>NW_024044570.1:1140715-1275171 GCF_014851395.1 Micropterus salmoides | reverse complement strand
CTCTCTCTCTGTTTTAAGCATGTGTGTTTTCATGTGTCAGACTGCTTTGTAAACTTTGGTTTGCTTGCATCTTTCTTTGTGTGTCTCAGAGGTAATCAACAACCGTCCATCGTCATGGAAGACTCAGCATCCCAGTTGACATCAGACGGCGAAGCCGCCATCATTAGCTGTGGGATGTTTTCCTGTTTACTAAAATGTTTTCTCTTTTTTTAAAGTGAGAAGAAATCTGACAGTAATAAAAAGTTTGGGCTGTCATCAGGAAGCTGTTGTTTTGACAGAAAGTCTCGCTCTCACAGAGACTGTTCAGCTTTATTTTTTCTCTCAAAGATGCTTCTGTTTGATAAACCCTCCTCTGTGTGTTCTCGTCACGGCGCTGCTGTCAATACGCCGGCTGTTTACCTGCCCTCACATCTTTTTGTGACTCGATTACTGTTGTGGAACTAACGTACGGCTAGTGGATTTAAGATATCTGGCGCTACAGAGGCTGTGTGAGGAATGAAGGCCGCCGTCCTTCTCTCTGTGAGGGTGGATTACAGCTGCTTTATTAAGTTTGATTTTTAAATACTCGGCTGTCACGAGGGCGTAGGTTTGCATACGGGCGGTGGGGAGGAAGGATATTTGAGTGAACTCGCTTGCATTATCTTTGGAGTGAAGTGATATTAGAGCGATATGTTTCCTCCCATAGGCCGCGGGGCGGGGGTGTTGTTGAGATCAAACCTAGCCCTTTGGGCTATCGCTACTATCAAGATACACAAAATAAGGCAAACAGCAACATGTGTTTTAGGTCATAAATGTTTTGGCGTTGTAATTTCACATCACATCGGGCCGTTATTTTCACCAGATCTCTGAACAAATAGTTGGAAAAGCTGGGGCAGATAATAAATAACCAACAGCCAAAGATCAGTCTGCTGGAGGAACGACAAGCTTTAGATCTGGAGAAAGTAATTTGGTTGGTTCTGATGCTCCACAGTGATTTTACAGTGAGGGCACAGCATGTTTTGGGCATCAGCCCCTAAAACCCTGTTAGTATGACCTCAGAATCATTCTAGATACGACTGTTCATGTAGACAAAAATAGGCAACATGAGAAACCTCCTCCCTTCTGAGGTGCATTTTATTTGCACATTAAAATCCAAACAGAAATGTCTCCTCATCAGCTTAAAAGGACGAGTTTGCATCACTAATTAGTTTTACTAAGCTCAGCTCCTCCAGTCACCTCCGTCCTTTCTTTTCCAAAACCACTTTTTCAGACTGAAAACTGAAAACTAATTGAATCAGTCTGTGCAGGACGGAGCTGCAGGCTGCGTCAGTTTAGTCTCAGTTTGGACCTGAAGTTCTCAACATGAACAAGTAGGCTTATATTATATTATTATAGAATATTTTCCTCGGCTCGCGTTCACCGTCAGTTTCTGCCGCTCAGACAGTCAAACAGTCGCTACTCACCTCCTGATTCAGAGTTACGCTGCTCCGCCGCTGCTGAATGCATATAGATGAAACACCGTACTGCCTTTTTATAACCAGCTGCATCCTTCATCCGTAGTTCAAAGGGCGCCCTTGTGGGTTAATGTTGCCCCGACTTCTAGCAGCAGAGGCAGATATTTGCCTCTTGGCTATTTGGAAACAGAAATTGAGTTGGACACATCAGTGCTGTAGCCTCCTCTGTTTGTGGAAGTCTTAAAGGTAGAATAAAAAATTTTATGTATTGCACAACAGGTTGTCAGACTCAGCGTGGATCATGAGCTTCACTGCTGAGAGGGATGAGAGTAGAGAGCCGCCAGGAGCCAACCAGAGGTTACTGAGCTCCTGTGAGCTGCCTGTCGAAGCAGAAAAACACTCAGAAGTGATGGAAATATTAGATTTGATTCAAACTCTAAAGGCGCGGTCATGTCAGAAAGTGGCACGGGGAAATGTGTGTTTGAGAAGTAGATGCAGCGTTGCCAACTTCTTTCAGTGGAAAATTTTAAGCCTGCTGATTCAATTCAATTTTATTTATATAGCGCCAAATCACAACAACAGGGGGGAGAGAGAGAGGGAGGCAGCCTACCATAGACCGAGTGAATAATGGTACAGATATTTATAGCAGTGTTAACGATAATAATCACAATGATAATGATAATAATTACAATGACAACGGTTGTCCAGCAGGAGCACGGGGGCAGCAGGTGACTCGCAACCACAGATCCAGACTCCACAGCTCCAGAGCCAGAAACAAATAAAAAATAAAGCTGCTAGATTAGTCATGTGCTAATTTTTCATATCCATGATGTCAAAACATACTGATTATTTTTCAAGCTGCTATCGTCTCATCAATATGCATCCAAATCTACTTTTAATTTTAAAAACTTTTTATGGAGGCTGTTGACAAAAAGTCACCAAATGGAGACATTTTTAAAGAAGTTGCTAAGTTAGCAGCACTGAGGCCACATCCACAGAACCATGTTTCTGTTTAAAAAGGGAGAATTAAAACGAATACGATCTCCGTCCACACCAGCATTTTAGCTGTGTATCAGAGTTGATCTGCGTCTGTATTAAAACGGAGCAGAGCAGAGTTTTCTGTGGGAGATGGGAACTCCCTTTGGGCTTTTTCACTTTGCAAACCTGTTACAGCACAAAAAAGATATAAACTCAATAAAGGAGAGGGGAAAAGCCAAAAAGCAGAATACCACCTCTCTAAATAGTAAGAATAAGTCCACACAGTAGACGTGTATTTGTAGCGTGGACTCCTGCCTCATAGCTGTGTGTTAACCATGTCTGTTTTGTGGAGGAGTTTACACTCTGGCAGAGAAGCATGAAATAAAACGACACGGTGACACGGAGCTAATAAGCTGTTAAGTGTCCTCTCTTTTGCACTCTCTGGCTAACTCAAAGGTCAGTGCTGTCAAAACGGCTCGCAGTTGGTCAACGGAGTGAGTTTGAGTGTCACGGATCCCCGAAGATAAACTGAGAGAAAAAATGCACCCTTGGTTCCTTCTGACGGTGAAATGTTAACACACATATTGTTTCATTTTGAGTCCTGAAGCAGATGTTTGTGTCTGAAGTCGCCACCGATAAAATATTATCCAATATTTTATAATACTAGAATTTCTCATGAAGATTGTTTTTTCACTTGTTTACAGGTGGTCTTATTTGAGCCCATATTGGTCTTTTCAGGGGATTTTGTTGTCAATTATAAAAATGGATACCACCAGACTTATCCTTAAAAAAGGTCATCTTTAATTACCGCGCCTTCAGTCAGCCTGCGGTCAGTCAGCGGAGTTATTTAAATGGCAGAACAAAGCGCCTAAAGGCATCATCCGGGAATATTTTGTTGATGCGGTGACGCAGCAGTTATGTCCTTTCAACGTTAGAAAATGTTGACCTTTGATTGTAGCACCCCCCGTCAGACCAATTAGTGTAATTTTTAACATGAAAAACTGAAGCGGTCCATTTCGACGGACACAAGCTGATCCCTGCAGTCAGCCTCACATTTCATCATCAGAAAGAGCTCAGAATAGACATGGGAAGAGCTTCTCTCAGATGACACTTATTTTTTTGGGAGTTCAGTCCTTTGCAGTGTTGACCTTGAACAGAGAAGTCAGTGCAGCCAGATTAGAAAATCGCTCCAGGCGTGTTTGAGAAAGGCCAGTTTGCTCGCCTCTCCGGTGCAGCTACTGTAGATGGATTTATCTCGGCGCCGCTCAGCCAAAGAAACTCAATTTGGCTCCTGATCAAATGTTTGATCTTAATTATCACGTTCCAAATGGAAAGAATCATTAGATGCTCTTTTTTTTGTCTTTTCAGGCTTAGAGATAATTATCCAAAATGAATTTTGCATGAGTGAAGGGACAAGAGAGCGGCCCTCATTCCTAGTTCAAGCACAGCCAACACAGAGCAAATGAATCTTAAAATTACCATAGGTCACTGAATTAATTCTCCAAATGGCACAATTGGTGTGATTTCTCCTGGGTGAAAATGACTGGCAAGTCAGCTTCCCTGCTCACCTGTAGGCGTGGATGTGAATTTCCAGTGGTGGAGGTCAGGATCTGTTTTGGGGAGATATCGGCTCCTGTTTCAGCTGTTCGTTGAGTCTGTGCTGCAGAGAAGGATGTTATACAAGATGAGAAGCGCAGGTTGCAGAATTTACGACTAAGTTGAGTTGTACAATTAAGTGGATGCACCTTGAAAGACATCATTTAAATCAGAAGAGCGGTGGGGAACTCACCACTGGAGCTAAAAGCCTTTTGCTCCATTTATTTAATGAGTCTGCTGATAGGTGTCCTGCCAGAGAGCTCTCACTAAAGTTTCTTTTTGTCGCCCAAGACTGATTCTGACTAATTTGTAATTTCTTCTCTGTGAGTGCTGTATTCCTCCTGCTGGACAACAGCACCCATTTAACGACAAGCTATTCCCAACATGAGGGATGCAAGATATTTAATCTTTGTTCATTCATTACAGTAACACCATTGGTCCTCTACAATATGGGTTTGATTAATGTGTGACATGACCAAACCTTTAGTTACCTGACGAGGAGCTCTAGCAGCTGTGTGAATAATGTCTCAAGTGTGATAGTTGGTGCGTTTACATGCTCTTAGCCAAGGTACTCAGAGAAGTGTACATTTACTGTAGTAACCTAGTTCCTTCAGTGAAATAAACGCTCTTAAAATTCTAGCATAAAAGGAAAAGACTCAATTACAGTTCCTGTACGAATGTTAATTTAAAAGGAGTATGTTTTCTCTCAACAGAATGAGAATCTGGCAATTCATAAAAATGTTAATATGCCAAAAAAGTACCAACATTTTACCCAATGGAAAACCTAAAAAGACGAGTAGAGGTGAGACGAGTTCAGCTGGTACCATGTGGTGGAAGAGGGGCTAAAGTCATAAAGGGGCTCTTCATAAATGTACACTCAAACTTATTCACTCAAAAAAGTAACTGGGTCTTTCTAAACGCAGTTTCACAGAGACAGGGTTTTACATTAACTCAAAATCTTGCATTAATGAGGGCGTGATTGGTGGTCGGTTAAGCGAAGCGTATGACGATGTTTGAATCATCTCCTACCAACGTCTTTTAGCCACAGTTGTTTGTGCCTAAACTCAACCACAGTAGTTGCAGATCAACTGTTCTGGAAGGCCCTGACAAACGGGAACGTCGGGTCAGCACTCGCATGGATTACTTCGGGGACAGTAACTTTTTGTTTGGAGCACTTATTGTTTCCAGGTTTTCAACAATTCTGAAAAATACCAAGATTTGTTTTGAAAGGAACAGATCGATTCAAACTATTTTTCAACCGGATATCATGCCCCAACACGCCTGCTACAGCGTTTTAAACACATCCTCTCGCACTGGGTAACATTCAGTGTATCAACTTCTACCCTAAACCTGCAAAATAAACAGTACAGGACAGCCCGTGGCCATCTATACTTGCACTTGAACCGTCATATTGTTTGTTGAATTTTTGAAGTCATTGATTTATTTTTATTTAACAAGCACTGAAATAAAAAACAAAAAGGTATGAACAAAGCGGTTGTTGTGGTTTCTGGTGGAACCAGGCTAGTTAAATGTGGCAAATAGGAAAATCATATAGCCGGGAGGTAGTTTTTCATCTGTTAAAGCTCGTTTCTCATAAATTGATCTTCGTCAAAGATTCTCTTTTAATGGGCTCAAAACCAGACAGACTGGTGTTCTAGTTTACCTCTACAGCGAGCTGTGTGGACGCTGCTAATGGAGCTAATGCACCAGGACAAAAAAAAAGCTTTGAAAATCTTTTTTCCCATAAACTCCACAACTGTCACACAAATCCAGCCCCGGCCATTACTTTAACAGGGCACGGCTGTATTTTTTCCCAGCCTGTAACTACTACTGGCACAGGACACTTTATGTGTTACTCGTGTAATTAAATCCTTGGATACTTTCCCCAAATCAATGGAAAGTACCAGCATAAAACACGGGCTTTGAGCTGCATGGCGTCTCTGTGAAGGCCAGGAGGGGATCGATGGCGTCGCTCCAGGCTGTCTGACATCAGAGTGGCTCTGTGGCGCGACCTTGGCCTTTTCAAGCATTTGAAGAAGCATTTGAGCCGCTGTCATTACGCCGCCAATTACACCTGTTGTTTTATCAGCAAAGCAACACAAGCAAGCCTCCCTCTCTCCTGACGGCTGTCCACTCGGCCTCAGCTTGGACGAGGTAATGACGGCAATTAGCCGCTAAAGGAGGCTCTTAGCCGCTATCTGCTGTCACAGCCCACAAATGATGACTCTGGGTAAAATTGCAGCCAAAAGTCAGGCACACCTCAGCTCTGCTGCGCGAACTTTCTTTTTCCACTATCACATCTTTTGCCTGGAGAAGGAATGAAAAGCAGAGAACGATTTTGGGTCATCATCTCTTAACAGGTGGAATCAAAGACAGGAAACTGCAGCAAGGTCTGATCTCTCCACCTGTGTATGGGTCATTAAAATTTTAGTGTGGTGTTTTATGTTTATTTTTTCATTGTGCTTCCTGTGCGGGCAGCACAGTGACAGGTCATTATGTGGCTGCCTGCTAGCTACAGTAGCTGGTGTGTGTTCCTGCTTCTGGTCTGAGCGCTTGCAGTGACAGGCCCCGGCTTTAGACTCACCTAAGTCATGGTGTCCGCGTTGGCCTCATTAGCTGGAGTGTTGCGTGGGGCTTATATCAGTGTCACTGCTGTCAGGGCGTGCGGAGGTGGGCTGAGAAGGAGCTCGGCGCGTCCTTCCTGTTTACCAGCCCTCGCTAACACTCACACAGATCTGTCTCACTCATTAGTAATCACCTCATCCCCCTCATAATCACAAACCACTAGAGAGGCAAAACAGAGATAGGAAGCCATTAAAAGTTGCACCATGTCTGGGTCCTCTCCCTTTTTTTTCTTCCGTGCTATCAGAGATGGTCCTCAGGTTGCTATTCATAGAGCTGCAGCTGAGCGGCCGTCCGCTGCTCCTCCTGAGCGTCACTTTCAGCCGGGGCTCATGTTTAAGCATGTTGGAGTTCCCAGGCGACTGATTTATGCTGTTCTTATTTCTGCTCCGACGGGGAGCTCATCTGAGCCGGACAGCAGGGCGTCTCTGAATCTTGATAGTGCAAACTGCAGCTGCAGATTGCTGTCAAGGCTTCTCTGCAGGAAGCTGAATGTCTGACTGTATTTCTTGCTTGAATTCTTCTCTATAATTTAGCTGCTGGCCCCCCACTCCCTGACTGACTGAACAACAACCCTTTTTTTGTGAACAGCCTTTTGATATGGCACTTTGTTCCCTTTTCCCTTTTTGTTTTAGTTTTTGACCAGGGCTGCTAAACCAAATCTTTGGTTTAGCTGTTAAAATCCCGGGCAGGAAGCTTTGTTCACGCTCTGTTTTCTTTTTGTTTCAGGTCAGGACGGGTTCTGTTCCTCCCGCAGACCTCCTGAGCCCCTCTGCTGGGATTTTTTGAAATTCAGTTTTTTTCTGGCGCCAGAACAAGTACACAAAAGCATGTGGACTGGGGGCTGTCCACATGGGGGACCCAAACCCGTATGTTATAATTAACTGGAAACGTTGCCATAAACCTGTCTTTGTTAAAATGACTCGGTCGACTTTTACCCAGCTTTAAGCTTTTCAAAAAGATTGTGGGCTCTATTTTTGTGGCAGGAGAGGTGAAAACAGGTGGGAGTTTCATTTAAATGAGGTAGTCAAAAGTGAGTTATTGATATTTTAGTAGAAACACACTGATATTCAAATAAATGATGATAATTTGATAAAAAATACAAGCTTGGTCCCAACAGCCACACTTCCTGTACAACATGGAAAAAGGTCACGACGTGATGGATACACGAAGAATACATTCAAATGTTCAGATGTTAGTAAAATCAATATAATGATCATTTTAACCACAATCTGTCTTTATTACTGTATATTACTGTGAATCAGAATCAGAAAGAGCTTCATTGCCAAGTAGTACTTTACAAGTACGGGGAATTGGCTTTGGTGATGAGGTGCTACAGATAGACGAACGTACAGTGGACAAAAAAATAAATGTAGAAATATATAAATACAAATATGGAATAAACAGATGCAAGTTCTATAGGAATGATAAAAGAATAGTGTGTTTATACAGTTAGGTCTGGAAATATTTGGACAGTTTTCATAGTTTTGGCTCTGTACGCCGCCACAATGGATTGGAAATTAAACAACCGAGATGAAATTGAAGTGCAGACTTTCAGCTTTAATTCGAGAGGTTGAATAAAAATATCATGTGAAACGTTTAGGAATTGCAACCATTGTTATACACAGTTTCCTTATTTCAGGGGCTCACATGTAATTGCACAAATAAAATGTTCATTTTTAATACTTCGTCGAGAATCCTTTCCAGCCATTGACTGCTTGAAGTCTGGAACTCATGGAAACTACCAAACGCTGGGTTTCCTCCCTTGTGATGCTTTGCCAGGCCTTTACTGCAGCCGTCTTCAGTTGTTGGATGTTCGAGGGTCTTTCTGCCTTAAGTTTTGTCTTCAGCGGCTGAAATGCACGCTCGATAGGGTTGAGATCAGGTGACCGACTCGGCCATTGCAGAATATTCCACTTTTAAAAGAATTTTTGCTTTTAAACTCCTGGCTTGCTTTCGCAGTATGTTTGAGGTCATCGTCCATCTGTAAAGTGAAGCGTCGTCCAATCAACTGTGCTGAATCTGAGCAGATAATATATTCCTATACACTTCTGTCTCATCATCAATAATTACATTACATTTATCTGACGCTTTTATCCAAAGTGACTTACAATTGCTATGTATGTCAGAAGTCGCACGCCTCACAACGAGAGGTTAAGTGTCTTGCTCAGGGACACAATGGTGGATTGGTCACAGTGGGAATCGAACCCAGGTCTCCCACACCAAAGGCAAGCATCTTATCGATGCGCCATCACCACCCATTAAGTAAACACTGGTGACCCAGTGCCAGAGGAAGCCATCACACTGCCTCCACCATGTTTTACAGATGCTTTGGCTCATGAGCTGTTCCAAGCCTTCAGGTTGATCTTAGTTTCATCTGTCCAAAGAATGCGGTTCCAGAAGGCTGGCTTTTTTAGATGTTTTTTGTGAAAGTCTAATCTGGCCTGTCTATTCTTGAGGCTTCTGAATAGTTCACACCTTGTGGTGAAGCCTCCGTAGCTGCTCTTTGTGGTAGACAAACTATATTTTCTGCCATAACACCTACCTCCTGGTGAGCGTTCTTCACTTGGCTGGATGTTGTGATCCTACGATCATCCGCTACCGTTGTCTTCCGTGGACGTCCAGGCCTTTCAGTGTTGCCACTCTCTCCAGAGAATGCGTCAAACTGTTGGTTTGGCCACTCCTGATGCTGTGGGTTCACAGCAACAGCTTCTAAATGCCAATGCTACTCCTGGAATCAACTCCAGACCTTTTATCTGCTTAATTGATGAAGAAATAATGAAGGAATAGCCCACACCTGTCCATGAAACAGCTTTTGAGGATTGTGTCCAATTACTTTTGGTCCCTTGAAAAACAGGGCTACATATTAAAGACCTGTAATTCCTAAAAGTTAAAGCTGTGGGACTGCACTTTAAGCCCATATTCATTATTTAATTGTAACTTTTGTTTTGGTAAACAGCCAAAATAACAAAACTTGTGTCAGTGTCCAAACATATCTGGATCTGACTGTGTGTGTGTGTGTGTGTGTGTTAGGAACAAGGATTGAGGAGGTCATGATACAGCTATGACACATGACCTCTGGAGTCCTGCTGTTGGCTGATTCAGAGCTTGAGGGAAAGCGTTAAAACTTACTTAACACAGTTTTCTGACTCATAAGTCAGGGTTTTGGACTTAGGTCTTCTCTCTTCTTAAGACCATTTCTTAGAAGTTCTGACTTTCTGTTGAAAGTTCTGCTGGTAGTTCACTGATTGTGTCCACCAATGTAAACTTAATACTTGGAGGAAATGTGCAAAATTACAGAAGGATGCTTAAAAATGTCAAACACACACTTTTAGTAGTAGATGCATTTAAATTGGCATTAAAAATGAAAGTTTAGCGAGATCATAAAGTAGCAGGACTTTGTTTCTTACAGTGTGTGTTCACAGCTGCTATGCAGAGCTTCTCCTTTAGTTCATTAAATCCCTGCAGCCATGTGAGGACAGCAGAGCAGATGTGTTGATAAATCACACAGCCTTCAGCTTCAGAGGTGCATTACACACTGCCTTCCACCATCTTTACCGCAATCACTTTATGTCAGTTTTTGACTAGAGCGAGGCGACCACTCTGCAGCCACAGGCCTTTCAGTTCAGCGGTTATAAACCCAAGCAGGAAGTCTTGTTTATGTCTTGTCAGGATTTATTCTGTTCACCCCACAGGCCTCCTCTTCACTCTGCTGGGATTTTTTGAACACCTTTTGTGTTTTACTGGCAGCTTTAGACGCCGGTCGGTGGTTAGATACTGGTGGGGTCTCTGTTGTAGTGGTGGAGATGAAACGCCAACAGCCCGGCACAAGATAATCTGTCACAGCCGGTGTAACGTCACAATACGATAAGCAGGGACAGGAGGCCTCTCCAGAGAGGGGGTCCGTGAGGTTGGTTTAGGTAGGTTTTTAAATGTTTGGTTGTAGAAGCTCCTCTGAAGACCATCTGTCTCTGTCAGATGTCTGCCTCTGTCCACAGCTCTGTTGCTTCCATCAAACAGCACCTCTCACTTAAATCTTGAAAGCAGCCATGTGCTTTGTTTACGCACAGCCATGTTTGTTAAGGTTCTTCTTCCGATGGAAAGACACAGATGACGCGATATCACATTCAAACATCTGGACCATAAACCTGTGGCAATTCCAGTCCTTTAGAACAGCGGTTATAGTAATATCAGGCGTTGATGTCAGTCACTTACAAGGGGAGGGAGATGATTTGTAGAGCCCGGTTTCTACCCACACGGGATCAGGTAATAGACCAGAATCCAGCAGCTACCAAACAGGTTTGGGGTTGAAACAGTTCACGTCTTTCCTGCTGTGCTTTTCAAGATGCATTCAAGGAAACAAACTCACTAGCTGAAGTAGAAGCCTCTCTGAGAAAATAACCGGATAATATGTGTGTTGGGTTAAGCAGTTCATACTGTTGGTTGAAGCTGTGTGAGGTATTTTCATGTTTAAAGTATGTTAGTTATTATCTGGAAGACGTTTTGTCTTTGTTAAATCGGCTATAATTTTCAATATATTGATTTAAATATGTGACAGTTTTAATAGTGTCTCTGGTAGAGCCGCAACGATTCACCGTGTAATCGATTAGTTGTCGACTTTTAAATTAACGGCCAACTATTTGGATAATCGATTAATCGAGTTCAATCGAGAATTGAGTCATTTTTTTAGGAAAAATTATTTCAGCTTCTTAAATATGAATATGTCCTGGTTTCTTTGCTCCTCTACAACAGTACACTAAATATCTTTGGGTTTTTGACAAAAAAGACATTTGAGGACGTCATCTTGCATTTGGGAAACACTGATTGACTTTTTTGTTGTTTTTCTTTTTTTTTACCATTTTCTTACATTTTATTGACCAAACAACTAATCGATTAATCGAGTAAAATAATTGACAATGAAAATAATCCATATTTGCAACTCTAGTCTCTGGTAGTGATGAACCTACAGAGAATCGTCAGGCTTTACAGAGCTTTAATGTGACTTTCGCTCATTCCTTATCTGTCCAACTGCAGCTTTACTGTTCTGGTTCACTCTCATAGTGTTGTTTTCAGAGAAGAATCTGTAAAAAGTCGCAGTACATGACCTGCTCAGCAGCAAACAGCAGGCAGCCACAGTGAGAGAGCAGCTGGTGAACATAGTGGAGCATTTAGCAGCTAAAGAGCCAGTTATTTCCCTCAGGAGCTGGTGGAGACCAAACACAGAGCTAAAAGAGAGAGAATGCTGGACTCACCTTCATCATGTGACGCAAACAAAACTCCACACGAACCATCATGTTGCTGATTTTTCCATTATTTTGTTACCAATCTTTATGTTGGCGTTAATGACGTCATCTATTTGTACAGGTTCAGTTTATAGATTTAAAAAAAACTTCTCTTTCTATTTTTATTGTAAATTACTGATTAGTGTTTGGTAGTTCTAAGGTGTTTTCTCAGGATATCTGTGTCATGGCTTCTTTCCAGTTTGTTGGAGCAGTGGGAAAATATCTGTGTCCTTGTATTTATTTGTTGTAAATGTCCATTTTCCTTGTAATTTTATTAAAGCAGTAAACTCAGGGATGGAAGAACAGCTGTTTCCCCAAAGCCTCCTAAAAACTGAATCATACCGGGAGGAGTGGAGAAACACACTTGTGCCGTAGCTGTTAGCTTCACCCATAATAACAATAAATGGTTTCACAACGATAACCAGATTTATAATATATACTCAAGATCCTCAAATGTTGCAGCTTCTGAATTTAGTTTGAGTCTGTAAACTGTATGACTTAATATTTCAAAATAAGACATTTACTCTAACTTATGGCTCTGGTAAATTGCAATGGACATTTATTATAATTTTATAGACTAAATGTTTAATGGTTTGATTGAAAACATCGATCAAACATGATCAGCAGATTTGTTAAAAACATAAAAAATAATATTTACAAACCATAGAATGTGGATGAAATGTGGCATTTATTTGATTTGCTCCTAGGTTGTTCTTTTTTTATTTTCACCTGCAATAAGCCAATCAAACCAATCAATGTCACACATAACAACGTATAGTAACAACAACGGTGGATCACCTTATTGTTTGTCTCACAGTAGCTGGCAATCTTTGATAACTTCAGCCAGATACTGGCACATGAGACTTACAGTAGTTAGCAGTAAAATGTGAATTGTTTAATTCAATTCAATAATTGTAATTTAATGTATAAATTGATGCATACAGTCCTCGAAGCTGCACAGTGTTGATTTGGTGCATGTGTAAATCAAAACAGCAAGAGGTTTAATGGATTTTTAGTAGCGCAATGGAGCAATGTTTTCAAGGATGGCTCCCTGTTTTGCATTTCTGTCATTAATTTGCAACACAGGCCTTGTGATAAGGCCTTGAAGTCACTTTGAAAGAGCAGTCAGGGCTTCTGCATGTGATGTGTTTCAGAAAGAAAGTGATTATGGGTTTGATTGGATCTTTCTCTCTTAGTGAATACTGAGCGATGTGGAGCTATAGAGCACTGTTGGCCTCCACCCAGAGCTCCGTCACTGGCTTAGTAAGATCAGAGGACAGAAGGAAAAAGAAATTTAAACCATATTCTTTTTGAAATGTAGTTTTTGTTCTTATAGACATCCAACAACACACACCTCTGACCCATGAAATTGCTCTGCTAGCTACTTTGACCTACGAGCTAACAGTAAAGAACAGTTTCATATACAAGGTTGAACCAAATCACGTTGTTTAGAATTTACAACCCATTTGATAGACAACACCGTCTTCTGGGAGAATGTTTTCTCAAAGTCTCCCTTCAACTCTGCTCTCGAAAAATGTGAAGCGAGCACTGACATCACACTTGGCTTGTCGTAATGGTCCGTGTCACCAGTTTTTGCGGGAATAACTTTCCGAAGTTTTGTACTGGCCTCAGGTTTTTGTCAGCTGAAAGAAGCTTTAACAGCAAAAACCCATCATGGACACTCGCCTATACAGTTTCCATTGTCTTAGAGGAAACCGAGGGGAGGAGGCAGGTGAAGATAGTTTCCCTCCGACAGCCGTCTGAAGGCTGCAGTCACATGGGCTCATCCATCTTTGAGACTGCCGCCGCCCTCCCATAGAGAGTTTTGATTATGTTGAGTGCTCGGTCTGCTAGAAACAAGGGCTCAGTCAGGAAGATATGTCACGGTTATAAATTGCAGCTCCACTTTTTTGTCACTGTGTCCTGTCACAGTTTTAATTAAACAAGACAAAGACCAGAAGATGGGAGCGGCCAGCGATCAAGGAGAAAGATGGTTTGTAGGTTTCTGATAATAAGCAGCAGAGAGGAGGAGGAGGAGGAAGATGTGGTGGTGTGGATAAAACAGGGCCTGGCAGAGCTTAGTGGAGCAAGAACCAGATGTTATTAGTGCCTGTGATGCGTGCTGAGCCAGCAGGCAGGAGGCTGTGTGGTGTGCTGCTGCCTGCTGGACTGATGCTGGAGCTCTGCTGCAGCTTTTGGTGCTAAAACAGGTCTGGTTATTCTTTATTTTTCTTTTTGTAGAACCACATGAAAAGACAAAACCAATAGTGTGTTAGTTCATCTCAGTACTTTTGGACCATCCTAACCTGTCGGCACCTTTCATCCCCAAGTACATACTGAAAATGTAAATCTTTTTTTGGCACCACATTTTTATTTGACTCTCGCATCATTTGGTTGGAACAACCTATTTATTCTCTAATAATGTACATTTTGTAATTAAATACCTACACACAATTTCATCACAGCAATGTGCCAATATCCCAGTCTTACATCTTTACAATATGGAAATCAAAAACGTTCAAATGCAGCAAATTAGCAACACAAATACCGACCTAGTGTCAGTACCCACCCACACCTTATGCCACATACCGATAGAATAAATGAATAAATTGAGGAATAAAAAGAAACTGGGAGATTGGGAATGTTATCAGATTTAGACATGAAAAAAACAAAATGGTGCATAAGTAACAGATTTGCTGTATCTGCCACATATGTGATTATCTACGTATTATCTACATATGCACATATCTTAAAACAACTACCTTTTTTTAAGTAGCTCACAATATTTAGTCAACTCAATAAAGTTGCAGTTTTGTGGTAAAACAGTAAAGTAACATTTTGTTTTGTGCGAAACCGTTTAATGAACTACATCACTCGTCTCGCACAATATATGTCACCAACATGTTAGCGCTGTAATGCTTAGCTAACGTTCATTGCTTGCTAGCTACTAGCTAAATAACCTAGCTACGTTCCACGCAGAAATGTATCTTATCTGTCGTCTTATGTGCATATGTTCACTCGCACAGACCTTTCTCGGTTAAAAAATAAATAGTCGCAGTAGAAATTTCAGCAGCACGGACCAGGTAAAGCAGCATTGAACACACAGGGTGCAGATGTTGATTTCGGTTGTTAGGTAGGCTGCGTCATTAATAAGCCGACATACGTCTCACCTGCTGCCGTGATAACGGATCGCAGGTGTAAACATACGAAAAAAGTTCCGTAAAGAGTTCTCTGTCTTTTAGGCGACTTTATAAAACGTACTGCTGATGGAGAAAGTGGGGTAGAGGCAAGCCTGGGTGTTTACCTGAGGTGTAGTCCTGTGGTGGTTAAAACCTGCTTTCACATGGCGGTATTATATGAAAAATTTAGATTTATTTTGCCGCGGTTTTACAATCACGATGCCTGCTCAACCATCTGTCAGCCATCTCTGATGGACGATGGCATCGTCTGTCGGCCCAACCCTAGACTCCTGGTCCTTTCATCACATCATCTACACATGGAAGTTCTTTGACGTTAGCTTCAGTAAGGTCAGCTCCCTGAGAGAAACGGTTACATACGCGACTTTTCGGTTTGTGGTCTTTGTAATTGCATATTTTCACAGTCTACTTCAACAGTTTTACAACAAACTGCAACTTTCTTGACTTAAATTATATTTTAAATTGACAAACGTGTGTAATTCAGGGCACACAATTCAGACGGGATCAAAAAATCTGTTGTCTCGTTGACTACCGTACAAATTATTTCCGAAATAAGGTCCCATGATGGTCCACCAGAAGGGGAGGGACTTAAGCGCTCTATTTCCTAAAATAGCTGTTCACTGTAGTTTTAATCAAATGTCACTAGTAAATAGTGCATTTGCTGGGGTCCTTTCTCAGCGTTGGATGAATCCACCCGTGGTGCTCTAGTGAGTGTTCGGGGCAGCAGGACGGTGGATGTGGGACTGAGTCAGAATAAACTACAGTGAGTGTTCATGGTGATGAAGGAACATGTCACCCAGTGCAGCAGTGACGCTCACTGATGGCTTTTAATAGTTTCTAGATAACAATGGAGCTCCATGGCTCAGAGGAAGAAGAGACATCAGGCCGTGAGACACACAGGACTTGAGATATATTCACTCAGGCTGGTTTGAGTCTGAACATGAGACTATACAGAATATAATATAGAATATCACCAGATTTACTGTAGTGAGACCAAAGTGCATGAAAAGTTAATGTGTTACTTGCACATGTAGGTGCAGGTGTGTTTGGGCTGCTAACACACCACACTGTAAGTGCCTACTTTTACAGACCAAGAGGCGGGTCAGTTTTCAGTACCGCAGTGATTTATCTTCTAAAATATCTACGATCCTCAGTGTCTGGGCTTTGCTCTGCTGATGAAGGATGGGGCCACGTAGAGGACAAACAGAGCAGCCAAAGGCTTTAATTCATCCCCCATAAACACACATACACACACATGTACACTCTCTCTCTCTCTCTCTCTCCATCTTCCCCACTCTTTCCATCTCTCATCTCTCCAGTGAATTGGACTATATATCTGTGGTTTTATGTTGTGGCCTTGTGTTCGCTCTGTGTGGGAGGTGTGTATGAATGTGTGTGCGTGTCTCTGGAGAAGCTCATTAGATCCTATTTGCTGTGTTCCTGTAATAGGAGTACATTCTGAACACGTTCTGAAAAAGGGTGTTCCTCACTCGAAAAACTAACAATCCAACATTCAGTGTACAATTAAAAACACGACTGAATACAGGGATTGAACAGGACAGTTTGTTTGATTTCTGGCGGCCTACAGTGCTGCTATGTTTTCATCCCTAGTGGGCCCATGTGTAGCCAGCAATTTAAGGATGATTGTCTCTAAAATCAGGGAACTTGTTAAATTCATTTTTCAATTCAAAATTTTTCATTCATCCCTCATGGGGCAATTCGGGGGAAGTGAAACTGCAAACAGAAAAATATAAAAATGCAATTATTATAACATTAGAAACTGTTGAAATAGGTTGAAAAAGGTTTTGTAACTGTGTCCAATCCATAGCTAAGACCATTGTAGGGTCTTTTCCCAGTAACTAATAGTGTAAGGGATTACTATTTACACAACGATAATAACATTACATTTACTAATCCAAGTCATGCTGAGTTACTGCCTTACCAGAAAGCACCATCCTTGACATGAACACTCGACTGTGCCGCAAACTCAGCGGCAGCTCATGTCGTGAAGACAGGCCTTTTGTTGGTGCTGGACCTTAAGTCGGCTGCCAGCCAGAAAGCTAAATGAAGAATGGAGAACGAGGGAGATAGGTGTTCATTCCATTGCTGGAGACATTGCCATTATTGTGTCAGTGTTTTGTAAAAAATTATAATACCTGCTGCTGCATGAATATGCTCTTTGTTACAGCTACTGTAACATCATGTGGTTTGAAAGGTAATTAGAATTCTAGTAAAGTGGATTAATTTCTAAAATGAGCTGCTGAACAGGTACTTTTAAGGAAGGGTTGCGTGGTGGTTGGTGAAAGTAATAACGTAAATAGCTACTTTTAATACCCAGTAAAAAGTGAAGTAATATTATTACTGTTTTAAGGAGTAAAAAGTAACTTATTACAATTCCTGAGTAACTTACTCAACACTGTATAAGACCACCATGAAGCCAGACTTTCTTCTAGAAAAGTGGCCTTCTGCAAGAGTCACACTAAATCAAAATTAAACCGGAAAAGTGACGCCAATGAGGAAGTGCCTTAAACCTGCATTCTTTCTGTGTGATTGTATAGAAGTCTGTGAGAAAATGTTTCTACTTGTCAGCTGATTTATTCCCTCAGTAAACACTTTCCTGATGAGTTTATGGTCTCAGTCGCTAGTTTCAAGTCTTCTTCAACACAGCATGATGTTCATTTAGTAAATTATGGTCCCATTTAGAGGAACAGAGACCAGGAAGCAGGGGAGGCTTTAGGGCGGGGCTACAAGCTGATTGACAGGTCAGTTCCTTGGTCAAGTCAGAGGTGACTCTGTGTACATTTAACCAGCGCCGTTGAAAAAGCTTTTTGGGAGTTGGCTGTTAATTTTTCTGGTAAGTACATTTTGTTTTAAGCCTGTTTGTCGCTAGCCAAAATTTGCATTCCTGTTAATATCACAGCTAACGTGAATTATGTAAACCTTGCTAACGAAGCTAGCTAGCTCCACCCTCTCGTCCAAATATGGTCACGTCTGGTTGCAACAGATCAAGAAAGCGACGGCCAAAATGCCAAACTTGAGGCTTCAAAACTGCAGTCCACAAACCGGTGAGGTCATGATGGCTACGTTTTATACAGTCTTTCAACATACAAGGCATTTGTCTTGGTGTCTTGTAGCGGAACAATAAACAAAGTAAGAGAAAAGGAATAGAAAAACCAATTACTGCCAAAGTCAAGAATCGTAAATGGAAACAATTACAAACATACAAAAAAAAATAGTTTTTAAAATGAAGAGCTGAATAGTGTTTGAAACAAAGAGAATGCAACTTATTATATGCAAAATATTGACCACATTTTTGTGCTTTTCACCTGGAAACGTTTTAACTATCAGAAGAAGGAATGATTTTCATCATGCTGGTATTGAAAACATCCCGTCTTCTCAAACACTGTGTAGTATCTAAACACCTCAGCTCAGGACAGCCAACGTCTGGACGATCTGGTGCGAACTGCACGAGAAACCGCAGGGTTCAAACTACCGTCCCTGCTGAAATTTCTGCAAGACTTCCAATCTAAACAAACCTTGACAAAAAGAAATCTTAACTCAAGTTCCAGAGCTTTCAACTGCATCTCACTGACTTCATGAATACTGTCCTCAGAAGAAAAGATGACATTTTCTGTCACTTTAGCAAATACCCAAAAAAAGGGGTTTACATTCAAGTGACAGCGCCCTCTAGTGCCGTATGACTTGTGTCTGTTGGAGTGAGATAGAGCTACGAAGCCACTCTTAAGTCTGTATTATTACAGTGACTCATGCTTAGAGTGCTGATTGAAATGTAAAGTGCAGGTGTGAATGTACTTACTGTACTGAACTGTAGTCAGTCTGACTGTGTCAGCTCTAATTCCTCTGTATATATTGACCGCAGCAGCTGCTGTGTTTGTTATTAGAAGGCTGTTACTGTCAAAGCCACAGTGTTTAGTCACGTACACGGGTTTAGTCCTTGGATGTGTGAAAAACCTGGACGTGTTTGATCTGCCTGTGTTTCGTCTCAGCGGCCTGCACAGGAGGAAATAGCCTCGCTTATTTAAATTTCCTCCTATTCAGCCTGGTGCTGCTGATATAACTTCATCTGTATTTGATGTAACCTTCTTCCTAAAATTCCACTTCTCAATGTTAAAAGCTTTGGGAGGCTTTCAGCTGTGTCTGTTTTAATGGGGGAACATCATTAAATGTCTGTGTGAAATTAGGCCTCCTACGGTAATTGGCAGCCTAATGAGTAGATAGAGGAGTATTAGTACGCAGCCATGTTAGGCATGCGCCACGTTTGATGCTTGGCACTTGCAATTTGAAGTCATTATTTGCGGCGGCCCGGGCAGATGAGGCGGATAAACACTGGTTTGATGTGTGAGGACCGGGAGGGTTTGGGAAAGGCTTCTCCCCATGAGGGCTGGCAGGAGGGCAGGTGACGAGGACGGCAGATGGAAAGCATGGAAACAAAAAAAGTTCACAAGACTGAAACAATGTATTTTTCCCTGATACCAGCCTGTCGGTAAATGCCAGGGAACTTAATTACTGTTTAAAGAGATCCTTCTTCCTTCACGTGCTCCCCTTTTCATCTGCTAGAAGGGCAGGCTAGCATGTTTTGATGATGAGGTGGTTCATCAATCGCAAATTAGGGAAGGAGGAGTTTGGAAAAGCTTGGGGCTTTGACGAAAATCTACTGGCTTTGTTAAACTGACGAAAATAAAAGATAGAAGTAGTTAGAAGACAGAAGGCGGAGTCTGCATTCAAATAGAAGCCTGATTTATACGTCTGCATTAAGTCTACGCCGTCAACCCGTTCTCTCTCCCAGACTCCCAGTCACATACGGACGCATGGTCAAGACCCACTGGCGTCAGTTTGTAACGCACTGGGGATCCCTATAGCGTCATAGTAGTGCAGGAATCCCTGTAGGGTCAGTTTTTGACGGTAAAGGCAGGTAGATGATATTTAACAGAAAACACTGAGTCAGGAGGTGGATGGAGGGCCAGAACCCAGGTCGTGTCCCGTGTGAAACAAAAAGTCAATATTAAATATTTTTATTAAAGTAAGGCGAGTTACGTAAATTGACGTTAGTTTACTTACGTGTTAACTGACCTACGTAGTTATTTTAACCCTTAACCAAGTAGTTTTTGTGCCTAAACCCAACCAAACTGTAACGTTTCACGACTTTAATAACGTGCCGTTTCAAATGGTGATGTTTCAAAACACTAGCGTTTTATTTTGAAAGTGTAAATGGACGTTGCATATTTATTGTTGCTAACTTTGAATTTGCATTTACTCTTTTATCCAAAGCGACTTACAGTTGCTACATATGTCAGAGGTCTCACGCCTCTAGAGCAACGAGAGGTTAAGTGTCTTGCACAGGGACACATTGGTGGATGGGTCACAACGTGGAGTTGAACACAATACCAGTCTACCAAGCTGACCAATCACAGTTCTTGCAGTCCGCGTCGCTGCAACTTGTAGTTACATTTTTGGGGCGGTGTGCATCAGGCTACGACATAGATTCAACACTAAATGAGGCTTAAGTCCATCCCTTTCATCCGCTCCATGGGACCTTATTTTCGGATTTATCACCGCGCTGCACTCCCTGGAGAAATCTTGTCTTGTCTAATTTTTGGAAAATGAAACAAGCGATCAGAAAAGTTTGCATCATACATTTAAAGGTTATACTCAGGCTGTGAAACTGAGTAAAGTGAACCACCGCATCACCTGACGATCGAGACAAAAGACAACGATATTAGGGATTAACACCAAAAGCAGTAGGGCTGGATAACGTTACATTCAGTAGTAATTTAGGTATCATTAGTTAACTAACATCACATTAAGAACAACCACAGCCGACATTTTTCTGGATTTATTTTAGCTTTTGGGAAGAGAATAAATCGTCCTTCTCCTTCCAGCCTCTCTGGTAGCTGCTGTAACTATTACAAGATGCCGCAGGAACAGCGTTTGACCAGATCTTAGAAAAATACAGCCAGAAAAAAGCTAGAAAACGACTCTCTTTTTGCATTAGAGTCAATGGAGTGCAGCCATGAAAGTGTGGGACCTCAGTTAAAGTGAGGCCTATATTGTGCTGTGATTGGCCAGCTGCATATTTGGGGCGTGGCTTGGCGAAGGGTCAATAGCATATTTTCGCACTCTACTGATTTTTACGAGAAACTGCGACTTTCTTGACTAAAATTATGTTTTAAATTGACAAACATCATGTGTGTCATTCAGGGCACAATTCAAACAGGATCAAGACCTTAGTTCTCTCTTACTGTTGACAACCGGACAAACATTCTCCAAATAAGGTCCCATGCTGGTCGACCGGAACACAAGGGATTGATGGGAAACAATGAAGCATGTAATCCTGCTCCTACTGCTCATGCTAATGCTAACACGACTGCTGCTTCACAATAAAAGCATTCAACTGGTAAAACATGGGGTAGCTTTATTTTTTGTGAAGCACTCACAACCTGGCTGCAGGGATTAGTGAGGTTTCCAGAGCAGCTGACACTCAGAAGCTAATGGCGATAAATGGTTAGTGATGCGCTTCATTCATCCAGTCCGTCAAGGGATTTGAGGAGTATGTCATGTGGGTATCTGAGTGAATGTTGGTGTCATCTGTTGAAATTACGTCTCTTCCAACTAAAAAGTCTTCAGAGGCTTGTCAGAGAAAACTGAAATCTTAAAAGATTTGTCACAAGTGGATAATAAATCCAGTAGCATATTTTGTGTTGATATTAAATATAAATCCCACTCCTCACTGACTGTCTCTTGGCCTCTGCCCCTCATCTGTCAGGGCCCCGGCCTCTTTCAGTCTGCTTACTGTACGCCTAAAGAGAGGCTGCTCCTTCATTTTTATTGTAGAGATCTTCTTAATCTGCCTCATGATGTCCCAGCTGTGAAAGGAGGGCAGCCGGATGACGGCGACAGTGCATTACTTGCTAATCATGTCCCATTACATAATTATCCCTCGATTTATTGCCAGGATCTCTTCCTCATTAAAAGCCATGAATCAGAGCTTGTGCGCTGATAAAACATCCCATTAACCATGTTGGGATATTAACACAAGAGGGCGGCGGGGAACAATGCAGATTTTCCTTTTTCTCTGGTGGGATTTGGGGGGGGCCTGGAGAGAGGTTGCCTGAGGTTTCCAGAAATATGCCGTCATGTCGGAAAAAGTGAAGACAAACTAAGTTCATCTGTGAGATAAAGAAAATGTCACATTTCTGTAATAATGTTTTCTTTTCAGCATTTCTCACAATATGATGTGTTGATTTTGATATTTAATGCAAATGAATCAGTAGTATTGATCACTGGCTGTTGGGAAGTCCTTCAGCTCAACTGATCAGACTTCGATCAAATGTTCTTTGTATTGATGGGTTTCTCGTGGGCTCAATTGATATTTCAGACTCCACAACCTTTATTTAACCTCAACATTCGATTGAGATTAACGAGAAAATAATTCTTTTTGAGGGTGTCCTGTCCAAAATAGGCAGCAATACAAGTAAGCAAGTCTAGACCTGCTCTGTATGAAAAGTGCAATGAGATTTTTAATTTAATTTAAATGATTGAAATTAGTTTCAGGCAATTCACATAAGACAGATACCACAATACACTGTATGTCACAAAAAAAAAACAGAATCAAACTTTAATTGTAAAATTGTGACTATAACCTAAGATAGTGCCAGTCCTTCACCTGAACTGATTAGACTTACTTTGATGAGAGGTTCTTCATATCAAAGACAGGTTTCTCGTGGACTCAACTGATGTTTTAGACTGAATATAGCTTTTGTTTCATATGCAGACTTTTTAATAAAAACTGGGTTTGAAATAGTTTTATAAACTTTATTTTACAATGAAAGCTTGATTGGGATTAAAGGGATCCAGGTCAAGATAGGCAGCAATAATAATAATAAGTTACTGGCAAACAGCATCAGACAGACACCACAAGATACTGCATGTCACAAAAAACTTGTAAAACTGTGACTAAAACTTAAAATACAACCAACAAATTCAATTCTACGTTATTTATATGGCACCAATTTCATCTCATTGCAGTTTTCATACAGAACAAGTCTAGACCGTAGTCTTGGTAATATTATTTATAGATACCCAACAATTTTCACCACGAGGAAGCAAACCCTGGAGTCAGGGAGCCTCGACTGGCTGGGAGGGGGGAGGACAGACATCAGTGAAAATTAAGGGTACTAACAGTAGCCATGTTTCCATCTAATTGTCATGCGAATTTTAAGCGTACTTTGAAATGTCGCAAAAAAGAAGAAAAAGAGAGAAATTGTGAAATCTGTGCGTTTCCATCAGCTGGTTTTGAGAGAATAAACCAGGCTATGGCGAGGTCGTTACGTCAGTAGTTGACGTTACACACGGCTGTAATAAACAAGACGTCTGACTTCCAGAAACAAAACCATTCGCATGAACCTGACGGCCACTGATCTGAGAGAAATGGAGAGAGGTCCTCAGAAATGTGTTTCAAGTTTCAAGGTGCTACCAGCCTTGTGCATTATGGGAATATCCGGTGTTGTGCAGAGTTCTGCATGCACCTCCAGATAAAATGCTTTTAAACGCTATAATATCACCATCAGCAGCGTTCACTGAGATTCAGCAGCAACATGCGGTGAGAACCTGTCTGATCAGCGTGCAGAGCAAAGGTTCTGAGAAGGACCTTTAAGAGGTGAACGCATCATTCAGCAGAACAGCTGATGAAGGCTTCCTGCCCAGATCTGCATCCACCTCTTTCCTCAGCACCAACGAGCGTCACCGGCCGCGAGCTGCGGGAAATTCTCGAGACGCCGACAGCAGAAACAGCCGATCAGACGAGAGTTACAAGTTCGCTACGTCAGAACTGATTCGGGAAAAGTGTTTCCCCCGTTTAGAGCATTTACTCTTTTCCCACAAAAAACATTGAATGAATTTTGCCGTCTCATCAACCTTTTCTAATGCGAAACTTCAAAATGCGCATTAAAAACCGTTGATGGAAACACGGCTAATGACAGCAACATTATGAGACAACAACTACTACTAATAATAATAATGATAATAGTCAAAGTGGGTGTAAAAGAGGAACACGGGGGCAACCGGAAGCCCACAACCACAGATCCAGACCCCACAGCTCCGGAGCCGTAAGAAACAACCTAAAGGGCCCCAAAATCCATTTCAGAGATTCTCAATGATGTAAAAAATTAGAATCTTAAAATATTGCAATCTCAAATTTCCATGGCAGTTTCACATGTTTGTTTCACATGTAGCACACGGGGTCCTAAAAAAGTGACTAAATCATCAATAAAGATTTTCACGATTAGAGCTTCTAATTGCTCTTGAGAGCTTTTCCACCGTGACATGAATGATAATAACGGCGGGAAGTAGTGAATGCACGGCACGTCACACACACACACTTCACCTCTGCTGTATTTGCTGAAATGTCCTGATAAAGATCTGAAACTGAAATGTCAACAGGAAATAAAAGACCGCAGAAGTTAATTTCGCTTACAGGAATCCTTCCTTTATTTCTCTGGATGATTGATGGGATCTTGATTTTTACCCAGCAAGATTGTGAAGAGCACCAGGGGATGTGAGATCCATATTTATCATACCAGGCAAACTAAGCACTTTATTTATTTCTCTAAATTAGTGTTTTGAAGCCTGCGATATTGGCAGCAGCTGCAGTCCAAAAATGTCTTTGAAGATTTCCATTCATTTATTTTTATGCATATTTTTCATTTGATTTCTGTTATTTAATTTTTTTAAGGAATTTAATCTCGCCTTACAAACAACAAGGTATTTATTTCTACTTGAGTGTTTTCATTTAATGCTACTTTGTCTACATTTCTGAGGGTATTATTAAACTTTCTACATTTATTTCACCACTTTAGGTACTTTGCAGATTAAATTTGTTTATTAAGAACATAAGGTCATCTTCTAAAATATAATGCAGTAGTATAGTTTAACCTCCCCTATTAGCTCTACTTCAACTAAGTCCAACTTTGAAATGCTGCTCACATATGAATTGCTGATAATACTTTTGAAACTTTGAAAAATATTATTCTAAATTGTTTTAGTAAAGGGTCTCAATACTTATTCCGCCTCTGCCTGCCGCCATCTGCTTACTGCAAACAAAGATTTTCTGCGCTTCCTTCAGTTCATCAGAATTTTCTTTTGGCTGAATGTCAGCCCCTCGTAAAAAGACAGTTAATATATAATGAGCACATTGCTTTAAATGTCCGACCTGGGAAGAATAAAATTAACACTGACTAAAAACATCTCACCTCAGAGAACTCCCAGTTCAGACGTAATAAAGACTCTCGCTCCCACAACCATGCCAACATACAGAAGGTCGAGATAATTATCCTTGATTTTGGAACGTCTAATAGGGGTGATTAAAGCCCAGATTAAACCGTGATTAAAGTTGTTAAAACCTGGATGGAAACACCTGAGATAAAGGAAAGAAAATCCTCTTGGCTGACATAGAAAAGTGGAAGTGTTAGCCGCTGATAGAAGGTGATTTTTCACAAAGAGTATGATGTCTCAGTACCAGAGCTCAGCACCTTGCTGCCATCTTGCATTTCCCTTCCTTTATCTCCAGCAGAAAGACTAAAAAAATAAAAAAGTGCAGCACACAAACAAAACAGTGTTTGCGGACCGAGGAGAACAAACTGAAATGCCATGAATGCCATCTGAAGTGTGAAGCAGTCTTCCAGAAGACTTACTGTCGCTCTTTTAATTATGGAATATTTTTGTGTCCAATTCCATCTAATTGAAAAACACACACTGAATTTTATTTTATTTAGGAAATAAGCTTTAAACGTGTGCAACATTAAGATGGGAACATGTTTTTGCATTGGCTGTATATATTTCCCTTCCTTTGCTTTAGTGTGTGGTATGAGTCAGCAGCGCTCTGCAGCTCCTCGAATATGACTAGATGGATAATTCTCGCCCCCACACACACAAACACATTGTATTAAAGAGTGGTGGTGGTGGTGAAGTCGGTCCTGCTGTTCAGGCATCTGGACTGAGTTGTTCCCTGCAGGGGCAGATGAAGTATTTGCCTACTCACTCCTCCACACCCACAGGGCAACACTTCAGTCTAATATACCGCCATGAGGCAGTTAACCGGACCGCCCATCCACCTCGACCGCGCTGCAAGAAAATGATTGCAACTCCCGCCATAAACACAAACACATTCATGCATTGGTTGTCTGCTCCTGTCGCCCGCTGTTTCCATCCAGCTGCCAAGAGAATTTATACAAAAACATGAGAGAAGTATAGCAGTGGTAACATCAGCACACTGGTGGAAAGTCCATACTTTTAATGAACTACAGTAACATTTTCTGCGACTTACTACTTTACTGAAAATCAGGCGGAAATATTTTACTTCTTACTCATCTGCAGATTAAACTTTGACAACACAAAACATGCGGAGCGTTTATAAAATGCATTACAACATGAAACATTAATGATTCTGTTTGATATATCTCTATAGATGGATAGATGCTAGCTGGAAGTGTGATTCCATAGTGCAGGGGTATTCAATTAAAATTCATAGAGGTCCAGTTAGAGAAGGTTCCCGGAGCAAAGGTCCGGAACATCATATCTTGAGTTATCATTCAGTCAACGCATGTTTTTAGTCAACAACTGACTGTCAAATCAAATAATATTCCAACAATATTTACTGTCAGTTTTCTCATCAAACTGGAGGGAGAATAAATAAGAACTTCTCTAATAATAAATTCTAAATTTAAGTTAACTAAAGGCTGCATTAATATTATAATATTAATATTTGTTGGTTAGAAAAATAAAAAGTGTAGCTTGAAGTGAGTGAAGTGTAGTCTCAACCAATTTTATATTAAACACTCAACACATCTTGACAAATGAGCAGCTTCAGTGCCTCCTCTTCTGATAAAGCTACCACCTCCCTTCTTCCTCTTGTTCGGTGAGAAACGTGAGCTCTGGCTAGGATTGGAGATATATGAGATATTCTGGTTTTGAACTTCCGGTGGGAAGAATGTACATGTAAAAATTTGTACGTTCTTATTTAAAAGCCGTGTGAAGTCTCTTTTGTCTTTCTCTGTGTATCTCTCTTGTGGACTTGACTCGCAATGTTTATCAGAATGCACAGATGTTTTGCAAGTTTCCTGTGCTGCTAAACCAGCAGAGTAACTGCTGGAAAAGCCGCACGGGTTAAAATACTAGGTACTAGTCACTAGGTAAGAATTCTCAATAATAAATATTGGTCCGGTTCCAGAGAGGACAGCGCTGGGTCTGGATCTGGACCGCGGTCCGCCAATTAGTGACTTCTGCCATAGAGTATTAAAATACAAAGACATAAAACAAGACACATACTCACATCACATCTCTATTATATATAATAACATAACATTCAGAAAGGGGTTATTCTAAATAATACTAATAATAATACTTTTACTTCTTTTCTAAATGAGTACAATTTTCTTTTGCTTATACAAAATACTTACTTTTTAATGCAGTGTTTTTTGGAACATGGTACTTTTACTGAAGTGTGTGATTCTGCAGATGCATGCAAAGCAACTGAATAAGACTTTTGCATTAAAACATTAGTAAGTTAATTTGTCTTTAACGTTATCGTTTTTAAGATCCAGTCACAGTTTTTAGTGACGACGTGACCTCTGGCCTGTTCACCATTTCTGCTGCTCCGCTCAGGATTCGGCCTTCTTCCATTTCATTCTTCTTTACCTCCCGCTGCGACTCTCAGGCCTGCTGAGCTCGTCTCTTAACAGAGCAGGGCAGCTGCAGTTTGATGTTCCAGCAGTAAATGTTGACTTTGGAGTACAGTGGACTTTATCTCTAAAACTACCCTAATCCCTGTCTGTTCTTCTTGTTTACCTTCTCCCTGAAGCCAGGTTTACTCGCTGTAAATGTGATCCTGCAGGGGACGAGGCGAGTTTTTCTTTCATTAACCATTTTTGTTTGTTTTTACCTTCATCTTAGAAGTTGTTTCTATGCTAATGAGGCCTGGGATTGGGCGTGTGTGATAGTCAAACTCTGTTCTCCTTTAAAACTTTCCCAAACTCTTATTAGGCTGCTTAGAAGCCGCCCGACCTGCTGGTGGCTGACACTGCAGACTGATGGGACGGGAATGAAAGCGTCGGACGTCGCCGTTGAATTTGTGGCCTTTTGCATTAAACATCAGATGTGACTTTGGTGTTGGGCGTGAAAGTCTCCTCGCTGCCGAGCCGCTCTTCCCCAGAGGATGATCAGTGATCGGGAGAGGACTTCTATGGATGCCTTTTTCCATAAATTAACATGCCATCACATATGTGTTAATGAGCGCGGTGTTTGCCTCAGAAGTTAGGATGAAAGAAACATGATGTGCAGGCCTGAGTGCGGATGGTCTCACATGTGACTTGGAAGCATTTCAGTGGGAGTATTTCAATAAAAAGCGCCCAAGTTTTCTTGGATCTGTGCATCAGCCTGTCACGTCATATGGCTGCTGGATGTGTCATGTCGTCTGTTAATTTAATCGACTTCTGTTTGGTGCTGAAGCAGGATGCAGGTCAGAGGCCTTCTAAATATAGGTTGAAAAGCGTGCTGCTGGTTGTCACACTGGTGCTGGTTTTGTAATTGCATCCCTCCTGACATCTCTGATGTCAAAGTGAAAGTGGCTCTGTGAGAGTTTTCTAAGAATAGTGGTGTAGAAAACAGCTTTAGCCCACATGGAGCTCCGAGTTGTTCTTTTCTGACTGAAGGCTTTGTGCTGCCATCGAGCTGCATTTCTCGCCAAGTCTTGCTGTGACTTGGCGTCTGTACTAATTTCCAAAATCAGGCAATGTCTTGCCGATCTTGTTTGGTCTGAAGGCTTTAATGTTTTTAATCTACAATTAAGATGTATTTGTTACCATGTAGGAATATGCAAAAGGCTTTCTGCTTTTCCTCCTCTAGTTGTGATTATACTTCACTTGATATATAGTGAGAAAGGGTGTGATATTCTTGTTAACGCCAAGTGTTAGCTTCATCATGGCCAATTCAGGCCTTTACATTGTGTTTTGTGTTCCATTTGTGGGCAAAGGACACACCCAGCCCTGCAGGATCTGGTTTACAATGCCTGCCCCGCGGTTCTCCTTGTGTAGTTGTTTTTTGGTCTTGTTCCTGGGTGGGAAGCCGGTGAGGGTTTAATTCCTGCACAGGAGGAGCTGGCAGGGGTATAGTGTGACTCTTTCTCCATCCCAAGAAGCTCATGCAGATGCCATCTGAGCCTTATAACCTGCCTTCCACCAGAGTTATGGGATCTTTTGAAGATGACCAGGTACAGATAAAGAGGACTGATGTGGAAGAGCTTAGACATACCTACAGCTGGAAGGATACACTTAATTAAACTGAATCTGTTTGCACAAGGACAGTAGGGGCCGTGTCATAATGACTTTGGTTGCTGCAGTGTGTGCATGTTGCAAGGTGAACTTGTTTTGCTCATCCGTATATCACCACCTGCAACTGATTGTAACTGCTTCCATTTTTACATTTAGTCAAATATAGCGATTTCTAACAGCATACACAATTCAAAAATTATGTTTATATACTAACTTGCAACAGTGAATGTTTTGAAGAAAATGTAATCACCATAAAAAGGAATCATTTTTATGAACTTATCTACAAACTAACTGTATCTGCAAAATGTAAAGGTAGTTGTTCTCCAACAGAACGTAGTCCGTCAGTATAATGATTGTCGAATTAAGCACACGTACCGAATTCATGTGCCGTGTACTCTAACCATTCACATCTGATCACCTCCGTACGACTTCTGTGTGGCTCAGGAAAGTGGCGCTTCCTGTACGGAAGACTTCGTAGTAGCATTTGTAGTAGAAAAAGTGTTGACAAATGTGTTTCCCACAGGACTGTGGTGGGCGGACTCAGACCCTCTCTGGGTGGTCCGGGGGCATATGCCCCCCCAGAAGAAGATTTTGCACATTTTAAATTTAAATGCATTCATGTGGTGCAAAAGTAAGAAGCTATCTATGAAGAACTTTGTACTCTTGTCAACAATGCTGTGCTCTAGTTAGGGCTGGGCGATATGGCCAAAACTGTTATCACGATAAAAACATTTCATTCCATTCGATATCGATAATTATCATAAATGTCAAATCATTATTTCTTTTAAGTTTAAAGGCTGATTTTTGTTTCTAGGTGAAAAGTTAAGAAATCAGAAAACACTTGTTGCCAAACAGAGATCACAAATCTCAGGTAGAACTGATAAAATCTGTTTTCAACAAATATGATTAGTAAATCTTTTTTCAGTTCCATTTCCTCAACAAAATAAATATTTTAGTAGAAAAATTAAGTGTGAATATGTTTGTGATTGAAATGAATTAAATCAAACATATATTGACGTTATATTGACCATATGTTGTTTAAGAAAATTGTATTGCGATAATTATTGTTTTATTGCCCAGCCTTAGCTCTAGTAAACTCTTCATAAACCAATTGTATAGCTACAAATGGTGATGAAACAGCAACAAAAGCAAATCTATTTATTGTTTTTAGACTGTGGCGAGCTGCCAAGGTCTCGTTAATTATGGGAAACCCAGACCACACCTTAAGCTCGATATAAAAGTGCCTCTGATGCCGTCGACTGGTGCGATTGTGTTTGGAGTTTAGCGGCTATTCTGAATGGTTTGAGCATCTTCTTGATCACCGTCCTGCCTTGCATGTACAATAGAAGTGAAATGTGTTTAGCTGTATTGTCCAGTAAAAAACAGGTATTTCTTGCACCTACGTTGAACATTTGTTGTGGAGTCGAGCTGTGAGTCCATATGGCAGCTTTAACAGGAGCAGTTAAACCTCGTCCTGAAGAACAGAAGCCGTGATCGATAAAAACTGTGAGCACGATGATGACCTGACTGAACCCTCTCGATGTTTATTGACCACAGAGCTGACTTGTGAATACCCCATCAAACGCCTGAAAGTCACCAGATATCCGACTTGACATTTATATGTTCATTACAATTCCAGGATTAACAGAGCGGCTCAGTTTTGTTGGGCCTGTACGGGAGAGCTGTTTTCTCTGCTGTAATAACGCTCATTAAGACTCTTCGCCTGTTTTAAGGCTGTTATTCATCATCATATTTATTGTGGTTTTAGGCTTTATACTGCGTTAATAATGCCCATAATTTATCTTCTGCTGTCATTGCAGTGGCTCAGCATTAAGCCCAGTTATGCAGGACTGTTTTTATTTCCTTCACCCCACATCACACATATTATAATTGTTGGATATAAATCTAAGCAGTAATGGCCCTGTCACATTCACTCTTATTAGTGTTTGCAAGTACTGGAAACAGTTAGTGATGCTCCGTGTCTAAGGAGGCAATTAGTCAGCTCTAATTGGACAGAAATCCACCGCAGCGTTACTGTAGCTGCGTCCTCTCCCCGGGGCAGAACTCCCTCTCCATTAACCTGCAGCTCATTTGAATGCAGGAGTGTATCGCGCAGGTTCACGCAGCTCTGAACTGGACAGTACTCATCCATTACTGAGCAGGGAGCTGCTACAGCGCCGACCCACCTGAACTCGCCGGAGCACCTTCTCAGACTGACATAATTCAACATGATGTAGATTCTCGCTGGACATTGTAAAATGCCTTATTTCTAGCCATCTTATGCGTCTCTGGACAACATATCTGTCCATCTATCCAACATTCAGAGTCTTATCATTTATGTAGATCTCTACAACTATTTCCCAGCCACCAAAGCCTTATATGCTTGGTGAATAGGGAAACTGAGGGTAGTGTGGTAGTCAAGACCGCCCAAACCGAGACTGAGTCAAGACCAAGACCAGTTCCCCACATTACATGACACACAGGTACTTCTCAATTGATCTGAAAGATCCACGTTCCCATTAAAACTCCCACATACAAACACTGAGAGCTGAATCAATCAATGTAAGCGTCATTCAACACTCCTTTTCCATGCTGACCATCGCGGGGAAGTGGGACAGTTGTTACGGTAACAACACATTTATAATTAGGGTTATTGGTTGCATTTGAAACAATAAGTTTTACATCCAATCAGAGTTTGGATTTAACAAATAAATCAGACGATGCAAAAGCGTTTTAATGATATTTCCAAAGTTATGGTCTTGACTGGTCTTGAAATAAAATCCCGAGTCCTCAGGACCGAGACGAGACAAGACCGAGTACAAATGCGGTCGAGTATGAGACGAGACCATCAATATGTGGTCTTAAGACCGGTCTCGAAGTACTACACCACTAACTGAGGGACAATCGTTGTTTGTGATCACAAGTTTGAAACATTAAAAGAAGAGGATGTGTGTGACTTGAGCGGCTTTCTACAGGGGCTTTCGTTCACACATGGCCAACATGTGTCTCTCATTGTAAAACCGGCTCGGCAACACGGACTGGAGCGAGAGTTTCAGAGCGGTGACTTATTAATCTGTATCCATAAAGTTTTAACTGAGCTCTGTCTCTACATCACAGGAACAACTTTCTGTCCACTGACTGCCTGGAGGGTAGCTAGTGTTTGGAAGGGAGAGGAGAGCTGTGTGCTGCAGCTCGCTGTTTCTGAGTAGCCGCTTGGCGAGCGTTACATGAGGCGCGTTTAGCGTCTGGACTCCAAACGAGCTGTTTTCAGTTCAGAGCAGAGTTTTCTGTGGGAGATGGGAACTCCCTTTGGGCTTTTTCACTTTGCAAACCTGTTACAGCACAAAAAGGATATAACTCAATAAAGGAGAGGGAAAAAGCCAAAAACCATAATACCACCTCTCTAAAAAACACATACATACTTGTTGCTGACACACAGAAGCTGCTGAACGTTGAATGCGATCCAAGAATTAATGTAGTCATTTTGACACCAGCAGAGTGCAGGATGCGAGGTTCGGTCAGAGTCCGTGACGCTGCATCGTCTCTCTCGCTGTCAGACGTCCGTGTTTATCTGAGCGCGTGTGAACATTGTCGTGTGTGCATGGTGCTTGTTTGTGTGTGTGTGTGTGTGTGTGTGTGTGTGTGTGTTGGTGAGGTTGTTTTGTGTATTTTTTGTGTGTTTTTGGTGTGTGGACTCTCTTGCCTGCAGTTGCCACGGTAACGGCGGTCTCCAAGGCCGTTTGTATTGTGCCGCCCACATCTCTGTACTCAGTGTGTGTTTCTCATTACATGTGTAGGTCAGATAACAGATATGTTTCTCTCTTAGTCCTTATTTCTTAACCGTAATTTCTTTATTGATCCCAAATACTGAGACAAGCAGTTTGGAGTTTCCTGATAATTATAGATATCTAATGAAATACATTTCTTTATCCCAGCCCAACAAAAGTATAGAAACTAAGACAAAGCTAGACGTCAAACTGATGTTAAAATACATTTTGCTTAGAGAAATATACAAAAACCAGTTTGTCTGTGAACTCCTTTGGTCACTGCCGTACTTACCACGAAGAAGAAACATGAATGTTTTGCTTGTTTATCAGTGTTGTGCTGACTGATGATGTGAGTGGTGGTCATTTAATCTGATGTCTGACATGACATGATTTGAGCCTTTGTGTTGTTATTCTCATTACCTGGGCGTGCTGAGGTTCCAGGACTATTTGTTACTGAGAGTTCTGCCCTTCAGGTCATTTGTCACAGCTGGACCCATTAAAGGGAGACTGCCAACACCAGTTAGACCACTTTCTTTTGTTAAAGGCTGCCTGTGGAGTTTTTGACCTGAAAGGAATTAAAACATTGCTTTGCAAATGTTTTATAAGGAAGGGAGTGCATTAAACATGTTTGTTAGACCTCAAAGATATGCATAATCCTTTCTGCTGAGTAACACTCAAGTTAAACAAACACATAAATGCACAATTTGGAGAAAAGGTCATGTTGCGATTATTGTAGGCAATATTGCAATTTGTGACCTGGTTTGGAACCCGTACGTCTTGTTTATTACAGCCATGTGTAACGTCGACTAGTGACCTAACGACGCTCGCCGTAGCCTGGTTTATTCGCTCCAAACCAGCTGATGGAAACGCACAGATCTCGTAATGTCTTTGTTTCTTTCTTTTTTGCAACATTTAAAAAGTCCGCTTAAAATTTGGATGACAATTAGACTGAAACAAGGGACAACTAATTTTTTGATCCCATGTGGTCATTGGACCACAAACCCAAAAGTCACGTATGTGATGTCGTAACTTTTCTCTCAATGACTGAAGCTAACGTCGCAGGATTTACATGAGTAGATGATGTGATAAAAGGACTGAGCGTCGTTGGATTAAACACATCAGGCGAGATGTATTTCTGTGTGGAACACAGCAGCAACCAAGCAATGAACATGAGCTTAGCGTTACCGTATTAAAATGTTGTTGACGTATATTGTGTGAGACGGGAGATGTAGTGCTTTGAGCGGTTTTCATACAAAACTAAATGTAACTTTACTGTTTTATGACAAAACTGCAACTTTCTCGATGGACAAAATTGTTTTTTAAATTGCTAAACGTCATTGTGTGTGATTCAGGGCTCAGTTCAAACAGGATCAAAAAATAAGTTGTCTCTCGCCGTTGACTACCCAGAGTTCCCACGGGCCGGAAGCGGAAGTGAGTGACTTGGACTCTCTCATCCGATGTCATGTGAAACACCCACTCACAGGTCCGCAGCTCAGACAGTGTCCACGAAGGATGTCGACAAACTGTTTTATCCTCTTATGAAAAATGGTAAATAAATAAAAAGATATTTTTGTTTATGAAACTTTCAGATTGAAAAATTAAACTATACATGTGCGGGATATGACATTGATGACACGTGATAATGTCACATCGTATGTAATGGATCAAAAAACAAACAGGAAAATCACCTAACGTGGAGTTTTATTTTCTAGTTTTGCCTCTTCTCTGTGTTGAAGTGTTGTGTTATTGTTAGTTAACGTTTGACTCCGCTGTTCTTCACTGTCTGTTTTTCTTACCACTGTTCCTTGTTGCTGTTTGCTGCAGCAGAGGCCCAATTTCCCCACCGGGATCAATAAAGTTCCATCTGTTCTCTCATAGCTGATGGATTTCTGGTTCAGTTCTCCGGTATTTTCCCCAATTTTGTTGTTGTTGTTGCAGTCAAATATCTCTCTGTCCCTGTCGCCATCAGTCCTTGGCATCTTAATTGTCTTGTTGTAAGTAAATCAAATTAAAGTTGAAAGATATAATGTCGAGCCTTTGATCCAAGCAAAATGGTGGCTGTGAGAAGAAGCTCTTGACTCCAGTGACCACTCAGTTCTTTACCTTAAGATTTTCTAACTTCACTCTCCATCACGTGTTTTCTCCTCTGAAATTTCCTGCCAGAAAGAGTTTTATAGACAGCTCTGTGTTTTGGAAACATCTGATAGAGAAACTGGAAAGAAGCAATGAAGACTCTGTAGGGCTGTGTGTGTGCCGGGCAGTAATTAAACCCAGAGAGAAATCATCAGTGAAGAAGAAGCGAGTGGTTCTGATCTTGCCAGAGTCTCTTCCTCCTCCTCATGAGCCTCTTCCTCCATCTTCCTGGCGTTTCATTTTTTTCCCCTCTTCCTCCTCCCCAAGTCTGATTCATCAAGTATTTTATCTCAAGAGTTTTCCTAAATGACGTTGAGAGTTCCTCGCTGAAGGCTTCCTCTTTAAAATTCACGTCATTTAGCTGCGGCAGTAGAGCTCGGCTCTGAAGTCCTGTGTCCTCTTTTTAGGCGACAGAAACTTTAACAAGAAACACTAAATTTATCTTTTATATTTTGTGGCCCCACAGTGGTAGAACACGACAAAGTGGATTTACTCAAAGAGTGTACCCATTTACTTTCCATTTCACGTTGCTTTATACTCCACTACACACTCTTTAGTTACTAGTTACATTACAAACATAACATATGATAAAATATGATGCATTGTTAAAGCTGCCACTTACACATTAGTCAACCAAGAATAATAATAATCCTATAATGTATAAAAGTACTTCTGCATTATCAGTACCTTTGTTGAATATTTTGTTGGTAATATAAAACGTAGTTTCACACCTCTGAATACTTCCTCCTCCACTGGCGCCCCATGTCCATCTACCAGTAAGCATTTCATTCTGTATCCATACTAAGCTTTAGGGATGCACCAAAAGTTTGGCAACAGAAATTAATCGGCCCAAAATAGTGTCTGACCCGCTTTGAGTGTTTCTGTCTCTCGTCTGTGAGAAGGAGATTAAGCTAGCCGCGCCTACATTTGGAGTGCACACGTATTCCAGCCTTTACGGTAAGTGAAGCGGCCCAGAGCGAGCTGACGGGCAGGTTAGAGACTTTATCCTGTCAGTTTGTCTCTTTAGTATGAAGAGAGGCTGTGAAGTCTTCATGTTACAACATTATTTATCAAACCGGGTCGGACTGGATGGATTTAGTGCGAGGAGGAAACACGTGTGACAACGTCCGGTTTTCAAAATAAGGCATCTGTACAGTCTGGAAATAAGATTAATTGGATAGCATAAAACATATTACTTGTGTCCATGAAAAGGAAATGGACTCATGTAATTTACTTTACTGGCCCCTATTCCTAATCTTTGTCAGCAGATTCCTTCCTCTTCTTTCTCACCGGTAGTCTGAGTGCAGGTGGGGGTGTAGTATTTAGTCCCCCATAGATCGAACTCCTCTTCCTGCATTAATGTCCAGCTGTAAAGCCTCAGCCAGCGGCTAAGCTGCAAATCAATGACCTGTCGGCAACCTTTCTGTTATATTGATGTGCGACCTTTGTGTTGGAGGTCAACAGGGGTCGGGGGCTCAGATGTGTTTCCTGCCAGTCGCTCACAACTATGGCCGCAGATATCGATTATTTGAGTAAGCGATTTTTCCACCGGATATTCCACAGGGCTTGGCGCCCCCCCGTAACGTTACCGGACCAGCCGTGTGACTCATATCACTGTTCAAGCCAAACTCACGGACTTACCAGTCAGAGAACAACAACAAACGCTCCTTTATACATTTACAGCTAAGACTTGTGCCTCGCCTTTGCTAGCCTTCATCTCAACTGGACAACATTATTTACGTTAAATACTAACGTTACCTTGTTTCGGGTCCGCTCTGTGCACTTGATGAATTGTTGAGGAGCTTCACATTAAGACTAACACACATTTCTAAGACATGCGACATTAACCGAAAAGCAATTTCACTCTAAGAAAATATCAGAGCCAACGCTGGTAAATGAAGGCACACAGGTTTGTTTTTCTCTCAGGAGGGAGGGTCACAGACGTCGTTCCATTCACAACACAAATCATTCTATTTTTAAAAGGCTTTTCACAACATGCGTACCATTTTTTTTTTTTAATTTGTTCATTTAATTTAATTTATTTATTTAAAAGGGACCGTGCATATTAAAGGGCATCTTAACTTCTCAGCAATGTAAATACACCAGAATTAGCCCAAAGCTATTTTCCATCTGTAGCCGCCGGCAGGTCTACACAGGTAACACAGATAAACATTAAATTAGATATATGATACAACACAATTTAAGAGACACCACAATTTTCAACATCATATTATAACAGACTCCACAGTTTTGCAGACAGGGTTGTGTAATTTAAAGTGCTGTTTAGTGCAGTAAACACACACATACACAAACAATACAACAAAGTCCGTTAGTGGTCACAAATTTGATGTCTTGAACCAGTTTGTTTGAGTTTAATTCATACAGAGAACTGAGATACAAAACCAGTTAGTAAAAAGAAAATAATTCCAAAAAGCAAACAATTAGTTCACCAAAACCCAACTGTTGATTCAACCCCAAAACAGATGCAACGAATGTTTCTTTGCAGAGGAAGAAAACCAACAAATTAAACAAAACAAAATATTTACAATGAACAATATTTAGTCCAAGTGACAAACACAGACCTTTCACACCATCTTACGTTAAAGGAGTCTTTCAAACACAACTTCTGTCAGATACATAAAAAAGGGTAGAGGCAGTTTTCCCTCCGCTGGGCAGGGTTGCCCGTTAATCGGACGGTCGGCGGTTCGATCCCCGGCTCCTCCAGGCTGCGTGTCGAAGTGTCCTTGGGCAAGATACTGAACCCTGGTATTATTTTTTTCACCGTTTTAATCTGTGATATTGTAATCAACCCAGCTGGCATTTTTCACACCAAGCTGTCACCACCTGCAGCTCACCACCGCCAAAAAGAAAATGCATTTTAAAATCTTGGATGATTTCATTAAAATGGAAAACAAGTTCTCTGAGTGTTCATCTGAGTGCAGAGGAGCCTCCAGAGGACATTAGACTGTGATGTTCAAACAGGAGGCGTGGGCTCAGCGGCGACAAATCCTGACATGCTTCATCCCTCGTGAGGTCAGAACAGGCACCAACGTCTTTGATCAGGACATCAGACGCCATCAGCTCTCTGCTGAAGGATTCCCCCTGTAGACTGAGTGTGAAATCCAGGGGAGAATAAAACAAGAACTCCTCAGAGAGCTCTGGATGATTCAGAAGTCTGATCGCTTAATCGTCGCCTGTTGACCCAAACTGGTCCTGCTTGTAGCTGCAGAGCAAGACAAATCTTACTCTGTTCATTCTGTTAAACATGTGATGTTGAAAAGTAACTTATAACAAACTGATTTGTTCATTGTAGTTTTTCGTCATCTTAGTCTGCATGATTGGACACACAGGGCCAGATCTGCTAAAGCCTGCCTGAGTAAAAACGTGTGCAAACGTGATTTCACCAGCAAATTAACATGTAAGCTGATCCACTAACGGTGTGCAGCAGAATGACTCTTTCAAAGGTGCAAGATAGCAGCTGTTGGTCATTTACTACTTTTGCCTTAATGAATCTGCAGTTTGGGACGTTTCAGTTTTATTGTGCAAAGTAACTGGAGGGTAACATGCAAATACATTTATTTACCACATGCAGCGTGATCTAACGTTAACGAGCCTAAAGGCAATTTCATGTGAGCGCAACAGCGTCTGGATTTAACGTTTGAAAGGAACTATATGAATTGAATATTATTTGTATTTTCCTAGAAGCTTTGGCGACACTATTGTTTTAACATTCGTGCCAATAAAGCAAGTTTGGTTTGGACCTGACTTCTTTTCTCCGTGAGAGGGAATAATTTAGAAAGTTGCGTGGCGCTGCGGAGCCTCCAGCTGCAGCAGTGTGTAAAATTCCTCCAGCCAGAGGGAACCATCGCCAACTGTTCACAGCGCGCCGGTCGTAGCAGTCACGCAACCCGTTGTAGGTCTCAGAGAGGGAACGGAGCGTCGGGGCGTCGGGGCCAGGAGATCTCGGAGGACCGGGCACGCTGCGGACGGTCGGTGGTCGTTCCCTCTGGCTGGATGAAGCGCGATCTGCCGGCATTCCAGCGTCCTGCAGCTGTTTCTGCTGGGGTTTCAGGTGTCCCAAGTACTCAGTGCAGTCTCGGGCAGGACGGGCAGGTACAGACGATTTCCACTTACTGACGCACCAAACAAACCAAGGTTTTTACGCAGCGGCTGCTTTCCCTCCAGACTCTCCGTGGAGGAAACCATTAAAACCCTCATTTAAATACTGCCGCCTCCGTTGGGTTTGCTCCTGTTGTCATCTACATAATAACTCTTAGTAAATCACCCACAGCAGCTACTAAAATTACATGTGCAATAATATTTTAGTGCTCTTTATTCAGGATGTTAGTAAATCGGGCCCATAGTCAGTGGACAGCACACATTTTCTGCGCCGTGACTTGCAAAAGCAAATATGTTTTGAGAGAAATGTGACCTGAAATCACATTTTCATTAACTTAATGGGGAAATGTTTTACATAAATGTCGGAAAACGTTCATCAGAGCTTTTTTCTCTGCATCCAAAAATATGACCCTAACAACATATTTCATTTGTTTTCTCAACATCTGCTATTGCAATACAATATCAGCTCATAGCAACTGAAGTGTGATTCATGTATTTTCTGGTTATGGTTTAGGCATCAGTCAAAGCTACTGGTTAAGCAAAGATTGGGGTTGAATATTGAATAAGTCAGCAGCGGCTGGAGGCACAAAACATGTTTATTTAATGTCAGGGCTCCAGACTAACTTTTTGCTTTGGTTGCATTGCACATATTGTTTGTTAAGTGTTAATCGTTATTTTCTATATATGATATGTTGTCAATCTATTCCATATTTATATATTTCTGCGTTTCTTCCAACTGCATGTTTGTCTGCGTGTAGCACCTAATATCCAACGCAAATTCCTTGTAGGTGTAAAAACTACTTGGCAATAAAGCATTTTCTGATTCTGATCCTAAATTCTTTTGTAAATGATTGTAAACAGGAACAACTACAGGTAAATGTTTGTCTTTATCTGCATCACAGCACAAACAAAAAATGGCCTAAACTTCATTACTGTTAAACAAAACTTCTGTGTTTGACAAACTGAAATGATTGGTCGGCTTGGTCGCATCTCATTTCCTGCGAGCTCCCAGGAAGCAAACGAGCGGCTGTAAAACGGCGGATACGTTCTTTTGAGCATCTCAGCCCCCCTGACGCGACTCGTTTCACTCTGAGTTTGATACATTCACTCGATAACATTTGGAAAGTCTAGAAGAGCTGCATGATTATTATTTTACTAACGGGAAGTTGGCCGGTTCCCCCCTCTCACATTCTTCCACGAGTGAGGTTTACTCTACCTGGGCGGGTGTGAAGGTCATCAGGGTACATTTCTCTTTCTAGTAGCTTAGGTTATTTCTTCTTTAACCATTTTAATTCTACTTCATTCACCTTTAATTTTCACTCACCAGCCTCCTTGAATCTTCTCTCTTTCCCTTCTGCTCTCTTAACCCCACTGCAGACACACTCATTCTGTCTCTCCCTGTTGTCTTTCTCCTGTGTTTTATAAAGTTGCAGAAATGACACAGAACCCCCAATTTCCACCAGCTATTCCTTTTCCAGCTGCCGGTGCTCTACTTTGTGTTGAAAAGTGGTCACATCAGGGCTCAGGTTAGGGCTATGATGATACAAGTGTGTCACGAAACGTGACGACGAAACAAGATCTTCTGATTTATAACCAGTGTTATAAATCAGAAGATTCTGAGCATTCAAATCTTAATTTCCTGCATTCTGGAGACATTTTCTGCTCCAATTTCAGGTGTCTTCATTTATAAAAAGAGAAACAAAAAATTCAGCTGGCAGGTGACAATTCTTAAGTGGAAAAATATAACGGCATATAATGCAGTAAACAGCAGCCTGTTACCTTTTTTGACAAGGCACATTTGTTTCTTCTATCTTTAAATTGCTTTGCATGTTTTTCTTACATTTACATTTATTCATTTTATCTGACGCTTTTATCCAAAGCGACTTCTAACTGCTATACATGTCAGAGGTCGAACGCCTCTGGAGCAACGAGGGGTTAAGTGTCTCGCTCAGGGACACATTGGTGTTTCACAGTGGATTCGAACCCGGGTCTCTCACACCAAAGGCACGCGTCTTATCCACTGTCCCATCACCCCCGTTAAAGCATTTTCATTTGTTAGTTAACATTTCTTGCTGCAAGCTGTTTTTCAGACATTTATAACAAATGCTTTCAAAAAGTGATGGAGACAAAATCAGCCATTTCACAATGTGGTGGGGACACGTCCCCAGCGTCCCCAGCGTTCCCAGCGTCCCCAGTGTAAATGACACCTGTGAGCTTATCGAAACCGAAACCAACGTGATACTCAATGACACCTGCACCGGTGTGGTCACTGTTGTTTACCTGGCCCGTGTCTTATAACGCAGCAGATCGCATCTCTCCCTCTGATTTTCTGCAAAATGCTAAGATGGGTTGCCAAATTTACTTGGGTGTGTCTTAATATACTTGGGCGGCCTGCCCAAGTGAAGCCTATGTGTGGGAAACACTGCGCAGATAGAGATGCAGACGGCCGCACTCTAGAGCCCTGAATTTAACCCAAACCACCGTAATCCAAACGTAACCACACGCAGGACCTCCGGAGGGCTACCGTCCACCCCGCCTGTCTCCCTGTGACTTCACTGCGGTTCAGCAATGTGGCACTTCTGTTAACATCTGTTACAAAACGTATTTGGCAAAACTGATTAGTAGAATATAAACTAAATTTCTGGGAGAAAGTGTCGCTTGCTGCATCTTGTGTTTGAGAATGGACGAGTGATTCCAGTGGTGTGCCATTAACGCCTTTTGTGTTTCACTACCAGACTACAAACCGGTTACAGTGTGTGATCACTTCGCTCAGTATTTCTTTAATAGCTTTGTTGTACCCGTGACATCTTTTTTGTGTGTGGGACAGTTTCATTGGACTGTGGCTGCCGGCTGCAGCTAAAAACACATCTTGTTTCCCACTGGGATGAGAATCTGCTGCTGTACTGCTATGATCACTTTAAACAAGGTCTTAAACTAGGCTGCAGATCTCCTGATGAAGCTCCCAGGAGGCTTCGTCTGGTTCAGAGCAAACGGGGCTCCATCTTTACCGTCACGCTCTGTTCTTGTTTTTTTGTGAAGTGTGAACCAACTGAGCGCCGGGCTAACTGCCCGCCTCCCCTCTGGGCACCGGGGTTGACAGTTAGAGCTTATTTGCCTTGTATAAATTCACAGCTCTGCCATGTAGCGCCGAGGCCGGTCCGTAAAGAGCCTCTCTGAATAAATAAGCTGTCGCCCCTGGGAGGAAGAGGAACGAGTGCCGTACTCTCTCTGATGAAAACAGTTTTCTAACTTGTGACAGGACATGAAAGGAAAACGTGCTTCGTGTCTGGGTGCTCTTTTGAGGAAAAGAAGCAAGGACTCGCTGAGCGCAAAATCAACCTCCTTATGCAGTGAAGGGGGGGAATCCAGCCTCTGACGCCCTCACATGTTGGCTCCCTGGGATGTTCAACACTTTCCAGGAGGGTTTAATCCACTTTTTCTCTCAGATTAAATCCTCCACAAAACTTTTCCACAAAACCGCCTTTTTGTGGTCGCGGTGCAGCTGGAGAGAACCCTAACCACAGCTCACATCCCCTAGGTGAGAGAGAAGGTACCTTTATTTAAACCACAAGCAACAAAGTCATGTAGCCACATTGCATTCTGGTCTGTTTCCTGCTCCTGTGGGTGTAGAAGCTGCTCTCTGTGTTCTTCTCTGATGATGAATTCATCCCTGTTGTGTTGAGTGTCGGTAGAAAATGGCGGCTCTCGACAGAAGTCCTTGCTCTTTGATCCTGAGGATCTGACATTTACTGGTTAATGCTTGAAATGAAATGACTGTTTTCAAACTCCTGCAGAGCTTCAGGAAATACCTAGATGTAATAATAAATTGTCTACATACGCCAGAACAACAAACATACGCCAAACTACTAAATGGAGCCAGAAAGAGAGGCTAAGTTGTCAGTAGTCAGCTCCAACAGGCTAACTGGTTTTGGGGGAAATTGTGTTTGATGGAAACATCAGAGCAGCAGTTGGAGGCAGACATCAGACAGAGACAGATGGTCTGAAGAGGAGGGTTTCTACAATTAGACCTTTAAAAAGACATTCAGTTCTTCTCTGGAGGGAATCACCATTACCTGACTTAGACGGAGTGAAAAAGTTTTGTGTTGAAGTCTAAGAGGAAGGTGATCGGACCGCCTCGTCAGACATTAATCTCCTCGCTCCACTCTGAGCTGTGTTTGTGCTGCAACATTAGCAGAGACATTTCTGGCTGAACCCAAAGTTCTTCTGAGACCGTTTAAAAACCCATCTGCTGTTAAACATCCAGAAGAAACAGGAAAAAACCAAACCATGTCAGACATCACTCTCCAATCCCTCTTCTTCCCCCTGATGAATGTTGAAAGATCAGGCTTTGGTGATTTTATCAGTAGATCCCAAGCGGGAAGCTTCCGGTCTGCAAACTGATGCGACCGGTGAAGTCCCTTAAACCTGCAGCGTATCAAACGGCCAGCAGGGGGCGACTCTTCTGGTTGCAAAAAGAAGTCTGATTCTATTAGAAATAAAATGTTTCTACTCGTCAGCTGATTTATTCCCTCAGTAAACACTTTCCTGATGAGTTTCTGGTCTCAGTCGCTAGTTTCAAGTCTTCTTCAACACAGCATGATGTTCATTTAGTAAATTATGGTCCCATTTAGAGGAACAGAGACCAGGAAGCAGGGGAGGCTTTAGGGCGGGGCTACAAGCTGATTGACAAGTCATTACCATGGCAACCTGTCAATCAGGCTAGAGCGACTCGTACCCACTGCTCTGTGTAAATTTAACCAGCGCCGTTGTAAAAGCTTATTATTCGACTGTTCACTTTCTCTGGTGAGCACATTTATCAGCCTGGACCTGAATTACAGACGCACCTAGCTAAACAAGCTAGCTAGCTCCGCACACGGCCGTTAGCTCCACCGCCTCGTCCAAATATGGTCACGTCCGGCGCCGCTGGTTGCAAAAACTCAACATGGCGGCGCCCTAGCGGCCAAACTCGAGGCTTCAAAACCAACGGGTGACGTCACCATGACTACGCCCACTTCTTATATACAGTCTACGGCAGACCAGTGAAAATAAAGTATGGACACCAGGTCGGTGAGTCTTATTTTGCTCGTCTCGACGAGACGATTTCAGACATATACTGCATGTCTGTGTAGCTCCTACGGGTCGCCAGCAGAGGACGATAAAGATCCCGTCCGCCAAATCACACTCTTCTTCTCCACTTATATCTGATGACACAAGCGAAACTTAAGACTGCAGCTGATCTAAACAAGATGGCGGCCCACCACACGGTCTCTGTTGACACAAAGCGCCGTTGTTTGCTGACGAAACAGCTAGAACAGTGAAAATCGATTTCGTCCCGGTTCAGTCCGTTCCCTGATTTTTTACTTCTGAATGAAAGCTGAAGAAACTAGTAAAATTAATTTTAATCTCTTTTTAGTCCCTCAACACAATAAATTTCTTAATGGAAACATTAAGTGCTAATTTCTTCATGATTCAAATAAATGAAATCTAACAGTTATTGAACATTGTTGATACATTTTGTTATTGAGGAAAATCACATCATGATAATTATCATTATTGTTTTATTGCCCAGCTCTATGTAAAACTAGTGTTGGGCGAGTTACTCAGAAATTGGAATAAGTTATTAGTTACTTATTACTCCTTAAAAGCATAATATTACTTTAGTTATTACAGAGTGATAAAAGTAACTAGTTACGCTGCTCGTTATGTTACTATATTACTTTCACCACCACCGTTCCCCCCAAACTAAACAGTCTCTTCTGACTTTTTAACTAATATCATATTCATAACAGCAGCAAGGAGTGTGGTTTTTTTACAAAACATATAACGTTTGTCACCCGAACAGGCTGCATACAACACTGAAATGAAAGAATAAAGCAAGTCTCTCCTGACTTTCGACCTACTGTTAATCTGCACATGTATTTATAGAACGCTACTCTCTCCTGCTGACTGGATGCTTCACTGGCGTTAGCGGCATAAGTTTGACGCAGCTGTGCTGCTTTAACGCTTCAGTAAATTAAATGTAGGAGTGTTCGCGGTTGAAACGGACGACAATGTTCTTTGCATCTTAGGACTGTGACACGACAACGGCACTTCCCAAGTCGGGAGAACCGCACTACCCCGACTTCGTGATCCACGACGGCTGTCGGGGCATCAACAGTTAGTGAAAGCTGTAGTTTATACTGTTCATTGGCTCTTCTGTGTACTTGTGGCTCATATAACTGTTCGTACACAAAGTGCTGTCCAACAGCTGTCTGTGGACGTGTTGCTACAGTGTTTAGTGTGAGGAAATACCGCACAATGCGCTTTTTTGTCAACCGGCGAATCAATAGCTAACAGCTGGCCGAGCGAGGTTTTCCGACTAATTGGAACGCCGTCAACTCGGGTGTGACGTCATTCCCAGCTCCGACCTCAGACTTCTGAGGTAAATGAAACGCAACTCAAGGCCCTGTGCCACGCAGCCACGCAGCCACGCAGCCACGCAGTCACGCAGCCACGCAGCCACGCAGCCACGCAGTCACGCAGTCACGCAGCCACGCAGCCACGCAGCCACGCAGTCACGCAGCCACGTCACGCAGCCACGCAGTCACGCATGGTGCGTTAAGTAATGCAGCGTTACTTGGATTAATAACCGTTATAATATTACTGGTTTGGAAATGCTGAGTTCCGAGTAACGCGTCGCCGCTAGGGTTGCCACCCTTTCCTTAAAATACAGAATCGTCCCGTATTTGAGAACTAAATAGGAAATATTAATTCTAAGTTGTCTTTAATGCAACGTCCCATGCAAATCATCCCAGCAGCATTTCTACCCCTGATGGGGTAATACTCCCGTCAGGTTCAGGGCCAGTCGGAGTCAGATAAGGACGGGTCTCTTGGCAGGGGGTCGAGTTGAAACAACGGCGGCGGCAGCTCGAGAAACCCCTGAAATGAAAGCGGATGCAAAAGTACCGATGACGACGAGAGCTGGAGAAACCAGACAGCCTCCTTCATGAGTATCAAGCCAAAGTGTTCTGTTGGCCTGTCAGACGCGTGACAGCGCGCCGAGGCAGAGATTTAATAAAACGTACTGATTTTCTGATTGATCCCGCTGGGCTTCATTTGCTGCCTATTTGTTAACAAATATTGTTACAGTGTAAATGAAGCTCATGCCTACATTATGCTGTGATTAGTTTCTTAAGGTTGAGGTATGCAGTCAGAATTCATTTCATAAGAGAGACATAAACAGCTATTAGTTATACTTAACCAATCTATAGAATTCAATACTAGAATTAACAACAGGCTGAATAAAAACTGAAAACATAAATATATTTACTGACGGTGTTGAATTAAACTGAGAAATGATTGTAGATAGGTTATTCATGTGTGGTTTCATTGTTTGGATGGTATTACTGCAAACAATGACAAATATTTAGGCAAAATCTGTGTTCACACCCCCGTTTGCAATTACTCAAGTCCATGATCCATTTCTCAGCAGGAACAGGAGGAGGGAGCTGCTTCTGTTCATAGTCCTGTACTTCTGACTAGAAAACATTTATGAAAGGAAGTAGGCCTAACACGCTGCAGTGCTGCACACGAGGCCCACTGCTTCTAATCCACTGATGTCCGGTCGAAGCTGCAGCCTCTATTCATTAGTCTCTGTGACTTTCACTGTACATTTAACGTTACAGATACACTGAGGTTTATTTTTCATCTTGTGGTCTTGTACAGAGTTTTGCGTGCGTGCCGTGCGGCCGACAAATGCACGCAAGTTGCGGTGCAATTTTGGATTTATTCACGCACTTTAAAAACATTTATTAAAAGTTTTATTCTTTTTACATGTTTATTTACAGCATTAAACGTTTAAATGTATATTGTAACAAGCTGTATATTAACGTATTGGGAGAAAACTGCTAGTTCTGTGTATGGCGTGTATGGCATGATCCTTGTTTCGCTGCGAAGCTTCAACAGTGAGATTGACAGTCGAATCAGGCTCCGCCCATCGAAGCATCGAACCTTCGACTATGCGGGTCAGCCCTATTTATAGTTCATAAGTTATGGACATGTTGATTTAATAAGTTAATAAAATAAAGTTCACATCCTATTTTTTTGTGTTCTCACTGTCGCACGTTGTTGTTCTGTGGTCATTATTGTCACAGCTGTGTGTTCAGCTCTGACGGTCTGACCTCTATCATCTGTTCACACTGATTTCAACTGCAGAGAGCTCATTATTATGTCCACTGGCATCAATCTAAATACTTTCCTGAAAACATGTTTTAAGTTATGATAAAGCACCACTGGCACACCACCGGGCCTGAGGGGTGTGGCCTCAGGGGCCCGGGGGGTCATTCTAACATTGTACAGGTTTCTGCAGCGGTGTACACGAGAGAGAGAGAAAGAGAGAGCGAGCCAGGAGGTGCTGCACGAATATATGCTCCTCAGTACAGCTCCTCCTTAATCAAAAATGATTTTAAATACGCCTTTGGAAAATCAATATGTGGCGGTTGATAATTATCCAAATTATAGGCTGATTCACCCCCAAACAAAGCGTCTCCCCCGACTTTTAAACTAACATCATATCCATAACAGCAGCGAGGACTGTGGTTTTTACAGAGCATACAGGCCCAACGTTTCTGAACGCCACCGGCTGAAATAAAAAAATAAAGCAAGTAAATCCGACTTTTAAACAGTTCATGTGTTCATATGAGCAGTATTCAGCAGTTACAAAACGTCGCATTAACGCCGCTCTCTCCTGACGAGTCCAGCATCAGCGGCAGCAGCTGCCGGAGTTCCTGCCTGTAAGTTTCACGTCGCTGTGCTGCTGCAGCAGATGCTTCTGTAAATCAGATGTAGAAATCTTCACGGCTTTTTGCTGAGTTTACAATAGACGACATGTTCTTTGCATCTTAGACTGTGACACACTAACGGCAGAACGCCTCTCTTCCTTTAGTGTTTGGCTCTCAGCTGACATGAACAACAAAGGCTGCCGCACAGTCGTGGATTTACGTCACAGATGATGCGTTCAGGAACAGTAACGTTACTTGCCTTAGTAACTAGTAGTAATATTACCGTTTTAGAAAAGTAATTAGTTACACTACTTAGTTACTGGGAAAAGTAATATTATTACAGTATCGCGTTACTGCCGACACTGATTGTCAGAAGCAACAGTCAGCGCTGTATTTGTTTTAACCATGACTGTGATTATGTCCTTAGCTCAGCCAAGTAGTTGTTTGTGCCGAAACATAACCAAGCCTTTACAGGGCTCAGCGTCAACCTTTTTTGCAACATGCCCCACCGGCCCGTCGATTTGAAACTTACTGGCTCGAAGACAAGTTTTTCTGGCCCTACTTCCAAGAGTTATTTATCAGTGTTACAACAAAACCAAAGACTTATAAGTTACGTTATTCTGTTAACATGTTTAATCGGTTACATCCTGGAAAAAACTAAACTAAACTAAAATGGAATCAAAATGTAATAAAAAGGTTAACAAAACACTTTACTTTTAAAACAAAACAGACTGGACCACGATGTGCTCTCTCTCCTGACATTTGAAAAGTGTACACAGAGCAGCCTCTGTCCTCATGTCCAGAAGCATATGCTGCATTATCGTCTATTCCCTCTGAAATGGGACCATAATTTACTAAATGAACATCATGCTGTGTTGAAGAAGACTTGAAACTAGCGACTGAGACCAGAAACTCATCAGGAAAGTGTTAACGGATGGTGCAACCAATACAAGAGAATTGTTAGGAGATAGAAGAAGAAGAAGGAGAGAACAGTTTTCAGGAGCTTCTTGGAGTCAGAGAGGGACGCCCCTGCTCTGATGGCGTGCGGCAGCTCGTTCCACCATCGTGGGGTCACAGATGAGAACAGGGACTGAGGTCGCTTTGTGTGAAGGGAGGCAGAGCCAGGCGGCGTTCGTTGGAGGAGCGCAGTGGCCGAGAAGGAACGTAGGCTTGGATTATGGAGTTACGGTAGATGGTGCAGACTCTGTATGCGGCTTTAGGGACTTTGATTTGATTCAGGAGGCCACGGGGAGCCAGCGGAGGTCACTGAGTCCTTCTAGACTGATCAAAAACCAGACGCGCTGCTGAGTTCTGAACCATTCGTAGGGTTTGTTTCACTGCACAAGCTGGAAGAGCTGCTAGGAGGCGAGAGGTAACCATGGCCTGTACCAGACGCCTGATTCTTCTTCTGTTGTTTCTTATGTAATTAACAGTATGACTTAAATACTTCAGTAACTGTTTAGTTCGTCCATGTGCAGCTGTACTCTATTTTCTTGTCATGTCATATTTGTCTCCTGTGATGTAGTTAGTATTTATTTTCCACATCGATGCTGCTAATACCTGCTCTCAGCACTCTGACCTCCTGCCTACAATTAATCTATATCTTTATGAGCTCAGCTAATGAGTATTTAGTCTTACTGCACACCGAGTCGTACTTCTGTGTACTACAATACTAACAGAAAAAATAAAACATGATGCCAAAAGCAGGCAGTGAAACCTAAAGAAGAATTTATTATGTGAAAGAATATCTGTGCTGTTTCTACTGAAGAGAACCAACAGTTTTTTCCACACATCTTTTTACTAAATTAGCAGGGGCTGAAATCTGTTTGCTCCAGGATGCTGACAACAAACTAGCAGGTTAGCAGAAGATAAAGAGAAATAATGAGAATCTTTGGAGGCTTTACCCCCCCAGAAATAAGAGCTTTGATTCAGCCCGGGATCTGAGCTCGTTAGGTTGCTTTGACTTGAGGCTGAAAGGTGAGTGTGGAAAGGTGTTTTCTGTGTACTGTAAACATCCCGACCTGCAGATGGAAAGCTGCTGTTGTGCTGGTGTTCACCTCAGCAACCTGCAGCTTGAGGGCCGCTCGGTCAGCCAGCCGCTCTGCTCAGACGGCGGGGAACTATCGATCAGAAAACTTAATTGTTATAGTTATCTGATGTTCCTGAAGGGCGCTTAAATGCCCTCGGAGGTAACGGCAGTGATCAAAATCAACTCTCACGTCTCTCCGCCCCACACACACACATGCGTACTCCATCAGAAGGCTGAAAGCAGCGTTCTGACCAGAAAATGTGAGTCACGCCACCCGTGGCGCTCTTTAACAGCGCTGACCAGGCAACACGGAGGCACATGTCGAGAGCGGAGAGGGAGGTGGAGGAGGTGCTGCTGGGGTTCATTATTCTCTGAGTGATAGTATTAATAACAGTGATTTCATTTCTCTGCCACCTGTCAATCACTCTCTCAGGCAATAATTGATCGCTCTTTTCTTCATTTCCTCTGCAGATAGAGCTGATGGTGATGATCACAATGTTAATTATGGTGCTTTTCAGCAGAGGTGGAAACTAGCAGGATTTGTATTTTTAGCGCCGTCACTCAGTTTGTCGTCGTTTTGGTCCAGACGGGTCTTAAAATGTCATATTGTAAAAATAAGGCGTTAAAAGTATAACAATTCATTTCCAGAGTATTACATTTTGTTTACAAAGGTCTTAAATTCTTTTTTGTCCTTTCATAGGATTAAATTAATGCCGTAATCATAAATAAACACTTTGTGTGTGTGTGACTTTACAATTTACTGAGTTTGGTGTGACTCTGGTGTTTTACGGCAGTACAGGTAACGTTACTGTTGACGTCAGTGTTCAGCTTTACGCTCTGGACTGCGGAGAGTTTGCGGTGCTACTAACAAGCTAACGTTAGCTCGTCGACTTAGAATGGGCAAGTGTGTGAAGTTCAGAAGGCCGGAGATGCGGAAGAGTTGGTGAACGAGGCCGAGGGCAGTGACGCCGAGGTTAGCATAGCAATGCGTAGGCGTAGACAGGCGTCAGTGACGCAAACGCCATTCTTCACATAATTGCGTGCGTACTTGAATCCACTAGGGGGCAGACCGGGACCGAGTCGTCCCTCGCCGACACCGGATCATCTTCCTTGACAACCTCTGAATTTGCACATCGTAAATAAACCAAACACGGCGACACTCGAGCAGGTTGAGATTTTAATGAGACATCATAACGATCTCGGTAATGGCGGACCAGCTCCAGGAGTTTTCTTCTTCTCCTTCTTCTTCTGTGTTTAAAGCCGACTGCATACCGCCACCACCTGGGCTGGTGCGTGGAACAGGAGTTTTCTAAAGTCTAAAACTAAGCGTAAGCTCAGAGGGGACCATGCCTTTGCTTTGTCTGCCCCTAAACTATGGAATGATCTGCCTTTGCATGTAAAGCAGGCCTCTTCTTTATCTGTTTTTAAACCCTTCTTAAAATCCATCTTTTCTCTTTGGCTTTTGACACCTAGTAAGATGTCGACTTCATTTACTTGATTTTATTTGTTGAATGTTTTTTATTGTATGGTTATTAATTGTACATATGTTTATGTTTATTTTTCTGTACAGCACTTTGGTCAACTTTGGTTGTTGTAAAGTGCTTAACAAATAAAGTTGGTATGGTATGGAGGACCGTGTCCGTGTGTCTGCGTTGCGCCACTTTTGTAGGCTAACGTGTGAATGGAAACACGCATTAAACTTACATCACCCAGATGCGGCGATCAACGGGACGAGGAAAAAGCAAGACTCCTTGTCCCCGCTGCTTTCAGGCCAATACTATATAATACTTTATTTGAAGCAGCCTTTAGATGCAAAAACAGAACAGGATGAATAAACACTGAAGCAACTGGCTTATTACATCACCTTATCTAACCTAACTGATTGTCACAACTCAAACTGCACTGTTTATTTTGTATTTTTGGTTTCACAACATAAGAGTTCTTTGTGCAACAAATATTGTGTTCATTTCAGAGGGGTCATTTACACTGAAAGCTGGGGACAGGTCTCCATCACTTTTTTAAAAAGCATTTGTTAAATGTGTTCTGAAAAAAATGTGTTTAAAAAAACCCTGAAAATGCTTTGAGAATATTTATTTTCACACATGCAATCTAATGTAGAAGAAACACGTGTGCGTTGTCCAGAAAAAGTAACTTCAGCTAAAATACAAAAATAGTGTTGAAATATCTTCTTGTCTTGTTGTCATCACACCCCTAATCTGAACCCTCACCTCCCACCACTTTTCAGCACAAAGTGACGCCTTGATTCATTTTATCTTATCAGAGTACAAACACACCCCAAAAAGCTGCAGTGTGTTAAATATGAATGTGAGTATTATAAAAAATGTTTCACTAAATTCACGTAACTTCCTAAATAATAATTAAATTAAAATTAATACAGATTTTCCATTAAACGGCAGTGAAGTTGGTATTAAATTTCATCCTAGGTGGGATTAAAAAGGTCTTAAATTTAACTTTGAGAATCCTGGGGGTAATAACTTTACTTAATATATAGATATAAAATAATATTACATCTGGTTTTCGTTTACTAAAGGTATTTGCTGTTATTTTAATGTTTATGCAAACAAAACGTTAATTATATTTGTGCTTTTCAACATGAAACTTGTTGAAATGGTTTCAGTGTGTGTTTCAGTACATCTTAACAATCCCGTGATCATTGACTGTGACTTCTTTTCATACCGTTTGAATTTGGATGAAGCAGCTCTTGAAAAATGAGGTCTGTCTGATTTAGTATCTACAGCTCTTATTTCAATGTGTCAGGTTCATATTTAATCAACAGTCAGATAAGTATCACGTCGGACAGTCCTGCCACAGATGCTGTATTTTCTTTATTGGATTTTAAAAAATAAAAATAAATGCTTGTGAAATACTAGAACCTACCTCAGCTTTAATATTTTAAACATCTTTGATCAGTAAAAGAAAAGTTTCCTTCCATATGTGACGTCTAAATCAACAGCGTGTCCATTATTAATAAGTTGCATTATTTACTGCACGCATGGTAAAGCCATGTGAATCTTTCATTAGCGTGTCAAAACGCGTGTGTGCTGTTGGCAGAATTGGCGGCGCTCGCACCAGGTTGGCCCGGGGGCTTTTTCTGTGGAAGTTGTGCAGTTTAAAATCCCTCTTCGCTCAAAACATGGCAGAAGTTGCCGAGCTGTCTCAGATCTTCAAGGTTGTGCGTGTGTTGTCTCACTCTGAAGATGAGCTGTTGTGGCCAGATGGAGGCGATGGACGCCGTCAGACCCCCCCAGCCCGCGGTGATTTATCTCAACCTCGTTTTTATTCTCCTTTGAGGGGTAACCTTTGACCTCTCATCTCAGTTACCTCCGCTCTCTTTATTGGTGCGTCTCTTCGATTCTGCTCTTCAGAGGGCCAACTCCATCTCCGTCTTTCAATATTGTCCGCTAAATATTTTAGTACATCTGTCAACATCCTACAGTGGGGGGGGGGGGCAAGTGCTGGACCACTACAACAGCTACAACATCACTGGAATTCAAAGCAGACGTGGTCATCAGATGTCAACATTTCAAGTCAAGGTTACATTTACTATATATGATATCGTTCCTTAGAGATGAGTAGCATCAATTCATTAATTACAGTTAAACAGTGTGTAACGTTTGACACGTGCAACAACCGTGGAATAAAATCAACTGGTAAGTTTTGGAATAGCCAGGCCCCTAAACCTTATTCCCTGAAGAAGTGCCCATGGTTTTAGTCTCCTGGTAAGTGCGTCCGCCGAGGTCGCTACATATTACGTTACATTTTAGCATCATCACATTATCAGTAATCTACTGTTTTTTAATCACCTACATTTGGTATGTATGGCAGAGGTCGCACGGTTTCTTGCTCAGGGACACTTTAGTGGATGTCCAGTGGGAATCAAACCCGCGTCTCCCACACCAAAGGTCTTATCCACTGCTCCATCGCCACATCACGTTACTTTAAACATTAAGTGGACAAACATCATCTTGAAACCTTAAGTCACCTTGAAATCAATGCCTCTTATTGTTATCTCATAATTTGCTAATACGGTCTGTAAATCACTGTATTTCACACATGAATTACTTTTGCAAGTTTAGGTGACAGAAAAAGATTTTTATTATTGATTGACAGATTTTTCACTGATTTGTCTTTTGACAGATGCTATAATGACTTCAAACTGCGGACACATTTGCTTTAAATGTAACTGTATTTGAGGGTTTTAACCGTAGTAAGAACAGGCTAAAAATGTCAATGTGCGTTAAACAAGTCTAAAAGTCACAGGGGGCTTCTACAGACGTTCTTCTCTGCGGCGGCGTGTTCTAAACATGTTTGATTTCATCATGCTGAGTTTGGTGAGGCTCGTCCAGTGTGAAGCCGTCTACCGCTCGGCAAGACTGAAGTCCGACAGCCGTCCTGACGGCAGCCAGCGGGGGTTTGACTCAAAAAAAGCAACAAAGAAATCACTCAGAGATCCCGCTCAGGGAGCTAGTTTACATCAGGAGAGTCGCACCTTCTGAAACTTCTTCCCTCTGAATGTCTTTACACTGAAACAACGCTGTGTCTGATGAATGATCACTGAAGCTGAATGATTTTTTTTATGGTTGCATCATTCCATCAAATGGATCAAATCACATATACTCTTTATTAAAAAGTAATGCAAACTTCTATTAAAACATTCGATATAAAATGAACTGGTGATCATTGGCCTTATTCTCTAATTTTCTTATTGTCAATAAATCTTATTAAATTGCCAAAAACCAACAATGTGTTGGGCCTGCTGCGTGATGATACAAGTTTTTTAAACCCCTTGAGATGAAAGATCTCATTTTCAAGTGACGACGAATTAAAGTAATTCAACAGACACACTGCAACTAAGACGAACACACAAACATGAAAAAGATTGATGCATTGGTGAAAACAACCACTTGATGGCCACAGAAAGGCTGTGAACAAATACGTGCCAGCAAAAACATAATAGAGACTAAAGAATATTGAATATCTAGCATATTGTATATCCTACATAGGTATTTCATCGTCTGAAACTTGAATATGATAAAACAAGATTTTCTAATAACAAAGGCTGCGATTACACTCTGGTCACATGACGCGTGAGAGTAAAGCAGTCGGGAAGCTTCCACACTGCCGACATGTCAACGTAATGGTTTGGTAAAATTTATTCAGTCTTCTGACGTATTAGATCAAACACTTTTTGTTATTAATTCCGATTAATTTCGGTTTGCCGAACATTCAGTGCATCCCTAGTTAGGAGCTATGTTCACTGCTAATCTTAAAATAGAATAGCTGTTAGTACCAAAATGACATTAAGGGTGGCAGATTCAAGCTGAGGGTTAAAACAGAAGTAAAACCATGAAAAGAACCAATATCCAATATTTGAGACCAGTGTGTCTTTAACGTCTCACTGGACGTTCATATTACAACCGTTTATTATCAGGCAGGGTTCTGCAGTGGCTGCTGTGATCTTACAATGATCCATACAACAACACTATACACTTGCAGTTTGGAAAGAAATCCCACTTTTAACAGCCATGGTGAGTTTCCAGTCCTCAGAAATCAACTCTAAATGTTTCTCAGAGGTGCAGAGAAGTTTTAATACATAATCTTTCATGTTATTACAAAACAAATCAACCACTCGAACAAGGTGAGGCAGGTAAGGTGGGAGTTATTTTTTTTAATCATTCCTGTGTTGATGAGAAGGTACCAAACAGCTCACTTTATAGCTTCATGTACTCTCTGGATGCTCCACTAGCTCAATGCTAAGATAAATCTCCCTGGTCTAGTGCATGTATAGGTTTAAATTAGCTTCTTCTAAAACCTCACAGCGTATCTTTAAACATTTATTGACAATAGCAACCCGGCCCGGTGTAGCGTGCTGCAGGGTTTGTCTGTGAGTAGATACATCCTGTGATGAATTCAGGCCATTTTCTCCCCAGGACGGCAACTGTTACACTGCAGCTCGATGTCCGCCGAATGTTTTCTCATCAGGTTTTCAGCATTAAGGGGAGATTGATGGATCTATTTTCTCTTAGCATCGCCTGTCTGGGAAGTGTAAAGACTATCTGTCGGGAGTGAGTGCTGTCTGCTACTACAGTACACTCCACTCAATAGGAGGAGAGGAAATGACTGTTCGGCCTCCAAAAGTACACCTCGCAGCCGGTGAACTCGGGCAAGTCATTATGTCATCGATCCCAGGAGCATTTAACCAGCGGGCAGAATTCAGTCCAGTCCAGACTCTCCCATTGATCACACCAGACTGCGGTTACGTAAGGTGACAAATCGAACGCCGTGCACACTGCGACCGAGGCGTCCTCTGGTCTGGAAAGGTTGTTTCTCTTCCCCTGCACAAGCATGGATGTCAGGGACACGAGATTTTTGTTACTCACTGGTAGAAATACGTATCAGGTCAAGCTGGGAGTCCTTGTGCAGGGAGTTCAAACCAGCTGACAAGTGGCCTGAATCAAACGGCCGACCTCTGTCAGGGAAAAAAATTTGCATTAAACAGGGCAGGCCTCTGCATGTTTGGCACCTGAGGTTAGGTTTTGCTTTGGGGGCCCCCTCCTCCATTTTAACCAAGACATCAGCTCCGACTGAATGTATTTTTAAAGAGGAGGTATTCTGCTCATTTTCACGTTCATAATCTTATTTAGAGGTTGCACCAGAACAGGTTTACATGCTGCAGCTCCTCTTTTCAGCCTGTGTTGAAGGCTTCGTTTTAGCTATGGAGTGATGCATCTTGTCTCTAAATGATCTTTGTTGGGAGTTGCACATGCTCAGTTCCTAGTTAAGGACTACTAGCCAATCAGAAGCAGAGAAGGGCGGGTCGGCGAGAAGCCGGTAAACGGCTCGGGTTCAGCCGTACGTGTTGCCGACCGGCTCGGCAACACGGACTGGAGCGAGAGTTTCAGAGCGGTGAGTTATTAATCTGTATCCATAAAGTTTTAACTGAGCTCTGTCTCTACATCACAGGAACAACTTTCTGTCCACTGACTGTCTGGAGGGTAGCTAGTGTTTGGAAGGGAGAGGAGAGCTGTGTGCTGCAGCTCGCTGTTTCTGAGGAGCCGCTTGGCGAGCGTTATGACTCGCATTTTGATGTGACGTCACAGGGATCAAAGGACAACTGAACTAAAAGAGAGCTGTTTTCAGTTCAGAGCAGAGTTTTCTGTGGGAGATGGGAACTCCCTTTGGGCTTTTTCACTTTGCAAACCTGTTACAGCACAAAAAGATATATGACTCAATAAAGGAGAGGGGAAAAGCCTAAAAGCATAATACCACCTCTTTAACATATTTAACCTTGTGTCCAGCTTTATAATGGACACTTAGTAGTTCATCTCATAGTAAGCGGTAAATTATGATTTCGAACACATCATAATTTTGCTTCATCGCTGACAGATGTGGTGTAACATTACTGTGATTTTCAGATTGTTATCACAAATTAGAGTCAATGTCATGGGCTTTGTTTTTTCACAATGTATAGTGGATAAATTTTACACTCAAAATGCAGATACAATATAGGAACTAGAGGTAATTTCAGACGCCGCCATGTAAAACAACTTATCACTCCCAACTCGTCACATATGAATGCTTGGTCAAGACCACTTGAGGTCATTTTTTAACGACTTGGGTAGCCTATAGCGTAATTTTTCGATGTTTAGGGCTCCGTGGTCAAGTTAGCAACAATAAATATGCGACGTCTGTAGAAACAGCACATTGTTAATCTTGTGGAACATCGCAATTTGGTTAGTTTTAGGCACCAAAACTAGTTGGTTAGTTTTAGGAAAAGATCATGGTTTGGGTTAAAATAAAATTACTTGTGTGACTTTACTTGCGTAAGTTAAATAACGTTACTTGGGTAACTTTCGTAACCAACGTGAAAAACTCAATTTAATTTTATTACAAAGTTGATTTTTTGTTTCACGTGGAACACTAACACCGGTCTCCTGAGTGTAAGTCCAGTTTCTGGCCACCAAACCTCCTTACTTAGAGTTTTCTGTTAAATATCCTCCACCGACCTTTAGCGTTCAAAAATGACACTACAAGGCTTCCCCCAGTGCGTTGAGTGAGAAAGGGTTGTTAGTGACGTAATGAAATTTATAAATTGAGATAAATTTTAAGAAACATTTTAGTTAACATTAGCACATACTCCGTACTCTACTTTAAACATATTCACATGTTAAACAGTAGTAGTGTGAACACGCTAAGTGGACATGTTGCAAAGCTACAACATTAGCAAGCTAACTAGCTAACATGCCAGATATTACATACTAAACATTAGCATGTTGGAAGCTACAGAAAACGTACCTGCTAAAATGCTTAATTTGACAGTGTAAACATTGGTAACATCTTATAGTTAACAATCGGCAGTTTAAAATGAAAAGATTCAGATTCACTTTATTAGCCATTTGCAGTATAAAACCACATTGGAACTGGAAACACACCTAAATGCTAAGTGCTTAATGCATTAGCACTGACAAAATAGCAAAAACTGGCAAATGTAAGTCCAGTATTCACAATCATTTAGTTCTGTTTTGAGAAAAATATCTGGCTCTGTATCTGGTTAATGCTCCACTGTGTTTACCCACTAGTCTGTAACTTTGTCTTGGTTTGGGGCTGGGCAGGTCATGTACAGCAGGATTATAGAGGTTTTTCCACTGAAAACAGCTGCTTGCTGCAGCCAAAAATTAAGCTGATGAGAGCGGTGACACTGAACCAAAGCTGAACTTGCATGTCAGAAGTGTAACTGCGGAGTTGGGTTATACTTCGCTGTGGGTTTGTCACTATAAGAAGCCCAAATTCACAGACATGTAGTTGTTATTCATTGTTAATACAGAGGTATTGATTCAAAAGGAGCGCCTTGTTATACAATTAACATTGGGACTATGCACAGTAGACGCTGAAACAACACAACTGAAACCTTAAAAATATGGCGTCTCCGGGGGGGTGTTGGTGTTCTACGGTAACAATGAGGCCTTTCCTCTGGTGCCACCCTCAGGACAAACTAGTGATAAGGCAACGTTTTCTCCCTCGAATGATTTGTTTCCTGGTGTGTAATGAACATACGCTGTCTCACCTGCAGCTTATTTGGCTCTGACCAGTCTCTGGCTTAGCTGGAAACCTCTGAACACAGGATTCAAACGGTGCTTTTTAAACTCCCAGCTGGTGTAATGCTCAGCTCGGCTCTGTTGTAGAGCTCAGAACAGCCTCTGGCGTGTCGATGGATCCAGCCCTGCTTCCCCAGCTGTACCGCCCAGGTTCCCGTTGGTGTTCGCAGTGAAGCAGCGAGGCAGCAGAGGCGTGTGGGTTGTGCAGAGAGGCAGTCAAACCGATGCGTTTTCTGGGCTTTCAGCCTTGTTTCCTGGACAGGTTATTTTCCAGTAAAGGATGGATTTTGCCTGCAAATATCAGAGATGCTTGTTTCCCAGGCTGCTTTGTCTCTGTAGAGGTCTCTCTCATATCAGCTGCCCCCTGCTGAGGCCGCGGGACGAGTCGTGTTCAGAGTCTGTTTGAATGGCTGACTTTCTCCTGCTGCTGCATGCACACAAAGAGGACTGTTGCTTGGACTTGTCTATATTTAGCCCTTCGCTTACCTAATATATTGGGGATTTCAGAGGATATAAATGGATAATTGGGTTGTTTGATCTCTCAGACTGTGACCGTTAAGTCATCTTTGGGATTGTTATCTCAGGGCTTAAGCTTCCAGTCACTGATTGATTGATTTAGGGGAGAGATTTAAATGTTTTTTTCAGGCTTGATGAGCTTGGTTATTACAGATTTACTACATTGTGAACAGCAGTTGAGAAAATGTCATCTCCAACAAATTATCTAAATCCTGCTGCCTGCTTAAAAAAAAATAAAACTCCAAAGCCTTACAGTAATATTTTGTTTCTGTGGAGTCAAAATGGACTTTTAGAAAATGACTGGAGGATATTGTTGAGCCTTTGTTGAGACGACAATCATATTTTATAATGAAAACATGGTTTATTTATTACCTGAATTTAGAATCTGTACAGCAGCAGCAGTCTCAAGCTGCAGCGGATCAGGTGGTGCTGTGTGATGGAAAAGCAGAAAATCCTCGTATCTGAAATGTGTGTGTGTTTCTTCCCCACAGGTGATTCGATATGTATGTATGTACACACTCGAAGATCAGACACAAAAGCGATAGAGATACATTTTTATACACTCAAAGCAGACCAATATGATTCAGTTCAAACACAAATGGAATTTTATTTTACCTTATTTAATTGAAAAAAGTGTCACACAAAATCAATTCTTTCCTCCATCTGTATTTCAAATTCTGAATCAGAAAATGTGGTTGTTGCTGCAGCCAAAGGTAGTAAAAAATAGGCAGGAGTTTTTCACTGCGTATCATTTGACTCAGTTCCTGGGTCAGTGACGTCACTCTGACTTTGGTATTTTTAATAATATCGTGTGGCCGCATGTCCCTTTTTTCAGTTTCAGTTTTGGAAAGATCCGTTTTTGACAGTAAACGCAGAGAGGCTGCGGCGTTAGCGAGTAGAAAGCAGTGAATCAGAGAAAGAAAAGGTTATTTTCTAAATGTTTCACGGCTGTTACGTTACTGTGGGAAGGAGCCACGTTGTCTTATTTTGTGTGAATGCAGCTGAAGCCATGCTTCATCCTGTTCGCTGGCATCTGTTCTCTAGAGCTGCAAACATTAATCAAATAACCAATTAGCTGTCAACAATGAAATTCACCGGCAACTATTTGAATAATCGTTTTGATCGCTGACATGTGAATATTTCCTGGTTCCTTTGCTCCTCTGTGACAGTAAACTGAATATCTTTGGGTGTGGTCAAAACAGGACATTTGAGGAAGTCGTCTCAGGCTCAAGGAAACACTGACTAACATATTTCACCATTTTATAGACCAAACAACTAAACGATTAATCGACAGTGAAAATAAACTGCAGCCCTTCTGCTCTTTATAAATCCATTTTCCTGCACAGCCGGACCGGATCTCCATGTCTTGTTACAGCGTTTTATCTTTTTAGTGTTTTAGCGCAGTGCCAGCGCTGAATCCATGACACAGACAAAGAGGACAGAGACAAAGCCGTGCTTCCCAGAGGCTGACGACCTAAACTCAGCAAAACAGAGCTGCAAAAAGTAACGGATTAGTTGTTAACTGTTAAATGAATCGGCAGCTATTTTGTAGGGCTGACCCGACTAAGGATTTACATAGTCAAATCAGAGTCGTTAAGTCCTGCCTGTAGTCGACAGATAGTCGAATCGTGTGTTTTTGTGCGCAGCGATTGCAAGCTGAAGCTAAACTGAAGCTTATTGTTGACCATTTTCTCTCTCTCTCGCTCTCTCTCTCTCTCTTTCTGTCTCGCCTGCCATTCACTGGTCTTGTGCAGATTTCTTGCCGTGCTGCCGACAGCTGCATGCACATCGCGGTTCCTCGCGGATCTATTTCAAGTAGCCGGCTATTTAAATATGATAAAATATTCTTTGTGTGGTTCATCAACGGTGATGGCCAGCAGCCAAACCAGTGTAAACCCTGCTACTGCTGAATGACCGAAGCCAAGCAGGTTTGGGCTTGGCAGGTAACTGGATGGGAGACGCTCTGGGAAAACTAAGTCGCTGCTGGAAGAGGTGTTGGTGGGCCAGTAGGGGGCGGTCTTCCCTCTGGTCCTAATAATAAGATCCCAGTGCAGTGATGGGGACACTGCGCTGTAGGAGCTGAGCTCCGAGGTCCTGACTCATTGTGGTCATTAAAGATCCCAATATCTATGCGGTATGGACATAACGAGATATATATGATGTCATCTCAGGTAGTTGATACTGACTACCAGCATAATACAGGTAGAGGGCTGCGTCTCAGATACAAACACCGTTACACACTGCTAGTGGCTCATAAAGAAGACAAGAGGGATTATTTTTGTATGAGTGTAGTTTTTGTGGGTCTGGGGCCCCAGGGGTGTTGCCTATTTTGCCTGGTTGGCTATCCAGCTTGGGCCATGGCCTATCTATCTGTCTGTACGGTGTCTTTCTACTGTTTATCTCAATTGTTAAAACAGAGGGTAATATGATTGTCAATGTTATAATCCTGTTTGATATTATCAAGTTGTTGTGCAGTGTTTTCTCGTCTGATGACCTTGAAACTCAACCCGGACTTCCTGGATTGTATTTCATCTACTCACAGTTATTGGTCAGCCTCAGAACTCTTATTTGGCCCTGCAGCAATTTCCTCCTGCTGGTTACTCATTTATAACCACAGCCATTGGTCAGTTGGAGGTTCCCAGTGTAAACCTTCCACTGAGGAATCTTTTAGACTGACTCTCCTCTGAGTCTGATTGTCATCAGATTGAGTGCCATCAGCGTGAAGGCTGCGGTGGAGATGGACCAGCGCTGAGAAACAGCTTTTAAAAAGCTTTCATGTCCAGACGCATGTTTACGCAACCCTGCATTTCTGAAACATCCACAGCTGAATGCACTCCTAAAAGCTCCACTTGAGACTAAAATACATCTATAAAAGAAGCTGTTATTCTCAGAAGAAGAGCTCTTTGGATAATTCTGAACGTTTGAGATTTTATTTTTTTCAAGATATACAAGACAAGCTGGGATTGAAGATGGATTGAAGTAGAAGTATTTGTCCCGATAAATACTTCAGTTGTTTGGCAGATGCCTGCTGTGCGTGGCGATGACATTTGGCCGTGCAGTAATGAGCAGAGCTAACGGAGCAGCGCCGTTCAGCAGGACGGCACTGCTCACAACAGCCCGGTCTTAATTTTCCTCTAATCTTCCTCCCTCACCTTGGCTCCCATCTCTAATCACTGCACTAGGAGGAAGCCAGCGTTTAAATGAAGCAGCTTACTGGGTGATTAGGAAAAGGTAAATTATTCATTACAGAATGTGTAGTCATAGAGCAGCCTTTGGTGGAGGATGAGGGAACTCACGACCACGCCCCTCCCTTCGCCACTGATGGCAGCCATGAGGAACCTGAGAGATGAAAGGAGCCACAGAGAGGTTAGGGAGCTGTGGCAAATCCACAGGTAATAAACTACAGGCCTGAAAGCAGCTTGTTAGCTGCAACTATTCCTTCTCACATCAGGACGTTCTCTGTTAATGATGCAAAGCCAGACTGGCCTGTTTAGTTTTCACTGTGGTATTTTAGTCTTGAAAACATCTTGTGAGGCTCGATTGATCCCAGCGGCTCTCTGTGGGGAGTTTCAGTTCAGTTTTTTAAGGATGTGGTCACCACCCCACGGGTGGTCCCTTCAGGGGTCAGACAGGAAGATTTCTGAAGGCAATTTCTTTGTGAAGAATGTTTTTCAGGCCCAGGGCTGTTTTCCCTGAGAGGTCAGTAAAGTTGACCAGTTAGTCGAAAGCTGTTGTCAGATTTACGTGTGGTCTGGTGTTTGCATCCAGTGGAGCTCAGATTCCCCAGGAGTCCAAACCAGGTGTGAAATCCAAGGGCTGACGAAGCTAGATAATCTGGTTGAGCGTCATCTGTCGCAGTACAGATACACGATACAGAGCATATTGTTGCATGGAGTATAGCTTGTCTAAGTAGGATTATGAGTGCAGCCTCGTGCTTTTCCACAATGGAAACCAGGGCAGCGATTGGCTTGGCACACCTGAATAAGAAGCGGATCATCCCTCAGACTGCACATGAAGCGAAGATGCATGGGTGCAGTTTGTGTTGCAGTTTCTTCTTTGGGTTTAGATATAATGAGAACATGCGTCTTTGCTGTTTGGAGCCCACATCCTGTCAGGATTTTCGGTGAACCCGTCGGCTTGTTTGCACATCAGCTCCTCTGACTTGTAGCAATAAAGGATGGTGCTGGTTTCACTGAAGATGCAGATCTTAAAGAGGTGATATCATGCTCATTTTCAAACCCTAAAATCTTATTTAGAGTTTGTACCAGAGCAGGTTTACATGGTTATATTTTTGTCATACTGCACATTGCTGCAGCTCCTCTTTTCAGCCTGTGTTGAAGGCTTCGTTTTAGCTATGGAGTGATACATCTTGTCTCTAAATGATCTTTGTTGGGAGTTGCACATGCTCAGTTCCTAGTTAAGGACTACTAGCCAATCAGAAGCAGAGAAGGGCGGGTCGGCGAGAAGCCGGTAAACGGCTCGGGTTCAGCCGTACGTGTTGCCGACCGGCTCGGCAACACGGACTGGAGCGAGAGTTTCAGAGCGGTGAGTTATTAATCTGTATCCATAAAGTTTTAACTGAGCTCTGTCTCTACATCACAGGAACAACTTTCTGTCCACTGACTGCCTGGAGGGTAGCTAGTGTTTGGAAGGGAGAGGAGAGCTGTGTGCTGCAGCTCGCTGTTTCTGAGTAGCCGCTTGGTGAGCGTTATATGAGGCGCGTTTAGCTTTCATCCCTGTGACGTCACAGGGATGAAAGGGAAGCGGCTGGACTACAAACAAGCTGTTTTCGCGCCCTGGGTACACCTTTAGCATCATTGATAAATGTTTCCGCAGTTAAGTTAGCAAAGCTTAGCAACAACAAATATGCAACGTTCAGTTCGAAACATCGCCCTTTTGAAATGGCACGTTATTAAAGTCGTGAAATGTTGCAGTTTGATTAAGGTTAGGAAAATATCGTGATTTGGGTTTAAAATAACTACCTACGTCAGTTAACACGTAAGTTAAATAACGTCACTTGTGTATCTTAATAAAAAATATTTAATGTTGACTTTTTGGGATCCCCAGTGCGTTACAAACTGACGCCGATGGGTCTTGACCATGCGTCCGTATGTGACGAGTCGGGGAGTGAGAACGGGTTGATATTTTCAACCAAGTGTAGTTGTCCTTGATTTTAACCTTCTTTGGATAATGTGATAACTCTGCAGAAAAACAGTTTTATAAACTACACAAAAAGCCGACAAAGACAGTGAGGAATGATTCAAAACATACCCAAAAGAAATGGGAAAACTGTTGTGAGCAGTCGGAGTGCCTCTTTAGCGAAGCACTGTTACAGCTGCTCAGTGACCATCAGTGGAGAACTGGCTGTATCTGGCAGCTTCCACTGTGACTGTGTGTCTCTGTACAAATCTGAAACAGAATGTCCTGAGTCAGTGTTTCTTGGAAAGATTAAAAAAGTAACAGCCACCACAGAGCCAAGGAGAACAAAAAAATAAGTTGGAGGAAGTCATTAATCAGCCTGAATGGTTCCTGCTCCTCTACTGGAAATAACCTTGTCTTGTAAGTGACTGCTATCTACTTCAGTGTATCAGCAGAGGTTAAGTGAACGCTCGCCATCTGCGAATCTCCATCGTGAAAGAATAATAAAAGCTCAAAAAGCTCCGCGCTCCAAGATCACCCAAAGTCAGCGGTGTTGTTTTAGCCTAATGGGCCGGTGAGCGTAAGAATAATTACTTGCAGCCCAGGAGGTTCTGCATGAGGAAGGCTGGATAAATGTGAGGCTCTTTCTAGTTTTATTTACCTCAAGCAACAAGCCAAAGGCCTGGCCTAAATACCAAATGTTTGTAATGGGGTAATAATTCATGAGAAAAATAGTTTTGCTCGCTCGCCGAGTTTATTTTACCCGCTAACACGTCGCAGAGAAATGGGACATTTTAAAGGTGGGAGTGTTGTAATGAGAGGTATTAGTACACTTCAGCCGGGATCGTTAGGCTGTTTTCATGGATTATTAGCAGAGAATGAAATGGAGGAAGAGTGGCGGGTAAACACCGGTAATGTAACCATATTTAATGACTACAGATATGATTCAGCTGGGACTAAACGTGCCGTCAGAACTCATTAAGCTCGACGGCTGGGCTTGTTCTTTGAGGTATTAAAGTATCTTTTGAGTGTAGGTGCAGAGTCTTGTGGTTGTTCTTCAGTCTTTGATGAGTTTCTGATCTTCCTCTCTTACAACATCGACTCAAATCACAAAGCAGCCTCACCAACGCCACCTTTTTGTTTTATTCCTCAAACATACTACCAGCATCTCCGAGAGGAATTATTCTGTAGCAGCTGAGGAGTTTTAAATTTCCGCCATCGAGTAGCTGCTTCAACTCCTCTCACATTGCTGGTAGAGGAGAAGTAAAGCTGATCCAATCCCTCGGCCTGAAGCCTGCTGCTACAAAGAGCCCTTTGAGTCAGCTCATTAATTCACAACCTTAAAGGAAACGACTGATAGTAGAAATTATCGAAGGCAAGTAAGTGGACAAATCCACGAAAATAATATTCGAGCATGTGTGAATCCATCCCAGCAGTAGCAGTTTCCACCATGCATGGAAATGATCTCTTTGAATAACGATGTTCTAACTGCACCACTGCCCTGCCAGACATAATGGTAAAAGGAATGACTAATTTATATGTGAAGTTACATGTGGAGTTTAGAAATGGCTGGCCACAGATATCGTTCAATTTTGAAGTATAACAACTGTAATCTGCCTGCTTGTTGTGGAATATTAATTATCAGGTTTATTTCTTGACTGTATAAATCAAAGTGATTAAAGATGTCTATGAAGATTCTCAGTCATCCAGGTCATAGTTATCCAACGAAGGTTAAAGTCAAGGGCAACTGGACTTGGTTGAAGATACTGGAAGACGTTTCTGAACTGTCAGTCAGAACTGAAGAAGTCCTTTGGATGAGGGACGTTGGATGAGGGACGTTGGATGAGGGACGTTGGACAAAGTGATTAAAGAAATAAAATTTGTTACTTAAAGTACTGCAGTCAAAAATCAACTGGAAATAAAATTAAACAAGTATTTATCGTAAAATGTGCTCAATATCAGAAGTAAAAGTACTCGTGTAGAGGTTAATATTTATTGTTGGATGAAACCCTTGCCTGTCCAGTGCTTTTATATTAATTAGATAAGCTAGGAAAGAAGGAACGGGGTAAAGAAAGATAAAGAAGTAAAGGAATGCAGTAAGGGCAAACGGGGAGAAGGTAAAGATACGAGAAAGACACCGGGGACGCTGGGGATGCTGGGGACATGTCCCCACCACTGTTTGATAGCATTTGCTAAAAGTTTTCTGAAAATTTGCTTGCAACAAGAAATGTTAAATATTAATTTAAAATTCTATTAGAAATGTTTACTTGCACAATAGGAAGACATGAAAATGCAATGTAAATATAGAAGAAACAGATCTGCCTTGTCCAAAAAAACGTTTCCACCATAAATTGGTGCAGAAAATGTCTCTGGAATGCATCAATGAATATTTCTTCCAAATAGCATTGTTGTCTTGATGTCTTGTTCATGTATCACGTCTGGTGGACTAATTGTTTCGTCACACCCCTTAAATGTCCCCACCGCTATTCAACACAAAGTGACGCCCTTGGCAGTGACTGACAGAAGGGAGGAGGAAAAAATAAAAAAGGGGTAAAGGAAAAGGGAAAATATGATATTGGGAATATCTTTTAATTTATTTAAATTTCAAGGAGGTCATGACCTAAAATCCCACGTACAGCCCAATAAAGACAAAAAGCAGGCAAATGTAAATAAGCTGAGTCTAAAAATACCTGACATCAACCCCAAAATACCCACCGTATGTTTTGTAACTCTAAATCTAAACAGTAACTAGAATCCCAAAAGCCCAGAAAAAACTATAGATGCCTGACCTCAGTTTCCTGCAGTTATGAGTAACTTAATTACTTGCGCACTTAAATTACTTCCCTTGAATAAATAAGTTCTTTTCCTCCTCAGGTATTAGGAATGATTATCATGTTGTATGTGATGGTGCAGAGTAGATTGTAAACGCTTGTCATGCTCTGTATAACGATGCAGGCAGAGGAAAATCATCAACAAGTTAAACATGTCTGCGGTGAAGCAACGCCCACCTCTAATTGGCTGACGCAGAAATACCACAAACATCCACAATACGTCACCCGCCATCTTTATTAACATCATATATTCTGTTGAGCAGCATCTCATTTACTGCGTGTCCCTGTGTGATGAATGGAGGTGTGTGGTGGGTATATATTACCCGGCTTCCTACACAGAAATGTGAGAATATCTGCAAAATGAATGACTTTTTAATTTTGCCCATTATTGGAATAGTCACAGCTACAAGCGATGGGAAGTACGGGGAAAGAAACGTAAAAACAAAAGGTCCTGGACCACCTTGTGTCTTCATGTGGTACCTGCCTGTGGTTTCAGCTGAACCACCATGATACTCCTGGAAAATAACTTGGAATTTGAAGTTCCAAAACACTGTTGTTTGATTCCCAGTACTCATATCAAGACATTGTTTACATGATTATACATCAGATTGAAATAAGTAATGTGTTTGCTAACATTTGTTACTGACCATGCTAGAGGCTTCGCCGTACGCATGTTGGTGGGTTGGTCCACCACTTCAGTCCAGACTGAAATACCTCCACTATCCAACTATTGGACCGATTGTAATTTGCTCCCAACATTCGTGGACACCCGTCACGGTATTGGGGTTTTGTTTGGTGGTTCCTGTTTTATTTTGAAAGTTTCATGATCCTTGAGTCGCGAAGCTTCGACTGTGAGATTGACTGTCGAATCAAGCTCCGCCCATTGAAGCTTCGAATCGTCGACTATTTGGGGTCAGCCCTAAAACAAACCAAACATAGCCACACTCAAGGAGGTTGTTGTGGTTTAATGAGACATTCTAACAATCTCTGGAATTGTGGACTGGCTCCAGGAGTTTTATTTTAAACATCCCGCCATAAATCTCCTTTTTTAAGTCTGCTGCTGACCTTCTTCTTCTTTCGTGTTTAATGGCAGTTGGCAAACCAACTGCATACCTGCCAGTCAGATCGACATACTGTCCCCATGTTCATGTGCTGAATTGGATCTCACGGAAGCGTAGCGTTAATTTCTGTAGACGTGCACAACCTACGCCCCAAAGGAATGCAGGATACGCGAACACGTAGTTAAAGCAAGTATATCCAGGGCTTTAGTTGATTCCAAAAACCTGTTCTTTTCCTGCCTTTGCAGGAGGATGAGTTGTAATTACTTTGGTGATCCCTTGACTTCTTCTAGTGTCAACATCAGGTCACAATTCCACTTTGTTTCATGACCAAATACCTGTAAAACTACTGACGTTCTCAGCTGTAACTTGTGGTTAGTGCTAACTGTTGGCATGCTAATGCAACATTAGCGTGTTGGCATGGTCATAAATAGCACTGTTAGTCACTGTACCAATTTTTAATTCTAACTTTTTGTCTCTCAACAATTTCGTTTTCTTTATTATTAATATCCTTGATAACAGTGGAGATATCGGTCTGCCTGCTGTTCTGCCTGTTTAACACATTCAAGCAAGGTTGGTTGTTAAATTGGCTGAGGATATTCATGCTCACCACAGGGTGATTCCTTATGTTTTAAGTAACTTTCTGACCTTTATTATAGTTCCAACATCAGGCCAAAAATTGCGATTTACATAGCACATGCATGCTCCCCAGAGGATGGACCTTTCCAGTGTGAGCACAACATGAACTATGGACTAGCACCATTCTCGGTCCAACATGAAACATTTTTGGCCAATTAAATGACTGATGGCTGAATTTTTGGAGGGATATTCATGGTCCCCAGATAATTATTCTTAAAATATCCTATGCCCTGCTGACCTCCTCCAACATCACCACTTTCAGACCAAAATGTCAACTTCCCACACAGAAGTACAGAAATGTACAGATGGTCCTTAGAATAATAACCGTTTTGATTTCTTTAAACCTGTGACCCTTCCTCTAGCACTATCCTCAGGAAACAGCATCAGTAAACCTTTTCTGTCCAACTCTTATGTGCTGTGGGATACGGTGAACTTTGCATCTTTGAGGGGCTGCTTGTGAGGTTTTGTGCTGTTAGTTTGTCTTGAATCCTGACGAGGCAGATTTGAGTGCTGGTTTCAATTTCACTGGATGGATTTAATTTAACCTGCCAGTTGGTGTGGATGCTGGGTGGAAAACTATTCCCGTTCGAGACATTCCCCCTGGATCTGCCACAACATATTGCGTGTGCGCCCTCAGCAGTGAGCAATTACTCACTTGTAGGAGCCTTTTTTCTCCTTTTGGTTGAATGTATTTTTTTTTTTGACAGAGTTTAAAAACGAATCAGATACTCTATTTTTGTTTTGTTTTGCTGCGAGGATTACACATTGACATATCATTCATTCCCCTCAGCAGGGAGGAACCGGAGTTGAACCCAGCAGCGCAGGTGAGGAAGTAAACGAAAATGAAAAGCCTCTAAAACGTCCTGTCATCTCCTTTAAAAATTCCTTCCTTTCGCATGCAGCTGCTCTACTAAATACCCAGAATACTCCTCACCATAAAATACTGAAGCAGAAGACTCTCTAATGAACCCAGGCTTGGTTATCTTGTACAGGAGAGCACAGCACATCAGTAACATCAGCAGTGTGAGGCGTCAGTCGCTGTCGTCCTCTGTCCTGTTTGGGACTGAAACTACTTTGTCCTGGTTTTGTGGTCCATTTGTCTCCTTCCCCCCCTTGCGGCTCGATGCGAGGCGCTTAACAAACGAGCCCAGTACTTGCTGAGCTGTTCCTGCGACAGCAGCGGTGTCTCTCCAGGGTCACACGGGGAAGAGGATGGCTTGGGCGCCGCATTCCTGCTGACCTATTCACTACCTGCCTCTAATGGGTCATATTTTAGCTCTTGTGGCGGTGACAAATGGCCGCGCTCTAAAAGCCCTGTCCAAGGTGCTGAAACTCGGTTGATCTATGACTGAGTCCCGCTGATAAATGCCTCCCATCAGTTTGCTCGTGACGCCGATTCATCACCTCGCTGAGGTTTGTGTTGGGAATCCATATTGGATTTTTAATGAAAGAGAATATAATGCAATTCAAAGTCAATGGGTTTGCCAATGTCCTCACACTTTAAACACACACCCATTAAGTTAGATACACACATGCCTACACATACACACTCAAAACTATCTCACACGCTCGTCATGTTGTTTGAGATTGGATTGCATTTCCATAACAGTGTTAGAGCGTCTGCCTTGAAGGGCAGCTGCTGTAATTGTGTTTGTCTACAGCAGATCTCACACTTCTGCTGCTGTATGATTCGGACGGGGACACAACAAGATTTATGAGCCTCATCCATACAAATTAATCTTTTCCATGTCATAGTTTGCTTTTTATGGCAATAGACACATTTCAAAAGACATTTTTTGTTGTAGGAAGTGTCCAAGTTTAACAAGAGGAGATTGTAGTTATAAGACACCACAACAGGTTTAATGAAAAATGTATTTGTTCATAAAATTGTTTACATTATAGTCGGTTTAATTGTACACTAGACTAACAAGATTATTATTTTTTTTTGCCATTATAAACTATCTTCGCTTGGCACCATTTAAAGTAACACTGCAAAGAAAATGCTTTTTGCAGACATCAAAGCCTCAACAAGGTACTTTAGACAGAATAGTTCCTGTGCTGTGCTTTACTCTGGTTGCACTGCATGAAAGACCAGTAGCCATGTAGATTATAGTCAAGATATCTGCCTGATTAAGCTTGTTATAATGACACAAGTTTGAAATACAAAACAGTCTCTGCTTTTAGCCGCATACATAATGTGTATGAATTTTCCTCTGATGCCACCCAGCGGAGTTCCATTGCAAAATGTCTCATCAAAAGTTATGTAAAGAGGGCACGTAAATGACATTGCCCAATGTCCATCACTCTTCATCTTCGCTTAATCCCAAAGTGCTTTTACAGACAAGGGCATTTCTTACATGGGGTCTTCCTGTAAGTCTATTACAGTAGCCCTCACCTTGATCCCAGAACCGCCAAATTCCAGGAAAGAAAAAGAAGACGAGGAATGAGTGCTGGGAATCAGCAGCGTTTCAGCCGGGTCTGCTATCAGTTTCCTGTAAAACACTTGGCTGTACAGAGACGTATAGATGACAGAGCAGGCCACAGAAAACACAATAAAAAAGACAGCACAAGTAGCCATCACCAGACTGTCCCAGTTCTCCGTTTTCTCCCAGGGGGCCGCTGCCTCCTTTGTGGTCACGTTGACACAGTCCCGCTGTATCCAAGCTGCGCTGCAGTGATCTCCACACAAACCTGGTAGCGAGTGGAAGGCTTCAGCTGTTTGATGCTGTACTCTTTGACATCAGCAGGAAGCCTGGCTTTGAATGGCATCAAGAGGCGGCGGGATTCGGCTAAAATGGACCAATTTAGCTGTGATACCAAACCACCTGTGCTCTCCCAGGAAACCATGACAGAATGAGACTGGACAGATGTGATATATACATGTAAAGGTTGATTTGGCCAGGCAATGTATCCATCTACCACAACCATCACAGACTTGAGGTCTGCCCCGACAAGATTGTGGGCAACGCAGGTGTACGAGCCAGCTTCCTGCTCCGTGGCGTCATAGATGTCAAAAGTTCCCTCAGGGTGCATGTAGTACTTATTGGACTCACTCCCAGGTACGACCCTGTCACCCGACGGTGTCACCCAGTAGATCTCAGGCTCTGGTTCTCCAAATGCCCGGCAGTGAAGCGAGACAAAGTTCCCTTTAATGACTTCAACCCGATCCGGGAGGCTCCCAGGTGAGATAAGAGGAAGGCAGATCTCTGTCATCTCCCTGAAATGCACCTTTTGAAGGTGCTGGCCTTGGTATTCTGGAGGCTCCACACAGAACAGGGAGTCGGGCTCCATGAACCGAACAGCGGTCCGGTTCATGTTGACCCAGCGGATGACGCAGTCGCAGCGGATGGGGTTGCTGTGCAGACTGACCTCTCGCAGGTTGGGCAGGGACTCCACGGTGCTGTGGTGGAGCGCACTCAGAGCGTTGCTGTTCAGCATCAGAGTCTCCAGCCTGGGGAGCTTGTGGAAAGCCCTCGGGTGGATGTAGGACAGCCTGGGATTGTTGGTGGCCTCGATTTTTGTCAGCTCTGGCAGGTTGTTCAGGGCAAAACTGTCGATGGATACAAGTTCTGGCATGCTGTTGATGCCCAGCTCCTTGAGATGCATCATGTCCAAGAAGTCACCCTTTTGGATCCTCTCAATGGGGTTCTTATTCAAATCCAGAAACTTCAAGTTCTGGAGTTTCATCAGTGCCGCTCTTGGGACTTGATTGAGCAAGTTGTCAAAAAATGAGAGGCTCTCTAAATTCTCAAGGCCAATCAGGGCATTGCCGGGAATTTCAGTCAGATTCATCTTGGCAAGCACGAGGCTTCGAAGGTTAGCCAGAGGTTGAAAGTCCATGTCTGACAGCTCGAGAATGGGATTTTCTCCCAGCATTAGTATCTCCAGATTGGGGAGATGCTGGAACCACTTGCTGTTGATGCTTGTCAGTCGATTGGAATTGAGATGGAGCCTCATCAACCTGTTCAGGCCCTGGAAGGCGCCGGGGCTAATGGAAAAAATCAGGTTGTGGTTGATGTAGAACTCCTGGAGGTTGGGCAGTGAAGCGAGGCAGCTGTCAGATAGCTCCTGAATCCAGTTCTCCTCCATGTGGAGTGACAGTAGCTGGGGGAGAGACCCCAGACAAACATCGCTCACAGAGGAAATGTTATTCTGAGACAAGTCGATTTCAGTGATGTTGGCCAAGTAATCCAAAGTTTTCTCCACATTAACAATGTTGTTTGTCTGCAGCAGCAGTACTTGTGTTTCTGACGGGAGTCTCTCCGGTAGCGCTGATAGGCCCAAGTCATTACAGTCCACTGTGGCAGCCTCAGTGTAAATAGAGCTGGGTGAGAACCAGGGTCGTATCTCACATCGACACAATGCAGGGCAATAAGCGGCCCCCTCAGAGGCCAGAACAAAAGCAGCCAGAGACAGCTCAGCCAGCAAACAAGCCACAACTGCTGTCTCCTTCATCTTGGCCCCGTATTCCCTTTAGCCAGTAATTGGCCCTTATGGAGTCAGCTGTTAGCACTGTTAACGTCACAAATAAAAGCTCATTTGTTATTGCAGCAAGACAGAGTGGATTTCTGCTGACGCCTGGTCCCCGAAGCTTTGGCCCTTTTTTCTTCTAGCTTTTGGCAATGAGAGGCAACCTTCTCCCTTCGGTTCGTGCCAGGTTGTCATGCACGCTGTGATATGTCAAGGTCGATGTATCCTTCAGGGAGCGGTGCTGCACAACAGAGGGACGGTTGAGAAATGCTGTGGCTCTGGCTGGGACGAATCACTCTGCCTTCCATCATTATTATCCTCCGTCGCTGTCACCGGTGTCAGTTTCCATCTGGGGAGAATGGAGAGAAAAAAGGCTGATATAACACACTGCTGTTGAAATATGAAGGCATATTGACATTTAGGAATATTGAGACTTATTAAGTCTTTTCAGCCTCATTTAATTTTATTGCTTTCCTCGCTCCATCAGAATTGTAAGTTATGATTAACTTGACCTAATGTATATTATTTGACAGGTGTGAATCCAAAAACAGTACTTTTAAGTCTCTGGCTGAAGGGCGAAAGGACTCTGGCAGACAGGCTGATGTTTTTCAATGCTTTTTCAGTCAAAGTAGTAAGATAAAAGTGTCCTCAAAAATTTGGAGCTGTGAAAGTATGTTGATTCAAGAGGCAAAACATTGCAAGTCCTCATTTTCCCCCTGCGTTGTAATTAACAGAGCTTCACCGCCCCCTGAACCTCTCTTCTGTGTGAACAATGCACCTGCGCACACTTATCAAATCACCCACACAAAACAAGCACACACAGTTTGCAACAGCTGATACACAAAACCTGGAGGAGTTGTAGATCCACCAAAAATATCTGTCAAACGAGCTCGCTACAGGTCGTTTGCTGCAGCTCCTCTGCTGCTTTTTGCATTATTCACGAGGCACTGAATCAATGTTGTTGGTACAGGTGACAGGTCTACGGTGGGCTTTGCCTATGTCGACTGCACATATTGATGTTTTGATTAATTTGTGACCTTGAGTGCAGAAGCCACAGCTGCGTGCACGACAGTAGATAAAGCTGATGGTAAAGTCTGAAGCAGCTGGCTACTGATGAAGACGAGCTATGACACTTCATGCATATATTAGGTAGTTTATGGCAGTCTGTGTGTACAGTTCGCAAAACTGAAAGAGTTTCTCTCTCACTTTATTCCCCCTTTCTTAAAGTTGGGAAGTAACCAGAGTACACTTACTTAAGTACATTATACAAAGTACAAAATATCCCCAGACTATGTTCTAAGTGTAATTTGGAATGCATGATTTGCAAAAACATATTACAAGGATTTGAGTACTTACACCATTGTTCTCTCTCTATCTCAAAGATGGGAATTAACTGAGTACTTTAACTTGATTCTCTCAACGGTGGAAGAACTGGTGGAGTCCTTTAGATATTTCTTGAAGACCACTATTGAGAAAAGGCCCCTTTTTTTACTTTTGCACCTCCCGTCCAGACGAAAATGAAGACCTAAAACGGAGAAGTTTGAAAACGCTGCCGATCCCCTTTTTTTGTTTTAAAAGTCTGGAGAGCGTTTTCGTGCAGACAGGCCAAAACGGAGGACTTCAGAAACGATGACACAGACGCTCATGTTTGGCTCTCTGATTGGGCAACACATTCTCACTCCGGACTCGTTACATATTGCCGCTTGGTCAAGGCCCTTTGGCGCCCTGGGTAACCTTTTAGTGTAATTTTTAGACGTTTATAGCTCCGTGGTCAAGTTACCAACACTTAGCAACAACAAATATGCAACTTCCGGTAAAGTTAGCTACAATAAATGTGCAACGTCTGGTTAGACTTTCAAAATGAAACGACGCGTTATTAAAGTCGTGAAACATTGAAATTTGGTTGGGTTTAAGCACTAAAACTACTTGGTTAAGGTTTGGAAAAGATCACGGTTAAAATAACTACGTACGTTAGCTAACACGGAAGTTGACTTACGTAATTCTGTTAAAATATTCTGTACTGTGCAAGTAACACTTGTACTGTGCGTGTCGGTGAGTGTGGCTCGGGAGAGCGGGTTAGAGCGGGTTGCCCGTTAATCGGAAGGTCGGTGGTTCAATCCCTGGCTTCTCTAGGCTGCATGTCGAAGTGTCCTTGGGCAAGAACCCCGAATTGCCCCTGGTGGCTGTTCCACCGGTGTGTGCATGTGTGTGAATGTTAGTTTCTGTTGCAAATGAGCACTTAGGCTACAGTGTATGACTGGTGAATGCAGATGTAGTGTAAAAAGCGCTTTGAGTGGTCGAAAAGACTAGAAAGGCGTTTACATTTATCTGACGCTTTTATCCAAAGCGACTTACAATTGCTCTACATGTCAGAGGTCACACGCCTCTGGAGCAACGAGGGGTTAAGTGTCTTGCTCAGGGACACAATGGTGGATGTCTCACAGTGGGAATCGAACCCAGGTCTCCCACACCAAAGGAAACTGTTTTGCATTCAGTAACAGTCCCAGCTCGTTATTGGTCCATGCAAAATAAAATCTGGTGTGGTTCTTTGTCTGTAGAGCTGTATTCTTTCGCCAAATCTTCTCTAACTACAGAAGAGTCCATCTGCTTCGTGTTTACACCAGCATGCGCATGCCCGGTGTGCATGAACGGCCTCTAGTGCATTTTCCGTTGTTTAAATGTAGGCTGAGATCAAGTCTAAAACGCTGGTGTGGACGGAGATCGTATTCATTTGGATGGTGCGTAAGTAAAAGCAAACAGATGTTAAATACTTTTTGATTGAATATAAAAGTAATATATATAATATAAAAGTAATCTAGAGAATTAGCAAGACTCCATAACCATGAAAAGGTTGTTAGTTTTTAAAGCCTCAAACAACCTGTCAGGAACATCTTGTGATCATAATTATAACTAGAATGGTTAGATGGATTGGTTTGGTTTTTTTCCAGTTCACATCCTCTAACCTACCGACAGTCAACGCAGTGACCACAGTCATTAGTGGTTTTCATCGCTGTTCTTCTGTTTAGCTATACTACATATAATATTGAATGCAGGACTTGTAATTGAGAATTTGTCATTTGGGAATTATAGTTTTTCAGATGTTAGGAATTTGAATACTTCCACCATCTCTCTCTCTCTCTCTCTCTCCAGCCATCTGTGTGAAACGCCACACACAGTTACATCCAAGCTGCTCTGTGACAAGAACGTTAGAACAAATCAATCTTCCTTTACATCGCAGAACTCTTCATTCAGTCAATATATAATTAGGCGATATTGGACAGTTTTTTCCCTTCACGTTTGCATGTTATCATCCTTTCACGGTCCGCTTCCATTTGCAATCATCCTTTGGTCGTCTTTGTTTTGCTCTTACGCAACTCATTAAAACCCCTGCAGGCATCCATCTCCATCGCCCAGAGAGAGAGGAGGAAGCTGCTGTACTGTATCTAACGTTATAGTATTATGTAAATGATTCTCCACAGAGATGGAAACAACAAATTTATGTACAGAATTTAGGTAACAACGAAAACAACTTATATGCTAATGAAGCAAGCATGGTTTGGATGTTAAATGGAGTGTTTAATAGTGGATGTTTTCTCTTATAGTCGGGGAGTGTGCTCTCAAGAGACAGTACCGTTCGCTAATTTAATTTCTGCTGTTTACTTCCGCGATGCTCGCACTCTCATTTCCCTCTTATTACTTAACAATAAGAGCCTGCAGTGACTTCCCTCATTTCCCCTTCATGCACACACACACACACACACACACACACACACACAGTTGCATAAAATGGGTGGATGAGGAGAAACAGCAGAATGTGGTGATTCTCTGTTCACTTCTCCAGCTTTTAGATGTTTTTATTTTTGTGCTCAAAAGACAATTTTATTTAAATGAGGTACACATTTTTATCTAAATTATAAGGTAACATCCCCTCCTTGTAGACTGCTCTGACAGATGTGCCGTACTTGGTAGCAGAGATTCAGATGCAGAACAGCAGCAGGAACAATTTGTCCTGAACGACATCCGGAGTTTTACTGGTGTTCATTTTAACTTCTTTCATCCTGCACTACCAGGCCGTCGCTGACACTGAGGTCTTGTCCTCCATTTTGGGGGGGTTTCATTTAAAGCTAACACTTGGTGGATATTATATACAATTCAATTACAGTTTGTTTTTAGCCTCAATATATTTAAATTTGACTACAACAACTGTGCACCAAATGTCTCAATCGGAAGATTAATTTCAGCTTTTGCGTAATAAATTTGGCTTTGGATAACAGACAGCCAGAACGTAATGCTGCCGTTTAGTGTCAATCAGAAACCACTTAAGAACAAAGATTATTTTACATCTTCTCTAATTTTACTGTCTAAATTTGACAAGTTTCCCATAGTGAATATAGTGTAATTTGTTTTGCTTTCATAAACAAACCAAAGAAGTTTTTAAATTCATGAAGCAGGATGTTTTCCTGAACTGAAGTTAAATTCCAGTTAGGTCCATTTAGGGAGCCAAAGCAAAAATGATCTGGGCTCTTATTTCAATCTTCAACTCAAGAAAAGAAACACTTCCTTCTCTTGGATTAAAATATATTTCACTGTGATGCCATTTTTGTGACACAGTAAAATAAAATATGAAGAACGAACAAAGAAGTTGACAGACACTCATTTCAGGCTTCTCCAGATCAAACCGCCTCCCTTCCTAAAATAAGACCGCAGTTGATGGTTAAGTTATTGTCAGATTTTTGACCGAGTTAGTCGCACATTACGAAGCATTTATCACTTACTAGCCATCTTTTCCATCTAATTGTCATGCAAATGGTAAGCAGACTTTTGAAATGTCCCAAAAAATAAAAGTGAATGTGAAATCTGTGCGTTTCCATCAGCTGGTTTGGAGCGAATAAACCAGGCTGCGACGAGCGTCGTTACGTCAGTAGTTGACGTTACACATGGCTGTAATAAACAAGACGTCTGGGTTCAAACCAGAAACAAAAGCAGTCGCATGAACCTGACGGCCAGGGATCTTAGAAAAATGGAGAGAGGTCCTCAGAAATGTGTTTCAAGCGGGCAAACTGCTACCAGCCATGTCTCCGTGCATTATGGGAAGGTCAGGCAAGACGGCGACAGTGGAAACAGCTGTTCGCTACGTCAGAACTTATTGGGCAAAAGTGTTTCCATCAGCGTTTACTCTTTTTCAACAAAGGCAAAAACCACCTCAAGCGAGCGTAAAAACTTTCTTGCGAAAGTAAGGATTTTTTCTTTTCTAATGTGATGGAAACACGGCTTCTGTATCTCATGATGAAACCTAAACCAAAGCAGTAGTCCTTCACTACACATCCTGACCGCAGCTTCCTCAGATCTGTTTCCTCCTGACATGTCGTGACCTCTGAGGTCAGAGGTTGTGCTCTCTGCGTTTATTTCAGCTCGAGCCGGTGGTGGTATTAGCTTTTCTTGCTCACACTCAGAGAGACTCTCCAACGCAGAGAGACAAAGAATCTCCCGTTGTTGATAAAGGTATTTAGCAGTGCATTATAGGACCCACATCCAGACCAGAGAGCAGCTCCGTTTAACCCGGCAGGACTGGCAGCCTGAGCGCTTCGTTAAGTGCTGAGTATTGACATTCTGCGAATGGATTAAAGCGGCCCAAATGTAAAATATTTATGTATTTCTTATACAGCTGAGAGAGATGGAGGCCGAGGGCCGGAGCTCTTAGGGCGCCGCGTCCTGATGTGGCAGACGTCTCATAAAGTGTTCCCATTCCACCATGTTTTATTCAACACTCCCTGATACACACAGCTGCACACAATCCTGCTGCTTTCTGTCCACACTACTATCGTCAGATGAAAACCGTGCACTTCATTTTTTAGCTGACTTTCAGGCTTTTATTTAAACGGATTGGTCGCAGATGAAGAACTGTCCAACCTCTGGAGAAGATTTTTCAAAATCCTTATGAGAAAATGTCACAGTAAATTTTTTATCAGGCGAAAAACTGTTCCTGAGAAGTTTTTCACCTTAAAGCAGTGGACAGATTGTTAAAGGTCCCATGAAATGGTGTCATTACCTCCTTAATGTGATGTAATTCCTGTTAAAATAGGTTTTTAAGTGAATGGGCTATCGGTTAGAAAGGCTTTGGGATTTGAAGGGCAAAAAGGAAGGACGATTCAGAACATCTGCCAGGACTGTAGGAGATGCTGTTTTCCAGAGAGTAGAACTTTCCAGGACTTTCAAGTGTCCATTTTGTGGTTTTTGCATTTCAACCTTTACTTATCGTAGACAGAAAAATGCGATTAAAGTCTCGGTCTAGACTCAAATCTCGGACATTGTGATTACATGCTACGTGTCTTAACCACTAGGATACCAGACTGCACTGATCTGAAACAATATTGTCTGTTGGCACAAAATGACCATATTTTCTGAGACATGAGTTATGGCTAAAGAAAATTTCTATTTTAATAGTTTCCTGGATCTACTGGGCTGGAAACAAGAAGTTGTCACCTTTCCAAACTGTTGATACTGTATCTTAGAGGAGCAAGAAAGCACCCTCCCTCACCCTTAAAACGGCAAAATTGTACGTTTTATGCTTCGTTTTTTGTACAAAGTAAACAAACCAGATATTGGATGTTAATGTGTGATCTTTAGAGATGGATTTTGTTGCCTTTGGACAGTGACAGGCTAGCTGTTTCCATCTGTTTCCAGTCTTTGTGCTAAGCTAAGCTCCAGTAAGTAACTGCCGGCTGACAGATATGAGAGTGGGATCAGTCTTCTCATCTAACTCTCCGCCAGAAAATGAACAAATATATTTCCCAAAATGTCGAACTTGAAGGGCAGGTTAAACTCATTTACAAACACTTTTCCTCACTTACCTCTAGAGGTATCATTTCTGCCCCCACACCAAAACAAAAGAGGTAAATGTAATTTAGTTAGTGGCATTCCCAGCGTTGAGAAAGACATTCAAGAGCAACATCTCGTTCTAAAATCAACGTCCTGATTACCTCAAATAATCCATAAATACTGCATCACTGTGTGTAAATTAGTCCCTGGAACAGCTGTTCAGAGTGAGGTCTGTCGATCAGCAGCACGGATACTCATTCTGTAAAGATATACAAATATCCCAAAACCTGGACAAATAAAACCAAAACTATCTGCGTGGTTACCGACCCGGCAGTAAACCGCCTCAGTTTCTGTGTTTCTCCAGCTTTCAGTGTGGTAACATACAGTAGTACGAGTATGTAAATGAGATCAATAACTGTCTGTGTTTTCAGACAGAAGGCGCTTCAAATTAACCTCTGGACTGTCTGTGCTGCAGGCTTTAAAGTTCGTCTGTAATTAACACTCGTGTTCGGGGCGGTGATGTATCTGACCTTTCCTTCTGTGAAGATTCCTTGTTAATAACTCTCCTTCCTGCAGACAGACCGTGTAATGACCATCAGATACTCTGTCATGTTTATTAGCTGCTGAGTTTTTTTTTCATTAGTCAGCTGGAAATCTCAGTTTGACCCTCAGACAGCAGGCTGCTGTCCTTCAACCCCTCGACCTACTAAGAAAAAAGTGCATTTGAGCAACATACTGAACACCCGCCGGCCCTGGGTTTGCTGTTCTGACCATCTCGGACCTCTGACTTCCCTGTGGGCAAGAGAAAACTGGATATTTACTTTGCACTATCAAAAGGGAAGTGGGGAAAGAAACGCGAATGAGCTCATGTGCTTTTACCTCTCAAGGACATCTCATGCAGCAGATCTCAACTTCAAACCAATTTATTTCTAAAGCGCTATCAAAGCTGCTCTAGACAAGAATTTGATGTAGAAATCCATTCGTTTTATCTGCCTGAATCACAGTGAAGAGACTTTGTCCATATTAGCTTCTGCTGTTCATATGAGCGCTGGTGGGAAATTGGACTCTTTTTGACCACAGTGAATCATTTTCTAACCTTGACCAAGTATTTGTGCCTAAACTTAACCAAACCTTAAGCACAGGGGCGGTAAATCAGAAAACACTCCCCTGAATCATTCTCGTGAGAATCTTGTAGGCATAGAAGATCAAAAGCTGTCGAGCGTCACATCAGAAAACGCTCAAATGGATCTTTTTGAACGTATTATACGGTGTCAGGAAATCTGCTCCACACAGGAAGTCACCAAAACTCAAGAGCGGGTGAGCGCTCTGCTCAGATGCAGGACTCAAACAGAGAGCCGAAGTTCTGTTCCAGATGTAAAAAGACATCCTGACGTTTGTAATAACGTCAATAACTAAAAGTGCAGCCTCGTCACCAGCTTGTCATGTGCCCCTCTTCATATGTGGAAGAATTTGTTTTATTCAAAAGGGATCTAATCTTGTTTGTTTTAGCAGCCTTTAAGGCACACAATTTCCCACCAGCCTTAGATTTAAATGGCAAGTGGAGAGGGGTCTTTCAAAATAAAACTGGTCAACGTTGTGAAATGTCACAATTTAGTTCTGTTTAGACTTGGTTTGGTTTAGGAAAACATCACGGTTTAGGTTAAAATAACTACTTTATTTACATAACTTAACCAAAAAGAAAATTTCCCACTGCCGAATTTTCCGGGATTATTACGCCAATATGCCGGCTCGCTGCGCTGTATGAAAGGTAGCGAGCCGGAGAGGGGGGTCCGATTCGATCCGCCTCTGGGTCGGGAATGTTGGTGGTAACAGAGGCGGAACGATGTCTGTGTTAAAAGCCACAGCCGGCACGCCGGACCAGGAGTGACGTTTCAACGCTTTCAAGTCACGGTCTTTTTTTTTTTTTGATGGACTCAGTGGACTTTGCAGGTAACCCGTAAATCTGGATCTCTATGTGAAAGCGCACGCGGTTGCGGGATCAGTTTGAATGAGCGAATGCGGCATGTTGGCGGACGTTCTTTCCGTGTTTATCTCTGTGTGATAGCGGCTAGTGTGACTTTTTGTTTCACACGGGAAATGGACGCCGGTCTCTTGGGTTAAAGTCTAGTTGCTGGTCCCTGTCCATCCCAACAACCTCCTAACTCAGACTTTTCTCAGACGTTATTTATATACTATGCCTACTTTAGCGTTCAGTAATGATGTTAAAGGGATTCCCAGTGCATTAAAACTGACACAAGGGGTCGTGATGATGCGTCCATATGTGACGACTTGGGAGTAAGAACTGGAACTGGGAGAGAGGCTCTGAAACTCAACTTTTATCTCTATGTACCTGTTTGTTCATATATTTAATTAATTTAACAATAGCTGACATTTGTCCTCCGTACTTTAATTAATTTATAGGAAATGAATTCAGACGTGTGTCTCTCGAGTCTTCTGTGGCTGCCAGCATGCAAAGCTGCCTTGTAGTTGCCAGTTGAACAGAACGTGTTGATCCCAGCGCTGCCTCGCAGAAAGAGGAAGTGCCGATGAAAATAAAGGAAAGAAAGAGGAGGATTATTCTTTCCACCTGCTCCTGCTGAGAGCTACAGTAAATCTGCAGGCATGCAGTTCAAAAGAGTCTCAGTATGAGACTGAATTAAGAGTTGAATGATGCTGACGTCAAAGCTCAGTCGTCAGGAGGCAGATGGTTGTCATCTCTGCATACACGCGACCATGTACTTAAACACAAGAGGGAGGCAGGAGCTGGAGATGTATTTCGGTTCTTTCATTTCTGAAGCATGGGTGGGTTCACTCTTTTGAATATAGTTTGTATACACGCAGGTGCAATTAACATCAAAATGCTGTTAAAGACTGTTTCAGGTCCTCAGACAGGTGCATTTACATAACACCTGTTCTCCTGGGGATTCAGGAAGAAAAGACAAAAGCATCTACTGCTGGTCTGAAAACACCTCTTCCACTATTTACACCCCCAAAACAGACATCTACAGACGTTACATGACTTTAGGTTCTTCATCTAGTAGTTAAGTTAGTTTGTAATTGTTGCTGATAAATATCTGGGCTGCAAGTAACACCTTGATTTTCCCCAATTCAGTTTAATATTTGATCTATTAAATGTCCCAAATTATAACAAATGCCCAAAATGTTTTCTTAAAATTGCTTGTTAATGGCAGATTTCCTCCCGGCTGCTTATTGGTGGTTTTAAAACTCAACTATCACCAGAAATTTGAGGGTGCCATTGAGTATTTATCACTGATCAAACCAACACCACTGAGTTTTATTAAAATTTACACATAAATAGATATTTGTACATTTTTCATTTAGCTTTTCTCCAAAGTGACTTACAGCTGCTCTACATGTCAGAGGTCTCACGCCTCTGGAGCAACGAGGGGTTAAGTGTCTTGCTCAGGGACACAATGGTGGATGGGTCACAGTGGGGGATTGAACCTGGGTCTCTCACACCAAAGCCATGTGTCTTATCCACAGTCCACAGTGTTCTTTTTATCTGGATTTTATGTCAACATAGACATTATATTTATTTACAATAATGTGCAACAGCGAGTATGTAGGAAACGTAAAGCCGCCCACGTCACATTTATCATCAACATAATGGGGAAATGTTGAACAATGCTGAGAGTGAACAGTGAAAATGTTCCAGACAGATGTTAATGGTTTGTCAAGACCCAAATTCAACATTTTATATTATTACTTTATTGTGTCTGTTATTTGAGCCCTGTTAATTAAAAGTATTTAAAAAAAATTCTGACAAAATATAAAACACAATAGCTATTCTTAGCATGATTCAACTTTTTTATGACAATGTTTACGCTGCCACCCGTTCCAGCCACTTGCAATACAACTCAGTACTGCAGTACATAAATGTACTTCACTCACATAAAGAACCTGTGGCACCCTCCAGGCGATGATTATGTTTCTTACCTCAACATAATTGGGAACAACAAATCAGTATTATATACGGGTTTTAATGTAATTTCTAAGAGACGGTGGGGTCATGTTTCCTGCTGTAAGAAGACACCGATCACTACATTTTACAGGAAATTAAGAACTTGTGTGTGAAATTCAGCCGCTGATCATGCTCCAAATATACCAAATCAAGGGATTGTTTTTTCTTTTCTTTTATGTTTGAAAAATATAAGCAAAGTTGTATATTTATGGTAAAAACTCTGATTACTGTAGTCTCCATTGAGGACATCTACAGCTTTACACTGTTATACAAGCTGTACGCTCACTACTTTACGCTGTTATACGAGCTGCACGCTCACTACTTTACGCTGTTATACAAGCTGTACGTTCACTACTTTACGCTGTTATACAAGCTGCACGCTCACTACTTTACACTGTTATACAAGCTGCACGCTCACTACTTTACGCTGTTATACAAGCTGTACGTTCACTACTTTACGCTGTTATACAAGCTGCACGCTCACTACTTTACGCTGTTATACAAGCTGTACGCTCACTACTTTACACTGTTATACAAGCTGCACGCTCACTACTTTACGCTGTTATACGAGCTGCACGCTCACTACTTTACGCTGTTATACAAGCTGTACGTTCACTACTTTACGCTGTTATACAAGCTGTACGCTCACTACTTTACGCTGTTATACAAGCTGTACGCTCACTACTTTACGCTGTTATACAAGCTGCACGCTCACTACTTTACACTGTTATACAAGCTGCACGCTCACTACTTTACGCTGTTATACAAGCTGTACGCTCGCTACTTTACGCTGTTATACAAGCTGCACGCTCACTACTTTACACTGTTATACGAGCTGCACGCTCACTACTTTACGCTGTTATACAAGCTGTACGTTCACTACTTTACGCTGTTATACAAGCTGCACGCTCACTACTTTACACTGTTATACAAGCTGCACGCTCACTACTTTACGCTGTTATACAAGCTGTACGTTCACTACTTTACGCTGTTATACAAGCTGCACGCTCACTACTTTACGCTGTTATACAAGCTGTACGCTCACTACTTTACACTGTTATACAAGCTGCACGCTCACTACTTTACGCTGTTATACGAGCTGCACGCTCACTACTTTACGCTGTTATACAAGCTGTACGTTCACTACTTTACGCTGTTATACAAGCTGTACGCTCACTACTTTACGCTGTTATACAAGCTGCACGCTCACTACTTTACACTGTTATACAAGCTGTACGCTCACTACTTTACGCTGTTATACGAGCTGCACGCTCACTACTTTACGCTGTTATACAAGCTGTACGGCCGCTACTTTACACTGTTATACAAGCTGCACGCTCACTACTTTACGCTGTTATACAAGCTGCACGCTCACTACTTTACACTGTTATACAAGCTGCACGCTCACTACTTTACACTGTTATACAAGCTGCACGCTCACTACTTTACACTGTTATACAAGCTGTACGCTCACTACTTTACACTGTTATACAAGCTGCACGCTCGCTACTTTACGCTGTTATACAAGCTGCACGCTCGCTACTTTACGCTGTTATACAAGCTGCACGCTCGCTACTTTACACTGTTATACAAGCTGTACGCTCACTACTTTACACTGTTATACAAGCTGTACGCTCACTACTTTACACTGTTATACAAGCTGCACGCTCACTACTTTACGCTGTTATACAAGCTGCACGCTCACTACTTTACACTGTTATACAAGCTGCACGCTCACTACTTTACACTGTTATACAAGCTGCACGCTCACTACTTTACACTGTTATACAAGCTGTACGCTCACTACTTTACACTGTTATACAAGCTGCACGCTCACTACTTTACACTGTTATACAAGCTGCACGCTCACTACTTTACGCTGTTATACAAGCTGCACGCTCACTACTTTACACTGTTATACAAGCTGCACGCTCACTACTTTACACTGTTATACAAGCTGCACGCTCACTACTTTACGCTGTTATACAAGCTGCACGCTCGCTACTTTACACTGTTATACAAGCTGTACGCTCACTACTTTACACTGTTATACAAGCTGCACGCTCACTACTTTACACTGTTATACAAGCTGCACGCTCACTACTTTACGCTGTTATACAAGCTGCACGCTCGCTACTTTACACTGTTATACAAGCTGTACGCTCACTACTTTACACTGTTATACAAGCTGCACGCTCACTACTTTACGCTGTTATACAAGCTGCACGCTCGCTACTTTACGCTGTTATACAAGCTGCACGCTCGCTACTTTACACTGTTATACAAGCTGTACGCTCACTACTTTACACTGTTATACAAGCTGCACGCTCACTACTTTACACTGTTATACAAGCTGCACGCTCACTACTTTACACTGTAGCAAAGAGTCATTTCTTCAGTGTCGTCACATGAAAAGATAAAATCAAATATTTACAAAAATGTGAGGGGTGCACTCACTTTTGTGAGATACTGTAAGATTCTAATAAAGTCTGAGTTCATTAAGACCTTGATTATCATTTAATGAACTTATGATCAAACTCAATAATAGGTCTTCATGTCATCATAGGACTGAATGCAGTCTGGACATTTCTTCAAACAACCAGCGCTGTTATTCTTCTGGAGAAAGTTTGTCTTGCAGAGTGAAAAACACCTGCAGCAGGTTTGCACACAGTCCTAATGCAAGATTGAGCAGATAGTTTAAAGGGTAATTCTGGTTTATCACATTTATAGGGCTTTGTCGTTTTGACCATCACCATGGTAACATTGTGCTCGCCAAGTCAATTGCTGGGTGACTGTTTGTCAAAGCAGGAAACATAAACAGTTAGATCAGACAGGTTGGAAACAAACCAACAGACTATATTACTATATATTATTATACTATATACTATATTTTATTCGGAGGTCTAACACACGGTGATGTCAGCTTCTTCGTTTCCAACATGTCTGATCAGACTTATTTGCAGTTCCAGATCTCAGCTAGTTGAATTTAAGGTTATTATTACTGATAGACATTATGAAAAAGCTACAAAATTAAGACCCCAGTTGTAATAGTCCAAAATGATGACAGTATAGAAGCAGTCTAAACCTTTGAACCCCATTTGCATCTAAACCCTCACAGCTTCTTTTCAGTTAGTTATAACTCAGTCATATCTGATCGTACAGAAGTCAAACACATCCTCCTCGAATCAGCACGAGTCTTTCCATAATCTATTACGCCATCTTTGGATAAACACCACGCTTCTACCACGGTCCATTTTGATCTGTTTCCTGTTGGGATGTTTGTGTTTTGTTATGCTTCTTGTATAGTTTGATATGTTACATCTCATTAATCTGATTTTCCCTGGTTATGTTTTTTTTCGTACCCCTTTATGTGTCACTCCCTTCAAGACGATGTCCTCTTGCCAGGCCGCGGTTGTAATTAAGGATTTGTTTTATTAACTAACTTTGTGCAAACCAGTTTTGACAGAGCTAAAAGACAAACTGATGTCTGAACATGGATCTCATGTCCGTTGGACACTGACACACTCGTCTGTCCGTTTATACAGATATACTGTGTATCTGTTAACGTACAGGCAAAAAAAAAACCTTTATAAAAACTGGACTACAACACATATATAACCTCACACATGCTTTCTAAGTAGCTTGACTTATTCTGAGTCAAAAGTCTGTCAATAAAGGGAGTGAAAGGGTTAAATGAATGTGATATTGTGGGTTGCACTTTGGATTATCACGTTATTTAGAATCATTGTGTTCGGGTTTACAGCAGAAAGCCGAGACATGAGCAGGGCAGTTTGTTCCCTGCTTCCTGCTTCCTCTCTTTTCTATAATTGATTTTTCTGGGTGTTACTGGCACATGACCAACGCCAGAACACCAAGATAAGATCAACATTTCAACACTAAATCCTTCTCTCCCTCCTTCACTCCTCCCTCCATCCGCCATTGATTTACCATTAAACCAGTCCCATGTGAGTCCCGCGTGCACCGGTTGGTTCCCTCCCCTCCTCCCACCGCACACGCTCCTTGTTAGCATCACCGGTATCAGAATTTGCACTTAGCATCCACTCCCACGAGTCACACTTCTCTCTTTAATCTGCAGCCCGTCTACTGTTAATTACCCCCACGCACACGCTGTAAACATACACAGTTTAACAGTGTGACCTCTGTTTGTTGGTTCATGGCGGTACATGTGTGCAGCGACAGTCACCTGCGTGTTCGGTGTGGAGGAGGCAGCAGCAGATGGCTTCTGATATCGACTCTGACGGGGCGCTGGATACAGACCTGATGCTGGTGCTGCGTTATATTTTTAGACCGTGTTGATGTTTTGCTCTATTCTGACTGATGCCGGGTCGAACCAGAGGCCTCCGATGTCTTGGACACATTCAGCAAATACTCATTAAGGCAAAAATGGTCCAGTCTAAGCAGCAAGATCGTAACTTATACAAGAATCTACATACTGGCATCAGTACCTGGAAATCTAATGAATTTACCTGAAATTATAAGGCTGCTGTTATTCTGTATTTTCTTAATGTCAGGAAATGTCACAAAAAGACGTGTTAGTCTCTCTTTCAACAACATTTTCTAACTTTCCGCATGGCAGTGTGTCTTCAGGACTTGGGGAGTTCTACCGCCTGTACAGTATCTCACAAAAGTGAGTACACCCCTCACATATTACTAAATATTTGATTATATTACTTTTCACTGAAGAAATGACACTGCTACATTTTCACTTAGGGGTGTCCTCATTTTTGTTGCCAGCAGTTTAGACATTAAAGCTGAGGATACACGGAGCAACATTTAGAGCAATGTTGCCGTCAGTGGTAATGAGTAAAGGTTACTACCATAATCCCCTTCCCCCATCACTCCGCCACCCTCCCCCCACCACCGCTATCCGTTCAAAACATAGTCGGACTTGCCTCCAGCAGCATTGCTCAAAAAGTTGCCCCGTGAATCATCAGCTTAACGGCTGTGTGATGTGTTATTTTGAGGGGACAGCAGATTTACACAGTTATACAAGCTGTGCTCACTACTTTACACTGTGTCATTGCTTCAGTGTCGTCACAGGAAAGATAGAATCAGATATTTACCAACATGTGAGAGACGAACTCACTTTTGTGGGAAAATGTATGTAAACGTAGTATAAAGCCTTTAGTGTCTCCAGAGGGCGCTGTGTGATGTCTTATAACTGTCCTCAAGTGATGTCACTCGAGTCAGCGTCGGCTGAAGACTACAGGTTGGAAAATGTAAAGTGAGTACCTGCTGCTCATCTCTGCTGCAGGCTTCAGGCTACATTAGCCGCTACTAGCGCAACACACCACAATCTTTGACCAAGCTATCGATGGTTGAGTTGCATTGTGGGTAATGTAGGCTTCAGGTTTTGAAATAAAAAACAATATAAGGACAGGGAGAAGGATAGATAGTTTAGGAGGTCTGAATTCATTTGTGAGCACTCTCACAATGAGATGGAGCCAAGCATACATCATAATTTATATGACAAATGAGTTTCTATCACTGTTTATTACACACTGTATTTGTTTTCCGAGAAATTCTCCCTCAAGCGTCCATCTAAGAAATGGAAGAAATATTGCTGCTTGGAAAAATACTTGAATCTCTAATGCTTGGATAGACGTCCAGCAAAAAGGCAGTGGTGTAAGAAATATTCAGATAAGTAAAGTAAAAGCAGCAATACTGCATTACAAGTAAGAGTTCTGCATTCTTTTTATTATTAGTTATCAGGAGATTATCAGAAAAAATACCATCTTTACCACTGATACTACTGTCAGTGTTTTATGATCATTTTATTCAATAATTATTGATGATGCATGAACACTTGAGTGGTACTTTATTGTTGAATTGCTTTATATGCTGTTGGTGAACATGCAGTGGAGTAGAATTATAAATTGAAATACTCAATTAAAGTACAGAACTTGAGAGTAAATTTACTTTCTGCCACAGTTTTTCCCAAAACTTGGCGACAGCCCTGCTCCTAGATCCTGAAGAAACATTCTGTGTAATGAGATGTTGAAGTTCGGGGGGGGAAAACGGACATGATTAGAAACATAAGTAGTTGGCAGAAACTAAAGCTGAAGATGGAACAACAACATTTCTACTGCGAGCTACATCTGAGACTTTTTACAGGCTTAACCTGTTTGAAAGAGGGCCGTCATCTTAACAGAACTTGTGTCTTAATGTTTGTACTCATGAAAAACATCCCCCTCTGTTCCACTCCCCTCCAAAGAGGGAACATCCAGAGAAAATGGCCTACTGTCTTTATTTAATTAGCACTATGTCACACTGGAGTAATCCTCCCGCTATTGTCCAATAAATAATAACTGACTGTTTTGCTTGTGCTGCCTAATCAGAGCATATGTGCCGCGAGTCCTCTGAGAAATCATGTGATGAAAATTAAGGATGAACGTTGACGTATTACTTGTGGAGCTCTGGAGAGGGCTGCGTCTTTAAAGTCTCCACAGCCCACGCTCAGCCTCTCCGAGTCTGACGCTGCTGCATGTTGACGTGAGAAAACTGAGCGTTTGTTCTCCACCAGGAGGCTTCGACCCCTTTTACTTGACCCCCCGTTTAGCCGCGGTGGAAATGTGCTGAATTTCAATATGCTCATTTGAAGGCGGCGTTGTTAATTATGAGCGAGGCTTTAATGCAGCGGGAGGGGGGAGGGAGCGAGGAGAGAGACGGAGGTTCTGGTGAATTAGGCAGGCGGTGGTGGGAACGTCTTTGCTCCCGTTAGAGCGGATCACCCCGCAGTCAATCCTGTGACCTGCACATCTAAACTCTGACTGCGCCCGTCCTGACTCATGTGGCCACATCACACACCAGCATACGCCGCCTGTCCACACCGGCTCTAACCAGAGCTGACGAAGCTCGGACACTTTACGCTCGTTAGCGCTCCAGAAGCGTCCTGGTGGGGCATGTATCTCATTAATATGATTCCCCGGGTTTAAATGTGGCTCAGGAACCTTTGTCGCATGTTGTCCCTGAATATTTCCTGCTTCTTGTCACTTTTAAGCTGCCTGATAAACACAAAAACGCCCCCCTCTTCTTCCTTTCAAAAAGAATCTGTGCTTCATCCGGTCTTGTTGCACATTCTGCCTTTCTCTTACTTCAGGGGACGAACCTGTGGAGTGACACCGTCGAGACTCCACTCTGTCTGCCAACTCCAACACAATTTCTTCCCCTCTCTGAAGCAATAAAACAAGCAGCTGAACTGACAAAACAGGAAAAAGACTCGATGAGCTGCGGCGTCCTCGCACGCATTTATAAAACCTGCGACAAAAATCTTATTCCCCTCAGCTGTCAGAACCGCAGGCTGAGCCGCCACAGCACTCAAGGACTACCGCAGTCCTGCCAACACACACAAACACACATCATACAGCGATGAAACACTCACCAGCAGAAGCGGTATCCATCACGTCCCATGCAGCAGCAGATATTCAGCAGGTATTCCTGGCATGGCTGCAGCAGCACAGAGTCCCTCTGTGTGTTTTATTTAAAGCGTGCAGCGCTGCATGTCAACATCCAGCAGCAGCAGCTGTCCTCCTGTTTTCCTCGAGTATCTCCAAGAACCGACGTCTTCTCTCTTTTCCTTTCCACAGCGACAGAGAGATGTGGAGAGAGGGGGGAGAGCCAGAGACACTGAGAGTGTGAGAGAGAGAGGGAGGAAGAGAGAGAGAGAGATCTGGAATTAAAAGGAGAGAGGGGAGAGAGACACTGAGAGTGAATGATAGGTTGTGTTTGTCATTCCTCCATCCTTCCTCTCCTCTGCTGTTGGAGAGGAGGTCATCCATCACTCTATCACACACACAGAAACACAGTATGAACACACACAAGTGCACACACGGACACATTCCAGTTCCCCAGAGACCGACCAATGAGTGTTCAGTTCTGGAGCTGGAGCTGAATCCAATTGGCTTAGCAAGCTGTCAGTCAGTCACGATCCCCTGTATCCTTACAGCTACGGGGAGGATGGGGGTGATGGGTGGTGGTGGGGGGTGTGGAGGGGGAAAAGGAGGAGGCATGAAAGAACAAGAGGCGTGAGAGGAAGAAAAGTACAAATCCAGTTAAACCAAGTAGGAGGCGGAAGAAGAAAAAGAGGATGAACAGGTAGAAGAGGAAACGATGAAGCCATGTGCATCTCCCTGGCAGGGGGCGTTAAAGGAAGTCAAAGAGCTCCAAATCTTATTTCGGAGATGCTGAGATTGGTGGAAATCCTACCCGAACCTGACGTGCATTGTTGATGTTTCAAACCAAAATAAAAAACTGATCTGAAATGGACCCGGATAGGATAATTAGACTAATCCATCCAACTTTGGACTGGCAGATGCTGATGGTGGTTACTGGGGTTACAGTCAGGGGCAACTAATAGGTTTGGTTGAAGATACCCAAAGACGTTTTGTTTCTCATGCAAAAGGCTTTAATATCAATATCAATTTTATTTATACAGCACACTTAAAACAACCAAGGTGCTTCACAGGTTAAATACAACAACAAGACACTACTCACACAGTAAAAGTACAGCAATAAAACATTATAATATACAGTATACAAGATATAGTGATATTAAAATTGCCAGGAATAATAACAGACTTAACTCGAAGGAAATGCCAAAGAAAAGAGATGTGTTTTTAACAGTGATTTAAAACGTTCGAGAGTCGGGGCGGTTCTGATGTGGACTGGCAGGTTGTTCCACAGGTTAGGGGCAGCTACACTAAAGGCTCGATCGCCTCTGGTTTTAAGTCTGCTTCTGGGTCCATCCAGGAGGAGGAGACTGGTGGATCTCAGCACTCTAGCTGCAGTATGAACGTGAAGAAGCTCCGTTAAGTACAATGGAACCAATCCATTAAGGCATTTAAAAGTTAAAAGTAAGATTTTAAAATCAATCCTGTAATGAACAGGTAGCCAGTGGAGGGAGCGCAACACAGGTGTGATGTGGTCCCTCTTCTTCTTTCCTGTCAGGAGGCGGGCAGCAGCATTTTGGACTAACTGCAGGCGCTGAATCGATGACTTGTCAAAGCCCACATATAAGGAGTTGCAGTAGTCAAGGCGGGAAGTTACGAAGGCATTAATCACCCTCTCTATATCTTTAGGAGGGAGATTCAACTGGAGAAAGCAGGATCTAACAGTGGCGGATATCTGTTTATCAAATTTAAACGCACTGTCCAATACAAGAGAGAAGGCTTATTCAGTTCTGACTGGTAGGAAATCCCAGCTATTGAATCTCTGTGGTGTCTCTGTGTTCAACCTCCTAGGCAGGAATGAAAGGACAGCACTATAAGTGATGTCTCAGCTCTCCTCCCCTGTTGGGAGATGGATTCTCTACTCTGGTGTCGATGCAGTGTTTCCTTTACACTGATTTATTTGAGGTGGCCCGCCACAATATCAACGCTGACCATCACATATAGATTTTGTTTTGTTTTTTACTATTGAAATGTAAACTGGTCGGCGCGGTGGTGCAGTGGTTACTGCTGTCGTCTCACAGCAAGAAGGTCGCAGGTTCAAACCCCGCTTGCCCCGGCCTTTCTGAGCAGAGTTTGCATGTTCTGCCCTGTACGCAGGATAAGCGGTTGATGATGGATGGAAATGATGAGCTGCTCGTTCGCTCATGCCCTCTCTCTCTCATTGTGAATAGCCCCTCCTCTTAGTGCACAATCTGAATTAAAACAAAATCATGCGCTGGAGGAAAGATTGTTTGTTGTTGTTTTCCGTGCAGAAAAGATCAATGAAAACTTTTGCATAAAGTTAACTCTGATAAGTTAGTCCATCGATGTTCTTAACACAACTCTGTCAATCTCAGAGACCCACCTTCAAATAAGTTATTAGCAAGCATGTAAGGAGCCTAGCTAATAAGCAGATCTATGTTAATGTTACAATACAGCCGCGTTGTCGAGGTTAGCGCGCTGGACATAGCTGGACTGCTCATGCAATATATCCACTGATGGCTTCTTTGAGTCTTCTTTCAAACTGTCCACCTGGACGAACCAGGCGGTATCCATCACCCTGACAACGACCTCACTGAGGTTAAATAGCTGGGTTTTCCCGTAAATCAGTCAGAACTGAAGAAGCCTCTTTGACGAGAGATGAAACGTATTCAAGGATCTTCAACCAAAAACCTGCTCTAGATATTAGCCCACCTTGGATAACTTAATATAAAGCAACGCGTAAAGATGACATTTTCGACTTGTGAAAAGATAAAGCTGGACCCACCGGGCTCACTGGTGCCTACCAGTACTGCATTGCTAAATAAACTGTAAAACCAAACTTACAGAACCTCTGGGTGTGAAGATGCTGCTCTGTATTATAATATGTAGAGCACTCTGGTGATGTTGTGTGTTGGTATCATAGTTGCCTTTTGTTTGGTGGTCTGATGATTGCTGTATGGCACACTATGAATTTCAGAAAGGACTAATAAATATCTAATAACCTCTCCACGCAGTTGTTACCACGGCTTCTGTGTCAACGGAAAATGGCACCGACTCCACACCCATGCAGAAAACGGCTAACATGAACACCATGTCAGAGTGAATAATGAATTTAAAAAGAAATCACCTCCTTTTAACCTCAGAAGGACATTCAACAGTCAGAAGGACCAGTGGAGACTCTTTCCTGGTCGTGGAACAGTGAACCAGCTCTTTACTTTTGCAAGGTTACCGGAGGGTTTATGCATGTTCCTGGTCACGGAGCTGCCGCTATGAGCTTTTTCATCCTTGTAGAACCGGCGTTGTACGAGCTGTATCTGTAATTTCAGCAATAAGTGAAGCACATTCTTGGTGGCTGTTTGCTTTTGCCTTGTCTTCACTTCTGTTTGAAGGAGGGTTGTTCAGTTAAGTGACCTCCTGATGCGTCTTTGCTTCTTGTCCAGGATGAAGTTCTCTTGGTTTTGTGTGAAGCAGTTGGGATGACAGTCAATACCTCCAAATGGGAGGCCATAGTACTCTGCCGGGATGCTGTGAATTACTGAATTACCCCCTTTGGGAAGGAATGAGTTATTGCCCCAAGTGGAGAGGTTCGCGTAAGTTATTGTACGATGGAGCCGGGGATCATCAGGCAGATGTTATAAAAGACTCTCAGAGCCCCTACTTCCTGCGGCTATGCTTTTCCAACAAATGTGTCATTTCTGATGCAAAATAGGATGAAATATCTGCATATTTTCAAACAAACTGTCATCAAGTCAAAATTGTTTTCTCAAGAACTGAGAAAAATAACCTTGATTTCTGCTTTTCCAACGTGCATTTGATCCAACTGTACTCAGACTATAGAGGAGTATCTAACCCTGAAACCCTGAACTCGATCTGACTGCATCTCCCTGAACAGAGCTGTTGCCACAGCTTACTATATCACGCTTGTATGGTTTTTATTTGGCTCTGTTTTCCTGTTTGGGTTTTATGCTCATTGCCTTATATATGTTTATTGTTCCCTCAGGTCCCCCAAGAATCCCCAGCAGAAGATCATCAAGCGGGTCATTGGCCTGGAGGGAGACTTCATCAGGTAGGAAGCAGCCCTCCTCCCTCCTGCAGCAACAACTTACTGACAATCTGACCGAGCCTCTCCAACTAACCCTGATAAACGAGTTAATATGTCTTACGCCACTTTTATATCACAGCTCTGTTTAATAAACTAAAGGTATCCTGAGGTTAATGTGAAACGGCATGAATCAGAAGGAACGCATCTGTCTCGCATCTAATCGTATCACTCTGCAGTCAAGAGGTTCACTCCATCACACTGATTTCTAATCAGATTAACTGGCATCACCTTGTAGCAAAAACAAATCACTGCTTGGTTCCCTGCACAAACACAAAACACCAACTAAAGGTAGAACAGGTTTTCAACTCTACTGTGGCGAAAACAGGGAAGCAACAAACAACCAGCAAACTAAACTTCTCCACCAGCCCATATGCAGCATTTCTTCTTGTTTTCTTGAACTTAACGCTATGAAAGGTATTTGCTTTATGAAACAAATATTACTCTAAACGGTAAAGGGCTTTAATTATATAAAACTTTTATCCAAGATGCTTCACGGTTTGCCTCTCATTCAATGGCAGTGAGGTAGCTACCATGAAAGGCAGCTGGCCTGACCATCAGCAGCAATTTGGGGTTCAGTGCCCGAGGACGCCCGCTTTACCCTCAATCTCTTTAATCTCTCTTACATTTAAAACAGTTGATGGAGTTGCTATCGGAGGTGAAGAATAGGGCTGGGGTGATTCTTCGACGTAATCAATTACGTAAATCCGTCAAAGCGTCGCTGCATCCGGCGTTGCATGGATTCCCCTGGACAAGCTCCAGCTACAAGACCGCGCCTTCGACCGTCTAAAGTCTGGGAGTTTAGGACAGACACTCAACAACATCGTGTTTACTTTCTGTCTCCACACAAGCACGCCACATTATCAGCACGAGGACACATAGTTCGTTAAAATGTAGTATTTTCTTAAAAGTATTTTCTTCATGGCCTTCATGTTAAAAGTAATTTCCGCCCTGCTGCTGTCATGGTAACGTAACGTTACACCGTGTGTCATCTGACGTTCGGCCGTTTCATACTTTCTGACTATTTAACGGCCACGTATGTGCGAGAAAACTGCTGATTCTAACATTACAGACGATCTGTGACTTTCTGCTCAGTCTGTCTGTGAGTGTTTTCTTTGCCCCACACTGATGCAGAAATACATTTGATTATCATACTGCATTTACTCAATATTGAAATAAATCCACGGCAGAAACATAAATTTGAAGTGAAGTAGCCTAATTAATGTCTGTTATTGTTATTATTATCACAAAACATCAGTGAATTGGAATTTGGATTGATTTTAAGATATGTTGTCATTATTCTAATGTGCTTCATTAGGATGATTGAATAAAATATTGATTCACATTTATTGATTATTATTTATAGAATACACAAAATTAATCTAAATAATCATTAGATTAATCGATTTGAAAAATAATCATTATTTACAGCCCTAGTGAAAAATACATTACTTTTACATCATTTTCAAAATCAAGCACCATCACTTTTTGACTGCAAGAATGTAATACCAGCTGTCATTCATTTCACAACCTCTTAATTCTCAGTTTTCAGGTCATTTTATCATCTTTTGCTGTAGCCTCAAAATTATTAATTAAAGCAGTCAAATTAATTTAGTACCAGTAGTCAAACTGAGAGCAAAGTAATCATTTGCAGTATATACTAAGGCGAGACACTACAGGTGAATAGGGGTAAATATTGAACTTAGATTAGATTTACACCATGAAACTTTCCTAGGGTATTACTTACATTGAGACAATATTTTTTTAGTTTTCTGAAATATTATGTTTAAAAATGCAAATGAGACAGTATCTAATAAAATAGGTTGCAAATTTGCATCTATTTCAAGAACAAAACTCTGAACACTGGATTAAGTCAGGTTCAAAGTTATTGTTTTATTTTGTGGACACATTATACTCAAATGTTTTTACAGAGGGGATATTGGATCTGTCTTTTTATTATTTCATAAATCTGAAAATACTGTCAACAGGCATAAAAAAAATATTTTCCAGCTGTTTTGGGGAATAAAATGTTCTATAATTCAGGCTATGAATGAGATATGAACAAACTGCTCTATAAAAACCTTCAGAATATAGTCAGGAAGACAACTGGAAAGTTTGGCGTAGGTTAGTGCCATTGAAGTGGAGATTTTAGGCTCAGAGTATGAAGGAAAAACATTTTTTTTCTTTAAGATAAGTATTGTACATTTCTTACTTCCTCTATGAATCACCTCAGGAGTAATTCTCTTGTGATACTACTGAGAAATTAAAGATAATATCATATCCATTTAAATTACATATATTTAGTCATTGATGTTTGAAAACTCAACTATTAACTTTGTTACTTGTATTTTTTTATTTTACCAGGGGAAAAAACCTTTCTTTTGTTTTGGCATCAATTGTCCTCCGTAGAACTCACAATATATACACTCCGTATCTTTTAAACATCTTTTGTTATACATTTATATAAAAACTTCCTCCACCTCTTGTGGCTGTCATAGTTTTCCATCGCACTAGTGACGATTATATCCTGCAGCGTCGACACGGTTGTTGGTTCTCTGTCAAGGTTTAGAGGATGTCAAAGTCACTGTGATGAGACAGTAAAGGAGACTTTCAGGCCAAGTGACAGCAAATCCTGTCCAGCAAATCACTGTGGCAGGTGTTTGATGGACAGGAGTCCCATCAGCTACATCCTTAAGCCACATTCATGCATCAGAAGCGTGTGTTTCCAGGTGTTGGGGAATTCTACTGCATTTAAGTAGTATAAAGTCTTATGTATCTCCAGAGGGAGCTGTGTGAAGTCTGATGATTGTCCTCAAGTTATGTCACTTAGTCAGCGTCGGGCAGTAGGGATATCGCTTCTCAGTACCTTTATGGTGTTACAGCACAGTATCGTGTAGAATCAAAACGTCGCCGATCCAACCAGTACTTCAGTCGAACTTTTTGTAACCAGATTGCAGCAAAAATGACTATTTGTATGGTTTTACTTTCAGCCAAACACACAAACAACACACCGAAAGAAAGAGAAGAGCAGGCGTTTTTTTCCCTTATGTGCCTGCACCATAAACTATATAAAAAAGGCCTGCACACGCTCAGTCCATGCGTGATTTTAACAGCCGCCCACCTGCGGTCTCAGGCGTGTGAGCCAGTATAAGACAGAATATAATTTATTTTAACTTAGAATCATGCAAAGCTGCCAAACAGGAGTCACTGAACTAAAATATAGGACTGGAAATCCAGTATAATCTTCTCTGTACATTTTTATTTGCTATTCATGTCACAGATCGCGGCGTTCCATCAGGAATCGCTTTTGTGGCGCAGCAGCGAATCAGCTGATATTACTCACAGAGCCTTCAGGTGTGGTTGGTTTGATCGGCTGGACGTGCGGCCTCTCTTTTCCTCTGTCTGTGAGTCTTTAGTGTAGTTAAGTCACTTTGCGACTCACCACTAAAGGAAAAAGCGCTCGCGGAGATCTTTCAATTCAGTTTAGTGATCGAAAGTTAACAAAATAATTTTCCGTTGTTCACTATCATAAAATTACCTTAAATTCATTTACCACAACTCATTTGGTCACTAAACTATTTCTGTCCTCTCTCATTCACATATAAAAAACTCCCAAGCTGCAGTTTTTCCCCGTATAATACTACCCGTGAGGACGACCTAATCAGGATGAGGAGGATCTGCCACAATACTTTTATGTAATAAAAATAAAAATAAAAATAATAATAGGCTACCGATCAACTACTGTGGCTTCGACAGGTGGCATTTTATGCAAGGTATCCCATGAAGAACTCTGTTGGTATCTGTATCACTTTAAGGGAACTGGTTTTGGTACTAGTATTGTAAAAGTTTAAATGATACCCAACTGTCTGTGGTTGCGTTGCGTTGTGGGTAATGTAGGTGCCAGAGTTTGAAATTAAAAAGATGATATTGGAGTCTGTGTTATAGGAGTGTGATTCTACATCAATGCAGTGCTCTTTCAAATAAATACTTTAGTAATATAGTGATCCAGGAAGCTGGCACAACCTGCTGAGACTTCTCTCAACAGAACTTTGTACACACTTTTTTGTTTTTAAGGTGACTTTCACCAGTTGCCGTCTAAGAGATGCGTGACTTTGTCCCATTAATAACGGTGGTTCCTCTGCATGGCTGAACGAACAGCCTCCCACTGAGGGCAAAAGCAGATTTGAAGTGGCCAGTCACAGCCGGCACCGTGTGTCTCGTGTTTGCCAGATGGTTGAACAAATTACAAAAAGGATTTTGGTGCAGCACACCATGAAACCAACATGTCAAACAGCTGAGAGCGCTGTGGCGGTTTTCGTCTTTTGTGCTCTCAAACTGAGGACAACTTTGGTGCAGCCCGACTCTGAAACACGGAGAGAATTACAACAAAGGAATCTTAGGAAATTCAAACTCACTGTCACCACAGTCGCCACAAATGAGACACACAGGGTGGTCATACGGTGAAAACTCAGTCACCCTAACTAAAGGCCAGATGAGTGTTTTTTGTTTTGTTTTTTACCATTTATAGAGTTTGAGGTGGAAGAGGAAAATCAGCATTTTGTGTGTTTCTCAGCTGGTTTATAAGCAGTGGCAGGTTGGCGATTACAATTTACCCTATTTAAAATGTAATAGTAGTGTAACTATTCAAAGTAATGTAACTTACATTAATACATTTTTTTATTACTTTTCTATATTTCTAATGAATGTTTTCCACTGTTAACCCTTTTCTACAGACAGCTTGAGAGGCAGTTTAACTGGCAGACAGACGGTGCTGCAAATTCAAACATAAATGAATTGAGCTCAGTGATACTAATACTTCATATCTAAATAAAAACCCGGACAAAACTGGACCTTGCTTGGAGAAAACAAAGCAAGGAAGTTGAACTACCTGGTGAGTTTATAAACTGTTACTTGATTCCAGCTATCGTTGTACTTCACTGTGAACAAGTTAGCACGGCCCTGATCATTCCGAACTCCATTCAGAAAACAATCATTTTAAAAGTTGTTGTTCTGCTGTCTTTCTGATAGACTTGACAAAGCACGAATTCATATGTTTAATAAATCAGCCTCATGTTGTTGTTATTTCGGCATCAGTTTGATTAATTTATTGCAACTAAATCACAGCTATATGTTTACTTTGGGTTCATACATCTGTCGCAATCACGAGTTGTGTTCATTCGCATAATTGCGTTGTGTGTGAACAGCGATAAAACCCCTGCGCGGAAAGTGAGGCGAGGATTAAATTTGCGTTTGGTCTGAATGCACAGTAACAACCAATCAAAAACATCAGAATAGCATCAAACTTTACAAAATGGCTGTGGCTTGAAACGGCAAAGGAAGACATTGTGCACGTGAAAAACATGCAAAGCAACAAAATATATATTATTGAATATATTGCCGAGCTTTCTACAGAAAACATTTCAGATGTAACCCCCGAATGTAATCTATCTGTAATAGAAACTAATGGATTACAGTTACTTTTCTTACGTAACTACATTATACGTAACTAGCATAGACTGTATATAAGAAGTGGGCGTAGTCATGATGACGTCACCCGTTGGTTTGTGGACTGCGGCTTTGAAGCCTCGAGTTTGGCCGATAGGGCGCCGCCATGTTGATTTTTTGCAACCAGCGGCTCCAGACGTTACCATATTTGGACGAGACGGTGGAGCTAACGGCCGTGTGCGGAGCTAGCTAGCTTGTTTAGCTAGGTGCAACTGTAATTCAGGTTAACTGTCATTTTAACAGGCTGATAACTTCGTCTCAGAACTAAATGTGCTCACCAGAGAAAATTAACAGCCGACTCCTAATAAGCTTTTACAACGGCGCTGGTTAAATTTACACAGAGCAGCGGGTACGAGTCACTCTAGCCTGATTGACAGGTTGCCATGGTAACAACTTGTCAATCATAGATAATCCCGCCCTAAAGCCTCCCCTGCTTCCTGGTCTCTGTTCCTCTAAATGGGACCATAATTTACTAAATGAACATCATGCTGTGTTGAAGAAGACTTGAAACCAGCGACTGAGACCAGAAACTCATCAGGAAAGTGTTTACTGAGGGAATAAATCAGCTGACAAGTAGAAACATTTTCCCATCATTTCTAATGGAGCCGGACTTCCTTTTGCTACCAGAAGAGTCGCCCCCTGCTGGCCGTTCGATAGAAAGCAGATTTCAGCGACTTCCTCGTTCGCATCAGATCGCTGACTGGAAGCTTCTCGCTTGGAAACTAGTTACTCCGCAACACTGTCTGTAATATAAGGGCGTCACTTTGTGTTGAAAAGGGCTCAGATTACAAGACGATGCACAAGAACAACACTAGAAGATTTTTAACACTATTTGAAGAAATGAGAAATGCTGAAACTTATTAGCGGTGGGTCTGGGGGTCCTCACCCAGAAAATTGGAGGATTAAACACTTCATTTCCTTTTTCAGGTCACAAACACTTCTGCTGTAAGTTAAGCTTTCACAGCATCATTCAACATTATAAACACATTTTATTGTTGTCCAGAGATCGTCCTTGCCCTTCAGTTCTTTTTTTATCTGACATGCAAAGCAGTAACAGTGACTCCAGTACAACCTGTGAGATTTAAAGGTCACTGGAACAGCCAAGATGTATTTGTTTGAACTGCTGCTGGCAGCAGATGCAGTAGACAGGGACAGAACGTGGGAGGATTTGCACACACTGAACTAACTACTAGATGAAACTATTTCTGCTAAAGACTGAGAAGTGGAAACACCTGTACCTGCATGCAGGGCTGTTATCTTATTTATCTTAATTTGGTTCATTTTGGTTTGTAAAATGGTCTAGCACCTGGAAACATAGCGTTTCAGTGCCAAATTTGTTTTCCAAGGTCTGAAGATTAAGCTTATTGTTATTTCCCGTGGGTGCGATCCGTGTGATTGTTGTTGTCTGAAGCAGACTTCACCGGAGGATTTTAACTTTGCCAGCTCGATGTTGGCTTGACATTGCTCTTGAATTGTATTTGAACTGGCATTAAGAACACATTGAGGTTAGGTTGCAGGTAGTTATTTATAATCTTGGTGTGAGTGCATTGGAAAGCAGTGTGTGTCTGGATTTCTCTCAGCCCTGTTACACTGCGTTCTCGTGAGGAAATGAGTTCCGCTGTTCAAATAATGAGACGCAGCAGGAGAACAGAGCAGGCCGGGCTGCTGGCTCTCATACAGCAACTTCTCAAAACTCACCGTCTGATTGTTGGACACTTTTGTATATTTTACAGAGACCATCATGTTCCCTGTCCGTCTAATTTCTTACCTTTTAATCAGGAGCACGAAACTTTGGGACAGATGCTGCTAAACTTGTGACTGATGACTGAAGGAGTCACCATTATATTACTACATATATACTTTAGGTTATGTGCTCATTAGCCACTTTTTGAGCAAAGTTTTCAAACTTTCTTCTGTGCATTTTACTTCAACCTTCGCTCTCTCTTGTACTTGTAAAGGCTACAAGGTCAAATTTGACCCTCTGAAATCACAGCTTTCAGTAACATCGCATTCCTCATACATCTTTTAAAGAGTGACTCATCATCCAAACACTTGGATAAGAAATTGAAAACAAAACCTGCCACAAGGGTCGAATCTGACCCTTTCTGAAGGTTATTTAATGAGCCATCACGTCTCCTTTTGTTTGAGTAAATCCGCTGGGGCCGGATAAACTTTAAATCCTTTTGTTATTTTACACACATTTTGTATTTTGACACCAAAAGAATCAGACTGTCAATACATTTAGAGCCTCAGCCTAAATGATGAAACCCAGTTTAAGCTTCCTTTATGCTGTGCATTAGTAGTAAAAACAGATCTCTTTAGGATTCTTTAAATCTCAAACTTTAATGTCTCCAAATGACCTTACTATGCAAGATTATGGGACAGATCATGTTAAAGAAACCTTTATTCAACTTATTAAAACCTTTTAATCCTGTATTGATTGATTTGATATTCTTTTAAAAACAAGCTAATTAAATAAAGAAGGTGGAAGAAAATGGGAACTCTTTAACGTCCCTCCGGCCCCCTTTCTGTTGGTCTGTCACTTTTAAAGCCTCCAGGATTCTCTTTTTAATATCACTTGTAATTATATGGAATTTGACAATTTACTTCCAAGACGACACATACGAATGTGCGTTTTCTGATTTGAATATATCGTTTGTCAGAGCGCTGTTTGCTGATCTGCCTCCACTATGGTGAAGCCTTCTCTCAAAATGTTTTTAACATGCGGCTGTTAGACTTCAAATGTTATCGACAGAATGGATCACATTCTGTTTTCATTTCCTTTGGGTGGTGACGGTCAAATATATCGATCCGCCGTGTTACAGCCGCTGCTTTAGTAAAAGTTACTTCAAAGCACGGGGAGGCATTGCGAGGCTCTCCGGCCGACCACAGTTCTTACCTGTCCGCGTTGCCTCGACGTGTTGTTACATTTTTGAGGAGGTGCACATCGTAGGGTAGGGGACTACGTAGAGGCTACGCCGTCGATTCGACGCAGAAGTATAAATTAGATTTTAGGCTGCAGTATAATAGTTACTGAAATGATCTCACCGCTGTTATTTCTCTACCGTAGATTCCAGCTCCAAAACATAACGTACCTTCAGTTTTAGGCTATTTTAATTGAGGTTAAACGGCTAATTAGCTAGATTTTACTAGTCTGGACTAACTCTGCTGTGGAGAGTAGGAGATGGCGCAGAAACACACAACCTTTCAGTAACTACCTGAACACACTTTATGGCTGAGGTAACCTCAGTATCCCTCATCCAACGAAGGTTAAAATCAAGGGCAACTGGACGTGGTTGAAGATAGTGGAACATTGAAGAGGACAGGAGCCTGCAGATTGGTGTTTACAGAAAACCCACACACACAGACCAATACCTACTGTTCGATTCCCACCACCCACTGGAGCTAGGGGTCATGAGAACACTGCACCACAGAGCGGAAAACATACCAACAAGCGCCCAAGCCAGAGAGAAGGAACAGAAGCACCTGAAGGGGGCACTTACAGCCTGTGGAGACCCTAAATGGACCTTTGTGAAAACAGCCACAAGATCCAAGAAGAACAAAACTACAGGGGAGGAAAAGAAGGTCAAACGCAACAACATTGTGATTCCATACGTGTCTGGAGTATCAGAGAAACTCAGGAGGATTTTCAACAAACACAACATCCCTGTGTTTTTTAAACCCAAGAACACACTAAGACAGATGCTGGTCCACCCCAAAGACCGCACACCCAAACACAAGAAAAGCAATCTAGTGTATGCGGTCCAATGCAGTGAGGAATGCACAGACCTGTATATTGGGGAGACTAAACAACCACGACACAAACGCATGGCTCAACACAGAAGGGCCAACTCCTCAGGTCAAGACTCTGCAGTCTACTTACATCTGAAGGACAGAGGACACTCGTTTGAGGACCACCAGGTGCACATTTTAGACAGAGAAGATGGATGGTTTGAAAGAGGTGTCAAGGAAGCATCTACACCAGGGTGGAGAAGCCGTCATTGAACAGGGGAGGGGGTCTACGCCACCACTTATCCCCCACTTACAATGCTGTCCTTTCATCACTTCCCAGGAAACTCAACAAACGTAACCTATTGGCCTCAGGTGAAGATACCAACGATGGTCGTTCAGTCTCGGCCACCGGTAGTCTTAACGAGTGTAACGACTGTCGTCACAGCAACAAGGAACACTAACGAACCAGCGGTATCGATGACCCGGGCCAACGACCCCACTGAGGTTAAATAGCTGAGTTTCCCTGCCAGCCAGTCAGAACTGAAGAAGTCCTTTGGATGAGGGACGAAACGTCTTCCAGTATCTTCAACCAAGTCCAGTTGCCCTTGATTTTAACCTTCGTTGGAGAACTGACCTGGATGACTGAGAATCTTCATAGACATCTCAGTATCCCTCACACACACAGACTTTCACAACAAACCAGCTTGACCACCTACCTTAAAGGGGACGGGGGCTCGGCAGGTGACACACAGGCGCAGTTATGCCTTGGGTTGTCAGCTGTCAGATTAGCCGGGGTGTCCCGTATGTGACCTGTCTTGTCCTGTTTTTTGACTACTACACTGATCTAACCACTGACTGCAGTGCTGATCACGGTCACTGACTCCTGTCATCATCCAATCACAGCCTCACGTGCCTCAGTATACAAGTAATGTTAAATGCAGCTAATGTGGAAACTAACAAAGTAGCAGCCTCGTGGGTGGATCACGCCGTCCAACACGGACTCGGCTACACCAGCACCGACTGTCTTGTTAAGCTACACGGCGCGTTGGTTCATGACTCAAATGTTGTGAAGAAGATGCATTTGGTTAGAACGAAAGCTGAGATGATCACAGTGAATGTTTTATGACCAAAGACTGCGGGATATCGTGAATGATCCCCGACTGAAGGTGAGCCTGTGGTGTACTCGGTTGCCACCGACGCCTCAAACAAGGGAAACAGAAAAATGTTTCCAGTGTGTGCGTGAGATATTTTTCTTACTTGACTTTTATGAAGATAGTGATGAAACTGCAAATGGGATTCATCAAGTTCTGATGAACTGGAAATTACACACATTAAGTAGCTACATGTGAACATGAAGGGGAGAACCTTTTCTAACCTAAGTGTTTTGTATTAGACGAATAGTAAAGGTAACAGGTAGTGCTTTGATTACAAGACTGTGACAGGGTTTCAGGTGTCCCAACTACTCAGTGCAGTCTCAGGCAGGACGGGCAGGTACAGACGATTTCCACATACTGACGCACCGAACGAAACAAACCAAGGTTTTTACGTAGCGGCTGCTTTCCCTCCAGACTCTCCATGGAGGAAACCATTAAAACCCTCATTTAAATACTGCCGCCTCCGTTGGGTTTGCTCCTGTTGTCATCTACATAATAACTCTTAGTAAATCACCCACAACAGCTACTAAAATTACATGCAGTATTTTAGAATGCATTATTTAAATTTAATACTTCACTTTGCCTTTTACTTTATGGGAGCTGCCGTTGTTGTGCGACATCATTAAGCTGCAACTCTTGAAGTCGGGGTACGAATTTTTCACAAATAGAAAAATCCGACTTCAGGTTCCACTCTACTTTTTCTAGTTGGAGGTCGGAAATCTCCGAGTTCTGTGTTCCCCGGAACGCAGTATTAGTCTGTGGGTGAGCTAACCAGAGGTGGAAGAAATATTCAGGCCCATTACTTTAGCAAAGTAAAATGTTTCACTATTGCGTTTGAGGTTTATGAATTAATATTACTGCCGCATTAATGTGTGTGTTACAGAGCCCCTAAGGGAACATGGGAGCCCACCACACAGATGCATTTTACTGCTGTAGATGTTTAACCCCTTCACGCATCACACCTCTTCCATTCAGAGGAGATAGCATATGTATTCCCCCAATGTCAGTTTGTGCATATTCGTTACGTACTTAGGAACCTTTTGCAAGCTCTGGTTTCTCGTTTATGCCTGTTGTCGCTAACTGGCATCATACCTCCATCATACCTGAATTTATATCTAGACAAATTAACAATGTCCACTTAATTCAACATCATCTTGAAAGCAAATGAACAAATGATACATTTTCTTATATAATTATAAATAAATCCAGGCGTTAAGGGGTTAAGGTTGGGCTCATTTTAAACGTGTTGTAAACTGTTCTAAAGCCTTATGCTCATTGGTGCTGCTGAGAGGCATCATGGATCGTCTTCCTGTCCCAGACGGAAAGAACACAGTCATGGTAAAAAGCAATGTTGAATATCGGCAGGGAACGCAATACGGAATTGGACGACGTTGACCCAACCGTCGCCCCCGACCTCCTCCCAACAGCGGCACTACTAACATCAGGTAAAAGCTCATTTAAACACTGGTGTGACGATGTAGTGCACAGTTTCTGGGAGACTGGGGAGCTGGGAAAGTCCATTATCCAGAGATCCTGTGATGTGTTGACAGAGCTCATGTTTTAATTTTGTACTCAAATCACACAGCTACTGTAAAATAAATCAAACAAGTTACTCTGTGACATCACGGCGGCTGCTTTTTATTACATTCAAAAGTGAAACTCCTGCTGTGACGTGAGTGTGTTTCAACCCACAGAAGCAGAGAAGCAGCAGGTTTCTGCTCTGTGTGACTCACCGCTGAATTACACTTTTATTTTATTTTCGGCCTGTTCTTAGTCATACTTCAAATCAGCTTGGTCAAGTTCCCGCCCCCCCTCCCACACCTGTCAGTCATCCTGATGAGCTGCCATCTCTTCTGAAGCCGAGGGCCAAGAGTCCATAAAGCCTCCGCGTATGTTAAGAATGAAACAACCAACGCAAACAATCAGCAATTAACAAGCAACACTGCTTCTTCACTCAGTTTTAGTTTCTCTCTGATTTTCATCTTTGAAGTTGCAGTTTGACATAAAAATACACACAAACAGGTTCGATCATAAGTGCAGACTGGTGTGGGATCGTGCATTTTTCACTTCCTTTGAGAAGACTTGCCACAAACGTCAGAACAAACACCAGAATTAAAGACTTCGTTCTCCAAGAATCACAAACATATTTTCTCACTTCCCTCTAGTGGTGTCAATCCGTGCAGATCGTTATAAGAGATATATCTGTGATTTCTGTCTGTACCCAACAAGTCTTCAACCAAGTCCACGCCTCCCGTAGCAGCGACAGGTGACCGGACCTTAACTGTGCATTCATGTGGCGTCGGAATAATCGTAAAAATTGACGTGAAAAACGTGAGTAAAGTTTGGTACACAAGTTGACGAGTTGCTGACGTCATACATTGTGCAACAAAATGGTTGAAGGTTTATTTTAAACCTCTTTATTTTTATATGCTAAATATGACATTTTAAGATAGAAATCAAACATTTTATTTAAACTTTATAATAGTAAAGCAATGAAAACAGTTGCTTATAGTTGTGTCCTGTTCTATTATTCTCCTGTTTTATCTACTTTTGTTTTGGCTAAAGATCTTTGTAAAAGATGAATTCAAGATCCAATAAAGGGGGAAAAACACGGTTGATGGGTAAAAATGTTTGATTAATTGCATAAATGTTTAGCTAATGTGTCATTTGTAATATGGTATTGGGTTATAACGGTGAGTTTGCTGTCCATGTAGAGTAACCTACATTTATTTAGGAAAGTTATGTTTTTGCAGCATTTGCAGTACAAGCGATATTTTAGTGGTTTCAGGTACCTGTGCAGTAACAACTCTGGGACAGAAATCCCTCTGTAATAGAAAGCTTCACACATGTTGTTTCCACGTTCCGACTTAAAAGCACACGAACGCGCCGAACTGCGTTACCTAATTTACATGACATCAAACACGCGGGTAACGGTCACAGTTTGGTCAGGTTTAGGCAACAAAACTTGGTTAGGTTTAGGAAAACTCTTTGGTTTTGTTTCAAATCACTGTAGTCATGTTACTTAAATCAGTAAGTAACGCTGTGTCAAATAAAAATAATCCACCATTTTCTTGGTTTCACATGGGACTCGAACGCCGTTCTCCTGAGTTGGTTTGACTCGCCCGTCCTCATCTTTACACGGAGTTTCTGCCTTTTTATAACCCTACTTCCTCCTTTACTACCGCTGTGTGGCGACTAGAGGTCGCTGCAACAATAAAGTGCTGCACAAACGACCTATTTGGACGTTGTTGTGGTGAGGACATGCTGCTCCACCCCAATACGATGGAGGTGAACTTACAGCATTGAAAAACTATATTTAAAAAAAATCAAACGTCAGCATCTCTTTCCAGAATAAAGTCTATAGTTAGTCCTGATAATCCATGCAGAAAATCCCCTGAGGTCACATTTCGTGACGACTTTCTACCAAAGAAATAATCCCTGTAACTGTTGTGGCTTCACATTCAGGCTGATGGAGCAGTTGGAACATTTCTCCAATTATGTCTTACTGGAGCAGATTCAATATGATACCAGGGCAGTTTGTGGTGAGGATGTCCAGACGCTGGAACTGTTGTATTTAACTACACTAATGACAGTTCTGATGCAGACGGGGCTCAGACAAGATGTAGAAGAACACAGATCATTTTTAAGAGAAGTAAGAAACCTGAGAAAGTCTGCAAACATTTTCTCTTCTATTCATTTTCTTGGTCACATTTAATGTCCAAAAATCTGCCTTGAAATCTTAAAGTCCCTGTTCGCTCAAAAAAGGTGTTTCTCTTATTGTTGCAGAGTTTGTCACCACATTCATCTGCTGAAAGGAGGAAAGTTTCTCTGAGCTCACATTAAATCTCATTTTAACACCTGGACGTACCTGCAGGATGTGTGATGTCAAAACTCGAAGCCTCCAGGTCACAAACACCGAGAATAAACCTGAAACAGGGTTCTCCGCAAGCAAGCTTTAAGGGACAAACAGACACACACTGATGAAGGTGCAGCCTTTAATTGTTTAGATGCTGCTGTGTCTTCATCTTGTGTCCAGCACCTAAACTTTAGAAAATAATATCATTTGTATAATCATAGATTCAGTGTTTTTTTTTTCAATGAAGAAGAAAGAGATGTCATTTTATGAATTTCAACAAGGGAGTTTAACTCTTTGTTCAAATCAAAGCATCTTTACAAAACCCTCTTTAAATGATTTACATTTATTCATTTGGCAGACGCTTTTGTCCAAACCAACTTACATTTGAGAAACAACATACAAGCATCAATAAAGTAAGAGATCTACAAGTGACAATAGATAGTAGAACCAGCAGAAATAAAAAACTTAGTGCTCAGGCATCGGTGGGGGAAAGAAGTAGGAAGAAATGATTAAAATTCTGTCTTATAAGAGACACAGAGAGGAAACACAGTCGCTGAGAAAGACAACACGAGCCGCCAGTGAACACATCAGATATCATATCCACAGTCTGACCCTGCAGCAGCGCTGGTGAGGCTGAGAGGACAGCAGGCCGACAGAGGCGTGTTCACAGTATCATAACACGCCATCATCATGCGATTCATCCCGGCAGCTGTTTGTGTCGAGTGCCACCGTGTAAATTACAGGTCAGCGACCGCGGAGGGGGATGAATAATTAACAGGCCTGTGATGGGTTCCCTGGCGGAGGCGGCGCTGACGACGCTGGCTGTCAGCCTGCGTTGTCTTACTGGGGCCGGGCCGACATAAATCACAGCTCCCGTTTTAACTCGGCCACGCAGGCCAGACCGTCTGCCTGCCACATAACCGTCAGACGCAGAGAGAAGATTGTTTTACAGATTCATCTCCAAACAGAGAGGTTTATACCGCACGTAAATCTCCCGTCGTCGCTGTCAGGCCAGAGGAAACTAAGTGGGAGTGTTGACTGTGGCGCGGTGCAGGCGAATCTGCAATGAACTAATGGCAACACATAAATAAAGTTTATTTGTCTGTTAAACCATTATACAGGTCCCCTTTCAGCAGGAGGCAGTCATCAGTGACACGAAAAGTCACTCCTACTCTTAACAAAGTGACACAAAAACACATGAAGTAATGTGCCCTCTAAAGAAACTGAAGTGCTGAACTTTACACGCAGGATAATGAAGTATCCTGTGTATCATAGTATTTTGGAAGTTAACTTTAGACAAGTAAACATACGAAGCATTATCTGCCAGTTTTGTGGAGGCTTTTATCAAAATAGCCAAAACCTGGCAACCAAAATTTAATTTGGCGTTTTCTCTGTGAGCAAAAAGAAGCACTGTATATGTCTTCCATTGCTGCAGGGCGTTCAGGCTGGCCAGCTAAACTTCATCCAGTGATCCTCCATCAGAATCACAGTCAGCTTCATTCTCCAGGTCTGTGTTCACATACATGCGTACATGTCAGGCATGTACACAGTGCAAAGGATGCTGGAATAAATAAGTATTTTGTGCAGGAGTAATTACTTGAGGTAGGTGGATTTTATGTACAGTATCTACAATATGACAGCATGAACAGCACTGAAATAGAGAATGGACATGTAGCAGCTTTATGGAGGCAGAGTGTCGGCCTGTCGGTCGGTGATGGTGGTCGGTCCCTGTAGCTGACCTTCCAGCAGCCCATGTGAGGAGCTCTTGCTCTCCTGTCTAAATAGACTATATGTTGGTGGAAAGCATGTTTCCAGATATGCAGGAACATTTTTACTTCCTCCATTTTCACACTGAGCTGATAAAAAAAGCTTCTTCCACAAAAACAAAAACACTCTTTAAAATACAACGACCGTGCTGTGGACGGGATTTAAATGACCGGCGAGTTTGCCAAAAAGCAGTAAATGTAACTGGTTAGGAGTAAAGAGTTACAGTTAAATCACCCCGCCTCCTCTGTAGAAATAGATCCAATCAGAATGGGGCTTAAGGGCCCGTGTCCACCAAAGCGTTTTTTCCTTTTTTCAATTGATTGCAAAGGGAGCGGCGCAGCGTGACGAGGCGCTGAACGTCTTTTCCACGCTGGGCAGTGGAGACTTCGCAGTGCAGGAGGTGCGGGACAAACACCACCGAGCACATCCAAAACCATGTGGCTACTCAGCGAGGTGTTTCCTCACCCGCAAAATCTCATGAACCCACGTACAGTCTGTGCTCTAACAAATCAGCTTTCTCTTCATGCAGAGCGTGCACCCTACTTTGTGGTGACGTTTTCAGCTGGTAAAAAAAACGCTTTGGGGGACACGGGCCCTAAAGTTTCAGTCCGTAGGTTTTAGTGACATCTAGTGGTGAGGGTTGCCAACGGCTCACTCACCGCTCACCGCTCCCTTTGCAAGCTACGATGGCCGACACGCTCTGTCAGCGTTTGAGCTAAATGATAGGTGTGGTCTTCCCTTTGTCCAAATTTCTTTTCTTTCTTCTATTAAACCAGAAAACTACCACTACTAAACCTACTACTACTTATTGCTTCTTCTTTGTAGTGATGAAACGGGCTCTGTAGAGCAATTTGACCTTTAGGGCTACTGTAGGAACACGGCGGCGCAACATGGTGACGTCCATGTAAGAGGAGCCGCGGTGTCTGTAGACAGAAATGTCTCATTCTAAGGTAATAAAAACAAAACGGTTCATTATGTCAGGTCTTTATACACCACTGAAGACAGAGTTATGGATCTTATTTCTGTCAGTAGATCCTCCTGAATATGACTCACTGGACCTTTTAAGACTGCAAACACACTGTATTTGCTTGGCATCAGCATGTTAGCATGCTAACCTTAGTGTTTAAGGTAGCTGCTAGCACGGCCGTAGACCAGGGGTGTCAAACTCATTTTCACCAAGGGCCGCATAAGCATTACGGTTACCCTCAAAGGGCCAGTTGCAACTGTAAGACAAACATAACTACTCCTTAACATAACTGTGTCTTTATTTGATTATGTATTCAAGTTAAGGACATTCACCAGATGGAAAAATATAGCCTTAGTAAGAAAATATTTCAAGTAAATAACAAAGACAAATATCATCAAACACAAGCTTTTACAGTAACTTCTCACTTTTTCACAGTCCAGAGGTGCAGAATGGTAAAACAAATAACTGTGAGCTGCTAATAACATGAGGGACAGATGTGATAAATAAAACTGTCCAGCTGCACACAGCCTTGCAGAGGACATACGTCCAACTAATGAGAGATAACACGATGAACCCGATTTGCCGCTCGGCGACCTGACATTTCTGACACATCGCCGGCATCTGCCAGATATCCAGCACGCCAAACATCTGGAAGAGTCGACATCCATATCCAACCAATGAGAGCAGGTAGCTACTTTTCACCACAGAACACTTTTTACTCCCCTCCAGCTCTCTGTAGCTCAGACAATCCTGCTACCTGCGTGTGCTGATCCATTCTTTCACCCAAAATCTTTGTCTTTAGAATAACAAACAACAGCTGTTTTGTCTGTAGGTTTCCGTCATTTCCCGTTTGACATGTGTTTTCTTGACAAAACGTGGTTTGGAGACCAGTTTCAGGTGACACAGCCGCTGTCAGCTCGTGTGACCCACCACTCAGTCACGTAGCGTGAACGCCACAACGACTTCAAGACTCCCGTCCTGAAACGGCAAGTTGTGCCGTGCGAACGGCACGGCGATCGTCCGACGCTGAAAGACGAGTAGTCTGCAGGAGGCTTAACCAACGCTGATCCTTCGTCACTGATGCTGCCTCATAGCACAGAAGACACAGGCCGAGTCCCGGGTTTTCTCCTTGAAGCACAAACATGTAGTCACTTTCCCACTATTCATGAAACTGCCTTCCTTCTGCATCAGTTTTTCTCGTCTTGGGTATTTAGGGATTGTTTGTCTACATTTCTCATCTCCACTTGGCGGAAAACTGCCGTAGTGGGTGTGGAAACATCGCAGTCCAGTGCCATCAAATGTCTTGTTTTGTGTGATGAACAGTTCAAAAGCCAAAGATATTAAAAAAGGGCAACACGTGGAAAACTGGAACCAGCAGAAGCATTTTTGCTCCATAAACTACTTAAATGATCATTTATCCAAAATCTAAAACAATTTTTTTTTTCTGAAATGAGGTCCCATTGGGTGGAAGTGAGGGACTTAGCTATTGGTTATTGTATAATAATAATAATAATAATGACTAGGGACTAATCATTTTAGCACTAGTATAAAATCTACCTTGCAGTAGCATTAGTACATATATCAGGACTGAAGCTCTGACCCTGGTGGTGTTGGTGCTTTACCTCAGCTCTTTGAGCTTCACTGGACTGTTTAGGAATTCATGCATGATGAAATCCATTCACCCGTAAATCTCTCAATCCACATATTTTCATCCAATTAAAGTGAGCCACGGCAGTAGTGTGATTTCAGAAACGATAGTTCAGACACCCCGTCAATCTGCAGAAAACTTTCTCATTATGAAGACAGATACATTTAAATATAATAAACAGTGACGGAAAAGTTTGGCTTTTGACAGCTTGAAGCCCAAAGACAGAACGAGGAGCATCAGCCTTCAGTCTAATACTACACACACACGTCAGAGCAGGTTTAACTGTCTTAATCCGGTGCGTGGAGCCGTCAGCAGCTGTCGACCTCTGCCTCATTAAACTCCTTTCAACCTCCTCTGCAACATTCATCAGCCGCTGTTAACACTGATGAAAGCCGCTGTGTGTTCAGGAGAAATGTGAATATTTAACTGGTCGTCTCGGTGAAGCACTCTAACCCTTTTGTTCAGAAGCTGCCCGGAGTCGCGTTCAGACGGCAGTTTGTAGCATCAGGAAGCTCTGCGAAGCGTCGGCAGCGTCGCCGTGTGTCCTTTTGTTATTTTGGTGTGTATGAGTGTGTCTGCTGTATCTGGGTTAGACCCTCAGTAACAAGACGCTGTCTGTCTGACTCGGGTTAGTCTGGAAGACTTTCACACAAATGTCAATAAAAAGAAAATATTGACTGGATTCACAAGGGTTTGTTATGTATGAGCTCCAAATGTTCACCTTGTTGTTTTTACAAGTAAAAAGATAATCAGTAACTCTTCACTCATAGCAAATTTTATTAATTTCAGCCCACGACTCTCTGAAGTAGGAAACTTTATAACTCTACCGATTTCCCTGTGATAACTACGGCAGCCATCTTGGATCTACACTAGGGGTGTGCCAAGAAATCGACACAGCAATATATCGTTATACATTTATCCTTGAGACTGTATCGATATTCCAGCCGATAAAATGAATCAAAATAGCGCTTTGATGGTTAGCTCAGTGCTAACATATAATGGGAATCTCCATCAACGTGCTAACGGACATTAGCATCGCGAAAATATAATCTTTACATAAACTACACATTTCACTTCACAAGCGTCACATCCTGAGTGACGCTGTGTTAAATGCTCTGTGTGGAATAAATAAGAGCAGCTAACTTCACCGCCTTGATCTGCAGCTGCTGCACTCCGCACAGACCAGCTACAGCAACCCCAAAGGGTCAAAACTCAACTCAATATTCCCAGTGGCCTAAAAGAAGAGCTACCAGTAGGAAGTGAAAGGGCAGCACGGCGCTGCGTCACTGAACAGTAATTAATATAATGTGATGTACACATTAGACTCAGGTGGTGCACAGCCATTTGTATTTGCAGTAAAAAAAATTCTGTGGATTTGCGTTTTATGTGCCTTTTATAATATTTTTTCATAGCTGCCCTGTAGTTTTAATTTACAGACTGAAAAATGTGTTCTGCAGAATTGTGCTGTTTTCTAACAGTTTGGATTTGAAGCAAATAAGACAGATATGGTGATGTATGATTTTAGGACTGTCTAACAATATATCGATTATTGCAGAATTGCTGTATTGTGATATTATCGTTATCGCGAGCCGTGTATCGTATCGTGAGGTACCCTGCGATTCCCACCCCTAATCAACATCACATAAGGCATGGAGATTTTAAATATAATTTACGTAAAACTTACGTTTCCTCAACGCATAAGACAGGACTGCAATAGAAAATCATGGGAATAAAAAAATGAACTGAATTTAGCAGAAATGCTAGCATCTTTTCAGTAGCTATCAGCTAAATAAAGTGTGTAAACTCAGTGTGTAAACATAAAATGCACATTTTACGTGCGAATAGAGAAAAAAAAGTCAGGTGAAGTAGGATACAGAGCGACAAAGTCAGCGTAGGGAGGAGGTTGAAGTGAATGGACGGGTCAAACAAACACAGCACTTTCACTCATCAGTAATAATAACAAATAATAATAAAAATAACGCAGCAATGTTCGCTGTTTTCAGTCCTAAAACAAGCTGTTATCCTGTGTCAGTAGAGACCTTCGCCATGGGCCGCCATCTTGGTGAGGTCAATGAGCTCTTTTGAAGGAGAGAAGAAGAGTTGCTTTGGGTCTTTATCGGCCTCCTCTGGCCGACCTGTAGGAGCTACGCAGACATCACGTACACCAGTTCATCTCTTCAATACGAAGAGAAAGAGCCTGTAGGATGTTCTGTTCTCAACTTGTGCGCCTGTAAAGCACGGGAGTGCTTTTGGTCACAGCAATATTGATCATTATTTCAATGTTTTGTTATTTGGAACGTGGTTATCTGGACAGAAATAGTGTTTTGGAGAAAACTCCCAAAAAAAGTGAACACAGAAATGGTAAATATGGCCAAAACATGGACATTCGCCTGGTACATTTTTGAAATATTGTCTTACTGTTGTATATCAGTTTCTTTTCATCAAATTTACAGTTACAGTTGGATTCCAGGTGTAATAGAAGATATTCAGTTGCATTATAATGAGTTGGATGATGGTTTAGACGGTGATATTGCGATTAAAACATCATGGCGAGGATTTATTGCATCTCCAGTTACTCTTTAGTAGAAAAATAAATAGGTTCATTTATTATGAAAAGCGCTGTGAGATAACTGTTGTTGTGATTTAGCGCTATATAAATAAAATTGAATTGAATTATTACAGTTGATCCATATTCCTTAGCTTCTGACCTTTCAAAGGAGAATTATGCATCTAGGCCAAATGGTTGAGGAGTTATTCCTGATTTATTTTGGGTTTGTTCATTTAGGCGTTTTTCCTGGAAATAGGTGTCTGTTTCCAGGTGCTATACTAAACGGTTTCAGAGTGGCGGTTCCGAGGACTTGGGATGTCAAACGTGACTTCAGACAGAAACAAACATGGAGGCAGACTGATGTGGACAGCTGGTTGACCTTGTGTGTGCTGTGTTCTGCAGAGAAAAACAAAAGGAGAGAATCAAACTGTGATTGAACTTGAGGCTGAGAAGAGGGGGTCAGCAGGTTTATACATTTTGTAGCGTAAGCAAGTGACGCTTCTCGGGCAGCTCAGACATGTTTGAGCTTTACGATTTGAAATCGGGGAGCCTCTGATCCAGCGGCGAGTTTAAGATTATGTCTGTAAACCCCTCAGGATAATTCGGGCCGATAATCGGTTCCAACCTGCTTCGGATCGGGAACGCCACCGCCGTTGTCGGGAACCCAAAACTGGCCCGATTATCCTCTAGTGTGCGGCCAGCACGAGAGGAGTCATTAGTCAGTGCTGCTATAAAACAGATCATATAGCAATTATTATTATTTTAAACTAAATATTATTAAAATGTTTGGCTGATGCGTCCAGGAGTACGCAAGATTAGCTGGGAACACATACGTGCACACACACAGGACCAGACGGTGATGATAGCTGCTGGGAGGAATTTAAAAACCTAAATCGGGCTGCTCTGCTCAGATTCTTCATCTTCACCAAACCTGGTTAAATAAAAGGCAAATTTGCAGTGAAGTCATTCGTCCTTGGTTCTGTAAAGATTTCATAGTTGTTCCGTCTCAAATGTAGCAGAGAATTGGTGGCATACAAGCTTTAACCTTTTTTATTATTACTACAAAAAGGTCCCAGCTTGTTTTTTTTTTTTTCTGTGAGTCAGTAAATTCAGCTGCTGTCGCTAAATCAATATTTATGTATCCAAGGCCTCTTCAGTCGGACGGCTTCCCGGACCGGCGCACACACACTCGCATTAAGAATCGCAGACAAATTTCCATTTATAAAGTCACTGAGGCTGTAATTCACAATGTTCCCCTGCTAAATGATAAATCAGCGCTGGAACGGGCCCATAACCGTCCAGAATGGATGATGAAGGGCGTCGGACCTTCTCCTCATAAACATGACGACCTGATTGAAGCCGCTACAAGAGGAGACGGACGCCGCCACCCTCTCCACACACCCCCTCACCCGCTTATTAGTCTGAACGCGTCTTCGGATCGGATCTTTGTTTGAGCGATAAGGCGGCGACGGAAAGCGACGCGCGGGGATGATTAAGAGGCTGATGATTAACGATAGTGAGATGAAAGGCGATAATTGTCCCGCAGATTTGATCTACCATCAACGAGGAGCCTTCACTGCAGTTTTAGCCCTGAATTTTGATCTTTTCTTTCTCTTGGCAGAGTTAATGAAGCAATCATTCAACACACCTGGAAAGTTCAAATCTGTTTACACTTCACTTCTGTTCAGTGAGATGGTAAACAACATCACACCTGCTGATCACCGCGAGGAAGGACTGCTGTCGGCCACGTGTACGACACAGATAACACTCTCTGTATGTGTTTTTAAGGAAAACACTAGTCAAGGCTTTCCACTGAGACTATTAAATTGTCTTTCAGCTCATTACTGATATTGTGCTCAACAGTCAGCGAGCTGAGAGGAAATGGTAGTATTTGGGAACGCAAATGGCACTAAAAGGAAATCAGGCATCTTTAAACAGAAACTCTCGGCTGTTTTAACATCATTAGATTTCACTGCCTGGAGGAATTTATTGCATAAGCCTGATTAAAAACAAAATCTTATTTTATTTCTCTTCTCTTCAGGACACTGGGCTACAAGAACCGATACGTTCGTGTTCCTGACGGTCACTTCTGGCTCGAGGGGGATCATCACGGACACAGTCTGGACAGCAACAGCTTCGGACCGGTATGGACAAAACCCACTGCTGTAACACGATATCAAGCTTTCCACACGCCATAAATATAATTAAAGTTTGATCACATTTTCTTCCCATTATGCTGCATTACAGATACACAACCACTGCACAGTTAAGATAAATAACAATAAAATAATCATAACAGCGCAGCTAAAGTAAAGTAATGAAGAAAACACACACACACACCCCCAACAGTGTTAACACAGTGACTGACCCGGCGGCAGACTGGGAAAATAATAATAAAGGCCGTGTCATCAGTCCAGGCCACATTCTCCACATTCACTCCATGCACAACAGACCACGTATATCCTACACAAAATAACACAGCCAGGCGTCTTCAGTTTCAAGAGTTAATCAAGTGCACTCCCATAATAAAGACAACATGAATACAGATTATATAGAGAACTTTTGTGCACTTCTGGAGTGTTTGTTTTGCACCTGGCATTTCCTCAGAGCTCTGACTGGACTTGTGTTTATCCTCGTGAAGCTCTGGTAGCTCTGAGATGCTCCCACCTGACAGAAACGAGTATACAGGTCTTTGTTTTACAGATCATTTCCATACATACCGTAAAACTTTGAGTAATAGCCCGGCTTTTATTTGCTAAATTCACTGAATTGACCCTGCCTTTATATGGGACAGGCCTTTAATTCCTTTTGCACAAAACTGAAACTACTATGAAACAGTTTATTTTTTGTTCAGACAGAATAAGTAATTTAATAAGTATAAAAATCATCAAATAATATCAAATACACGTCATTCATTTGATCTAGCTGGCTTTGGCTTATGCGCTTTTATTTTGAAGTAACATCACGACCACAACAGGGTGCAGGATGAGAGAAGTTAGCAGACAGAGAGCGACGGACTTCACACGACAGGATTCACAACGTGGATTCTTTTTTATGAAAAGCTGTTTGATTCTTTTGATCGGTGGATCCTCACAGACTGAAGGAAGATAAATAATCAGACACATTCGGGCTTAACGAGCTCTTCTAAGGTTACGGCAGTCAGAATTTTTTCCTTTCCTCTCTTGTACCAGGCAGGTTAGACCAGTAAATCTAGAAGAATCAGACTTTGGGGCTCGTTGTTTCCCTTAAATGAAGTGAACGACGGAATCATGGAGAATCGAACTGATCCAACGATGTGCAGCAGGTCCACACTGGCACATTTAAGATTTAAGAGGTTTAAGAGGTTTTATACATCCAGAGAACTTCTATAAAAACCAGACCGGGCGTTTATTTGTCAGAACGTGTTCCCGCACCAGGCCAGTAAACGGGGCAGGCGGCTGTTTGGGACTCGGCTGTTAATTGAAGTTTTACGGTACGCACCTCCTGGTTTCCTATGTAGCATGATTACTTGTTTTGACACATGCGGTGGCGCTGCTCTGTAGCGACCCGGGCTAATGCCGTGCAATAGGGCAACGTGCAAACTCTAGCACCTTAGCACTTACACTTCAATCCATGGAACTATGTTGTCAACAATGACCTTGGTCTTCTGTGTTTATATTTCCTCTTGCGAAGTACAACACGTCGATGCTTCTCAGGCTCTTGTTGATGTCTTTTGTGACGTGTTTTATGAAGCAACACTATGAGCAGAACTCACCTAAAGAATCAACTCGTAAAGGTCGTAGTAGTTGTGATATGATGACTCGCTTGTATCTATTTTCTTTTTTAAACCTCTTCCACGTTTCTTAGTCATGAGGATCTTTGTAATTTTTCAGCATTTAGCGTCACTTTACTCCCTTCTTTTCTCCTATTAATGTGCTCCGTCTCAGCATTTGTTCTCCACACTGGTCAGCCGTGCGCACTCCATGCTAGGGCTGCTCGATAAGGTGAAAACATCACATTGCTATTATTTGCAATATGATTCACAATTACGCTGCAGAAATACCCTCCGGAGCCATTGTAGAACCCAGTGGCCTCAAAATGTCTTCTTAGCCAGTCCAGCCATATCAGTAGGAATGATAATTCTTGCATCACAATATTTATTTTAACCGAAACAATGATTTAAATCCTAATAGAACTTGGGGTCTGTACGAAACTTACATCGGGAGAACACGATTTGTAGGCCGGGGCATCTCGGCAGCACTATAGTCATTGTAATGCTGCTTTGTCACACATTTTACCTTCAGCGAAAAATTGCAGCCTCTGCGATTTGGCCTCGGTCTTTAACAACCAAGACATTGAGAAAAAGGAGTGAATGAGAAGGTGAAGCAAGCCTCACAAAAACTACTGTCACTTAAACTTGGCATTAAACCGTAAATCTGCTCCGTTTAAAGAGAAAAGAAAAAGAAACAAAACATGGAACTCAGTGAAAACCCATCCATCCATCGCCAGCCGCTTATCCTGCGTACAGGGGTGCTGGAGCCAATCCCAGCTGACATTGGGCGAAAGGCGGGGTCCACCCTGGACAGGTCGCCAGTCCATCGCAGCAGTGAAAATCCATGGATGTGTGTGTATGTCATAGGTCAGGGTCTTATCGGTCCAATCTGACGTCGAGTCAGGTCCCTACATCCCCCTCATGACTGGAGAAAAGAAGAAGGAAACTGAAAATGACAGCGATGGGGACTGAATGCACTCCAACCAATGAGGATAGTGTCGCTGTGGGGATAAAAATGTAGGTCCCCACAGGTAGAAGCCCTCATTCAGGTGGTTTTAGGGCTGAACTTACAATCAGGTTAAGGTTTAAGGATGGAGTTACGGGATTGCATTCGCTGAGATGTTGCCAAAGCTTTGTCAAAGCGTCGGTATTTGACACCCTGGGATGAGAACGTGTTTGCTTCTCCTTACTCATAGTTATTTATTGTTTGTTTACCTTTAGAGTATATTTTTATTTTTTCTATTTTTATTTCAATTGAATTGGAATCCCCCCCCCCCCCCCTTGATCAGAGCTCCCAGTGCAGCATCATCAGAGAATTTGATGACGTGGTCGACAGGCTGGTCACACAGTTGTAGGTGTAAAGGATGAATAGCAGTGGGGAGCTGACACATCCTTCTGCAGTTAGTTCTGACCACGGGGGAGTAGGTGTTATTGATCCTAACCAGCTGCTGCCTGTTGATGAGGAAGGAACTGAACCAATGGATGAAATGTGGGTTAATCTCCAACTGATGCATTTTGGAGAGCATAAATTTGAGCAGTGAAGGTGCTGTTTGCTATGAGCGGCACATTACGGGCCAGACAGAAGCTCCCGACTCTGCAGCTGAAAGGAATCTAGCTGAGGAGCTCAGAGGAAATCCCCTCTGATATGAAACCCAGAACACATGGACCAGGAGATCTGAAGATCTTCTCTGGCTTTACAGTTTGCTCCCAAGACATTTCTCTGTGCACGGCAGCAGCAGTCTGTACTCCGATCAGACAGAGGGACAGAAAGACATTTGTGCGTGTGCTCTCATGTAGCATTCATATAGTAACAACAAGGACAGTTTGGATTTGTTTAGTCAAGGTAATTAAACTTGAGCTTCTCCAATATGTGTACCTGTTAAAATGAGCAGCAGACTCGAACCAGGTAGTTTTAACAGAATAAAAACAGGATTTATTATAGGCGGGGGAAAGGGGGATGTGGATGTTGATGGGGAAGGCAGAGCGTGGTGGTGAGCGGTGGTGGATGGAGACTGGAGCAGATGGGGAGAATGATTAAGGCTGGTGGAGACAGGTAGGCATGCAAGTGTAACCCTGTGGCACAAGGAAAACAGAGTTACACAGAGAAGCAAACAAACAATAATAAATAGAGACTAGAAAAATCGCTATATTGGCCATTTCACACAGCCGTTAAAATAAATGGGTTTCATTTTTCTTAATAGAAGCTGAATATTATGAGATTAAGTTTAATAAGAATGTGTTTAATTTACAGTGCACACATTACAGAGACTGGTCATGTAGTGTCCCACATTTTGCTTTGTGAGTTTTCAGTAGCCTAAATGGTGAGATTCAGTCTTTGGACCACTATCTGAGCAGGATTTTATGACCTGTTTTGTTGGTTTATGAAGTTAATTTGGAACAATGTTTGGAACACTTTTGAGTGCGTTTAAATAAGTTAATCTGATTTCTGAAGTTATAAGAAGTTCTTAAAAGTGAGTTGGAGTCTTTTAATGTGGAAACGCAGACACACGGCCGGGCTGAAAGAATAAGGCTGATATTTTCCTACACAACACATTAAATCAACGTATTAATATTAAAGGCTACTTCATTCACACTGTCTTCCTGTATGTGTCAGTGGCAGACCATGTTGCATTTGTCTAATATTAGACTATAGTTTGCTCTTTGTAAAATATGACAGTAGCCTTGTTGGTGACTCCATGTTTGTGATTGGTCGTTTGCTGCTAACACCGCCTCTTTTATGTGACGGCTTACCCTGATCCCGACTGTTAGTGAAGACAGACACAGAAAGAGACAAAATACACAGGGGAGACCAGGAAAGACCACAGGAAGCATCCAGAAGTCAGTCGTGACCAACACTTGTGTGGACTTCGATAGCAGGGGATCCCAGAATGCATTTTGCCGCCAAAAAGAGGAAGTGGCAGAGGAGAAGACTCACTACTGTTAAAAGTTATAATAGTGCAGTTATTGTGTCACGGAATGCAGTTTGAAGAGTTTTTATGCGGGAGTATAGTTATTTAAACTCCAAATAGGTGGTCAATTTCTCAAGACAGAGCTGTTGAAAATCTGCTACGACGTTTTCAGAGATGTGAGGTCCCGCCCGCTGACGGGTCCGGCCGCCATCAAGTCCGCTGCTGTTCCAGTTGCTGAATGACGGACCGCGTGCTCCCGTTCCTGGGAGTTTGTACTCCCGAGCCGAACTTGCCAGATCCGAGCTTTAAAGTAAAGAAGTCCGAAGTTGGCAAACTCGGTATTGAGAAACAGCAAAGTAAATTATTCAAATGATTTAGAGGCCTGGACTCCGTCAGAACAGAACTACTGAAGAACTGTCTCATTTTCAGCACACATGCAGAAGTATCATGTACGGGAGCCTCTACGGAATACTTTCCTTTTGATTGCTGCCGGTTGAGTTGGCTGTGAGAGCTTTCGTTGGTGTTTCAAGGAAGCAGTGCGTACCAGTGCAGACCAAACTCAAACTCAGTAAAAAAAAGATTTGTGCATTCATTTTTTCACTCACTGAGTTGCAGCTTCATTACACTTCATCACTGAGTCTGATATTGTGTTCATGTTCACCGTTACCTGTTTGGAAGACATCCATCAATGAGCACAGCACCAGACCTATTCAAATTCACAAAACAAATTGTCGATGTGGGCGGTAGTTCAGCGGTCTGGTACACACGTGGGAGACGTTTTCCTTCAGGGCCTCTAGGAAAAGGCTTTCTGCCTTTCTTTTTTCTTTATCCTAACCATGTAGTTTTGGTGCCTAAACATAACGTAGTAAGGCTTTCTGGCAGGAAGTCCTGAGGGCAGACTTACTCCCAGTGTGTCTGGCATCAGTCTATAATTTTACCTTTTTATTTAGTATATCGTTATTGGGTTTACTCCTACGCGTGCCTGCGCTGCACTGAGAAAGTTGTCTACGCTCACCCACAGCGTGTTCCTCTCCTACGTCCGCAACTTGTATATATACAACGGTGAGACCCAGCCTTCGGCTCCCATTTTTCTTCAGCACTGAGCTGTCTAAAGAGCAACAAAGAAAGGAAGCTTACAAGCAAAAGAAGATCCATGTCTTCCATCTCCTCCAACTCCTACTGTTCCTCTTCCTTCAGATTTCTCTGGATCCATTGTTCCAAAACTGAATGTACTGACTCTGGCCCTTTTATCTATCTATTAAAGCTTCTGATTGGTGTGTTATCAATTATGACACTTAGTTGTTTGCTAATTCAGCTCAACCTGTGCTGAAAATGGGTGTGCTTTTTGAAAAATGGAGTTATGGTTTTGAAAATGTAGTTCAAAAGCCTGGTTCTAGTGTTTAAGCAATGGAGAAAAACTGTAAACGTGTAAAACTTTTACCAGGTGGTGTAAATCTCAATGTCTTTCTGTGTCTCTTAGTCATTCTCCCAGTATACGTTTTATTGGATCACTTTGAGGTGCAGTTAAAGAGCGCCTGTCAGCTTCCATCCCTCCTTACAGACATCACCATCACACACTTCACAAAATCACATTATCTCTTTATTCTCGCTGAATGGCTGACGCTGTGGCAGCATCTCGCCAGGCCTCCGCACCGTTATGTTTCTTTTTATTGCAGTAAAAACCTCATGTCACACAACGCTCTCTCATCTGACAGTTTAATGTCACCACCAAATATTCATACCAGGAGGAACATGACTAAAACTGCTAAATCAATGGATATATATTCAGGATGCAGCCCATCCAGCGAGCAGGTCTCATTTCAATAATATATTCTTTTAAAATCAGGCCTGCAGTGCTCGCTGCCGCCCACCACACAGTGCTTTCACATCAGCTCCCACAAATGATGCACTCAGCTTTTGGGTCGATCAGAAATAGTCCACAAAAAAATAAATAAACAACATCTGTGTACAGTATAAAGTGAGAACTCTATATGGACTGTGAGTCTAGCTTTTTTTTACTTTTCTCAAAGTTTTTTGTTTCAGAGGTGAAAATAGTTTTCCAAGAAATTCAAAACTTTGAAAAATGTGAAATGAAGGAAAACTCTGAAAGCAATACACAGACGAGTCAAGATTTCATGTCAGTCGATCTCACACTGTGGGAAGTATGGCCTCTTAAAGCGTTTAAGGTGCAATAAATAAGATTTTTACTGAGCCCAAAGCACGAAATGACCACAATACATCTGTGGGGCGTTGATGGGGGGGGTTGATCAATACCAGTGAGTCAGCCGGAGCTCAGCCAGCTATGAGATTTCTGCCTTTCAGGCTCCGTACCCATCCTGATGTAGAAGGAAACACAGTGTGGAAGGGATCATGAACAAAAGAAAGTGCTGAAGAGAAAATCTCGGAACTAAAGGATGAACAAAGGAACTATATGTCAGCAGTGAACCAGAAAATAAAAGAGCAAACCAAGGAACCAAAGAGCGAGTTGAAGAGGACAAAACTGTACTATGCAGGGATTCAACAAACAAAAGAAGTAACTGAAAGAATCAAAGACTCAATAAAAATGAACCAAGGGGGGGGAAGCACTAAAGTGCTGAAGAAATTACAGAAGTAACTAAGGAACTTAGGAAAGAACTAGCAAGCAAAGAAGAACCAAGAAAGTATTATGTCACAAATGTACCACTAAATCAAAGAAGGAACCATGGATCAAAGAAAAAGACGAACTAATCAAGGAGCCAAAGACTGAACCAGTGAACCAGCGAAAAAGTTGAAGAGGAAAAGAAGACAAGAATGAAGGAAGTTAGGAATTAAAAAACAAGCAAACACTGGAACCAGGAAACCATAGAGCCTTAGAATAAACCAAGGAACAAGACAAATATCCACTCAATCCAAGAAGAAACCAAAGAAGAAAAACAACAAAGAAGAGAAACAAAGGAGAAACCCGTTAAACAAACACATGGAGCTAAAGAGGAAGCAAGCCAAGAAGGAACTAATGAAGAAGAATTAGATGAATTAAAAGAGAAACCACAGTTGCAATCACTCAACTAAAGAAAGACTCCAAGAATAGACCATGGAACCAAAGAGGGAACCATTGCAACATATGAAATAAAGTGCAATGATAGAACTTGTGTTATGCATTGGCGCCATATAAATAAAATTGAATTGGATTGAAACAAAGAGGGAAGCAAAGGACTGGACAAGTAACCAGTAAATGGGAAAAGGGAATTCCTGAAAACAACATGTTTTTGTTAAATAAAAGTTTAAAAAGGGGGAACCATTGAACCGAGAAACATAAGAAACAGCTTCATGTTTCTTGGGATTAAAAGAAAGAAAAATGCCAGCTGACCCGGCCATCCAGTGTCAGAGATCCGGTTCTGTTTTTATCCACCTTCTAGTACGAAATGTGCAATTTAAATACATTTTGATTTCAGTTCTTTGATTTCTCACAGCCTGCCTCAGTAGATAACAGCCCACTGACCTGCTCTACAACTGCAGCAGATGAATATTAATCAGCTGCTTCATTACTTTGTGTTATTAAACTGGATCTTGACCTGCAGCTGTTGTAGGGGTGGCGGCTTTTCTTTTCCCGTTGCCCGGGCTACAGGACACCCAATCAGACACCACCTCTTGTGTCTGCTGTCGGCCTTGTGTCGCTCCACGGGCCGGAGCACACGGACTGTCTAAAGGTTACTCTGAAGATGGAGATGAACGTGGCCCGGTGGATTTTTTAATGTAGACGCCAGCTTTTCAGAGATAACAAGCGTCATTTCAAGCAGCTGACATTTGCTGGCGTGTGTGTTCGACCGTATGCAAAGCAACTCTAATTGAGGACGATGTCGAACAACAGTGAGCGACTAGATCTTCAGCTGTCAGCTTGCCAGTTTTCATTATCTCCGCTGTTGATGATGTCTGCAGGTCTCTGGACCTGAGTGTGAATGTAAATCAGACTGTTTAAAATCCTCCCAAATAAGTATTGCTCTACATTTAGTTTCTCCTCAGTAGATTTTGTCGTCTTTTTTTTATCCCCAAGACGGCCATTAAAAGCAGATGGGCTCATCACAATAAATAGAATACTTTACTCATCAGTCTTTACTCACATGCCTGTGCCAAGGCTGCACAATACTCAATATGTAGGATCTTTTAACGAGAAAATATTTAGACTTTAGAATATATCTGGCGCAGACATTTCTATTTCTTGAGCATTTTATGTCTGGGTTTGGATTTAAATCTGCATCAAAATGCGCATGCAGAGGTGACCAAGGGATACATGTGCGGGATTTATTTCATCCAAATTCTGGATGTTTGATGACAAATAGTTCTTAGAATAATGCAGAAGTGCTTATAATTGAGATGACTGTCTGGGAAAAGAGTAAGAACAATGTTTTTGCACATCCCTCAAGAAAATACTTATTTTTAAGTGCAAGAAATGTTTCATGTTAAACTGAAACACACTTTCATCAGCATGTAACTGAACAAAGTCAGAGCCACGTCCCGATAGAGAATAACAGCCCTGTAAGAGAGTTGAGTTGGGATCGACGATGGTGGGAAAGAACGTGGTGACAAGGCAAAAGCCCAATCAACCCGTGTCCACACTCAGACATTTACATTTATTCATTTAGCTGACGCTTTGATCCAGAGGTCGTACGCCTCGGGGTCTCTTATCCACTGCTCCATCAGACTCAGAGGCGCGTTCCCTGTAAGTCTGTGAGGGCTTAGGGCTGCCCCGCGGTCAAATCGCTGCCCCGCGGTCAAATCGCCGCCCCGCGGTCAAATCGCCATGTGACCGAGGGCTCTCTCGTGGACATATTGAGCGCTTTTTAAACTCCTTTCGTAAGTCCACATTTCTGCAGACTTTGCTTGATGGAAATTCCCACAGTTCATAGCGTTCGTGACGTGAAACACGGGGGTTACCAGGGCAGGGAAGAGAGAGAAAATCACAGCAAATCTGCCTTAGAAGACGGTAAACAAACAAGCATGGAAACCAACGCTGATGTTAAAATAGTTAGAGAAAATGTTTACGCGATTCCCCTAAATGTGCTCTGCCTGGAGATACTGGGGAAATGAAAAATCGTCTGCAGGTTGATGGATGAGGATCAAACACCGAAACAAAAACAGTGCAGCACGTGCCGTAATGTGAGCCTGAAAAACAGTTCCTGCAGAATCCATTTGTTGAAGAGAAAAAAAAAAAAGATGTCTCAAGGTGGGATCAAACCCTTGAGTCTTGGGGTCATTAGTCCTGCACCTTACCAACTGAGCTAACTGAACAACATGAAGGTGTGTGTCAGTATTATTATATTCTCATCCACCATCGAATGGTTGAAAAGATTACTCTGATGCAAAACTGTAGAAACATTTCGATGCAACGTGGCGACGTCCATGGAAGGTTATGTACATAGAAATGTCTCACTCTAAGGTAATAAAAACGGTTCATTATGTGAAGTCTTTACCACTGAAAACATAGTTATGGATCTTATATTGCATTTCTGTCGATAGATCCTCAGAAATATTCCACACTGGACCTTTAATAGGCTATTTTTCATTAAGTAAATGTTGTTTCTGGAGCAGCAACAGGATTTACAACAGCAAAGTCAAAACAAATCTAAAATGTCAGTGAAATAAATCATATTCCTGACATTAGCATACTGAGTGAAGTTTAGAAACTCAGTCCCTGTCCTCCTCCTCCTCCCCCTCTGCTGCTGCTGGTTGAGAGGAGGGCTGGTCTGTCTTCAGCAGCTGAGTTTAGTGCCATATTTTAATGTACGTGGCAAACTAAGCTGAACAGTTACTAAAGACAGGCAGCTTTTACTTTATCTTGCGCCTGTGTAAAACCAAATACAGCTGCAGTGCATGAGAGACTGAGCAGATTAAAATATTGTGTTTATGCTTATTAAACAGGTGTGTTGGTAAAGTATTGGCTTTTTACTTGCTTAGATTTTATTGAACAACGTCGGAAATGTCTGCTGATCAGCTGGCTGACTTCACTGCAGGACCAATGTTTACTCTCTGCATGAGCGTCCGGCGAGCTGCTCCATCTTTAATTCTGCTTCTCTACATAAAGGCCACACTACTTCCTTTGTTGGTGCAGGACGTGAATCACAAAACGCTCTGAGTTGTGTGTTTTTTAAATTTTATTTCCCAGGTGTCCGTGGGGCTGCTTCACGGTCGGGCCTCTCACATCATCTGGCCGCCAAATCGTTGGCAGCAAATCAAACCGTCTCTCCCCCCGAACCGAGGACCGCTGTACACTGAGGAAGAAGAGGGATGAAGACACACTCACACACACTTTTTATAACTAATGTGTAAATCTAAAATGAAATGTCTGGAAAAATGGAGCTGAGTTTAAACCACACATCAGATCACTGTTATTATTCATAGTCTTTTGTTCTAAAATTTCAATTTCAGGAGAAAATTGTTCCACAACTGTTAAATAAAATGTTTGACTGTATATTGATTTCTGTTTTGTTCATTTAACCATAGTCCAGGCGTCGCCAGTGACACGAACAATTCTCCCTGAAAGAAAGACCACAGGGACTCTAACCTGTGACGGTCCTGAGACCTGAAACAACTAGTCGATTGTAATCATCGACTCATCGTTTCGCCAAAATATTCTCTTGTTCCAGTGCTCTATATGAGATGAGTAAACGTATTATCTTTTGGTTTTGGACTGTTGGTCAAATAAACACGAGATCTGAAGACAGAACTTGGAAACTTTTCTAAGTCAGTGGACTTTCATCAGTCTGTGACCTGGTGAGTGTTCCTGTGGTGTACTGCCCATATTCTACCTTAAATTAATCGACTACAGACCTTGATATTAAAACTTAAACCATTGTGATTTTAGCTAAGTTGAGTTCTAATTTATTTGACTGCTTTTCTTTCCAGCGCGTACTGTGAGTCCCACTCTACTGTGAGTCCCACTCTACTGTGAGTCCCACTCTACTGTGAGTCCCACTCTACTGTGAGTCCCACTCTACTGTGAGTCCCAGTCCACCGTGAGTCCCACTCTACTGTGAGTCCCAGTCCACCGTGAGTCCCAGTCCACCGTGAGTCCCACTCTACTGTGAGTCCCACTCTACTGTGAGTCCCAGTCCACTGTGAGTCCCACTCTACTGTGAGTCCCAGTCCACTGTGAGTCCCACTCCACCGTGAGTCCCACTCCACCGTGAGTCCCACTCCACCGTGAGTCCCACTCTACTGTGAGTCCCACTGTACTGTGAGTCCCAGTCCACTGTGAGTCCCAGTCCACTGTGAGTCCCAGTCCACTGTGAGTCCCACTCCACCGTGAGTCCCACTGTACTGTGAGTCCCACTGTACTGTGAGTCCCACTGTACTGTGAGTCCCACTCTACTGTGAGTCCCACTCCACCGTGAGTCCCAGTCCACTGTGAGTCCCAGTCCACTGTGAGTCCCACTCCACCGTGAGTCCCACTCTACTGTGAGTCCCACTCTACTGTGAGTCCCACTCCACCGTGAGTCCCACTCCACCGTGAGTCCCACTCTACCGTGAGTCCCACTCCACCGTGAGTCCCACTCTACCGTGAGTCCCACTCTACCGTGAGTCCCAGTCCACCGTGAGTCCCACTCTACTGTGAGTCCCAGTCCACCGTGAGTCCCACTCTACTGTGAGTCCCACTCTACTGTGAGTCCCAGTCCACTGTGAGTCCCACTCTACCGTGAGTCCCAGTCCACTGTGAGTCCCAGTCCACTGTGAGTCCCAGTCCACTGTGAGTCCCAGTCCACTGTGAGTCCCACTGTACTGTGAGTCCCACTCTACTGTGAGTCTCAGTCCACCGTGAGTCCCAGTCCACCGTGAGTCCCAGTCCACTGTGAGTCCCACTCTACTGTGAGTCCCACTCTACTGTGAGTCCCACTCTACTGTGAGTCCCACTCTACTGTGAGTCCCAGTCCACCGTGAGTCCCACTCTACTGTGAGTCCCACTCTACTGTGAGTCCCAGTCCACCGTGAGTCCCACTCTACTGTGAGTCCCACTCTACCGTGAGTCCCAGTCCACTGTGAGTCCCAGTCCACTGTGAGTCCCAGTCCACTGTGAGTCCCACTCTACTGTGAGTCCCAGTCCACTGTGAGTCCCACTCTACTGTGAGTCTCAGTCCACCGTGAGTCCCAGTCCACCGTGAGTCCCAGTCCACCGTGAGTCCCAGTCCACTGTGAGTCCCACTCTACTGTGAGTCCCAGTCCACCGTGAGTCCCACTCTACTGTGAGTCCCAGTCCACTGTGAGTCCCACTCCACTCTGGACTGGATTTGAACCCCAGCCTGCTGCAATGAGGACTCAACCAGGTGAGCTACCTGCTGTTCTTTCTCAACTCAACAAGCCTCAGTCAGTCTAGCGGCTTATCTTTGACTCGGGGCGGTCTTGTGCTTTTTTTTAAATGTACCATCCCGTCCTACACCGGCGAAAAATATTTTAGGTGGGGTTGTGCCATATCCAGTCAGTTTCAGTAACCGTCCCAATACAATTTACCAATGCTCTGTGAAATAGTCAGAAATCATTTAACGCCAATATTCTATTATTATAGTAATATACAAAAACATGAACATAGAAAGTGGCATGAAAAGAAAATACTCAAGTAAGGTACAAATAGGCTACCTCTAATTTGTACTTCAGTTTAGTAGACCTACTTAAGTCACTGGAAATAACCACATCTTAACACTTAACACAGAGCTGCCTATAAAGGATACAGCTTACCTTCTCCTTGTCGATGTACCGCAGCACAAACACCAGCTGGCAGTGGGTGGAAATGTCAGATGGCTCTGAATCTGCCTGAATAGCGAGATATTCTGCATTTTTTACTTCCTCCAGAATGTAATCTTCAAGAACTGACAGCATGCGGTCCAAAAGTCTTTGAGGTGCCTTTGAAAACGGTAGCTGTCTTCAGGTGATCCTCCAACACGCTGTCCAGCGAGACAACAGGATCTACTGAAAACATCGGGTTTGTCAGAGGCAAGGTTATAATCGCTAACGAAGGCGAATGAAATAACGAAAACTAGATTTTTTGTTAACTGAAAGGAATAAATAAAAACGAGTCTTTACAAAAAAACTTTAACTAAAACTGTATTGTAGGTTTGCAAAACTAACTAAAACTAACAAATGAATTATAGGCCCTAAATAAGCCTACATTTGGAGTAGATATGAAGCCGGGGGAACTGACGTTGTGGGGCGTAGGTCGGGCCGGACCAGCAGTTCAGCGGTGATTAGCCGATGATTTTGTTCTCCGTGTGTGGAGCTGGCACGCTGCGTGGCCGTTAAGAGAGCCTGGGGTCAGGGCGGCGTCTGGCAGCAGCGTAGCAGAAGGCGACCGCTGTTACGAGGAGAGCCCCATGTAACCTTAAGGGGAGGCGAACTTAGCCAAGGAGACCCGGGTAGGGATCGGCTGCGTAGTTGGTGGGATTTGAACATGTTTTCTATTATCTTTTACACACAGCCTACATGTGTACAAAATAGTATGAATGCAACAACTGTCCAGAGCTGTGTTTAGTTTAGTTTGGGTTGCAGGTAGTGAGTCGCTGTCTTGGTGGTTTTCTTTACCTTGTTCTGTTCTGATGGTCTGGCTCAGAGCTCATCCTGCATGTGTGATGAACTGGCCCACTGACTGTGAGCTCCCCGTGCGCTGGGTTATATTTACTGCATGTCAGCTAGTGTGTGTTTTATGTCTCTTTGTGCTTCACATTGTTTTAATACCTTAAATACTTGCCTTCAGGGTGCTAGGGGCCTGTTGTCTGTGGCTCCAAGGGGGGCCACCACTATCTTCCAGTCCATCACCTCCATTTATTGTATTTCACCTATTTAACCAAGAATAACAAAGCCAGAGACTGATGTAATGAATTTCTTAGGACCACTGGGTCGTAGGATCAGGGTAGTTTAGCTCTGAGGCTTTTCTGTATGTAGGTTAGAAATTATACTGTAGATGCAGCATGTGCTTTATATATATGTAGTATTTATTTAGACAATGTGTCAGTACTTCTATTGCACTATGTATTTGCTTAGTGTTTGGGCCCTTATGTACAAGCTTCAAACAGCTTAACAAAGTGTTTCCCTTTAAACAAATATTACTGATTGTACTTGTAGTTTAATGTTTTGTGAAAAAACTAAACTGGACTGAGCTTGGCGTCATGCAGCGACAAAGACTAAAACTAATAAAAACTAAACTAAAACTAGCAAACCCACATTAAAAACTAATTAAAACTAAACTGAAATTGAAACACAAAACTCAAAACGAAATAAAAATAAAAACTAACGAAAATCCAA
>NW_024044570.1:1102809-1140215 GCF_014851395.1 Micropterus salmoides | reverse complement strand
GGCGTAAATGGACCCTAGAAGGCACAAGTGGGGCTAAATGCAGGCGTACTCAACCCTCCCGCTGAGGCAACGCGCAGCAGCGAGCTCACATCTGCATAATTAATTCACTCAAATGTATTGTGCATTTCTGTGCTAATTGAGTCATTTTAAAGGGGACATATACTTGTCCCATATTTTCTATCTATAATGTTACAATGTCAGATGTTCACGATAACCATGGCCAAAGCTTCAGCTAATGACGTAAAAGTATTTAAAGAAATCCCTTACATTTCCACTTGTTCTGTTTTTTCTACAAACGGCTCGGTATGACATCATTCTGAGCAGGATTTCCGTTTACGGTCAGTTGCTCCAGGCACAGCAAGCCGGCCATGCCCACAAAGGAGCACGCAGACACACATTCCTTCTCAAAACGGTTTGCAACGTTTTCTGATTGAGCAACATGTTTCCATGAAACGGTGTGCAACGTTGCACAACGGGCTTTGAGGTATGTTTTCTCCCGTTTGGTGGGCGTGTCAGAGATGTTACCCAATCAGCAGCTGCAAGTTTGTCAAAAAAAAGAGAGGCAAAATCAGCGTACACACCGGTGTGTTCAAGGCGCCACTGTTTCCAATGAAATAACGTTTTTCCAGCCCTGGTAAACATGCTTCAGGGTTTTGTTTTTTTAACTTTAATTCATGCAAAAGCTACAACAGAGGAGTCACAGAACCACAATTTAGGGCTGGATATGCAGTATAATATGTCCCCTTTAAGGTTTATGTTTGAGGTTATTAAACTGCAGCCTGCAGAGCAAAATGACGGTGTACGTATTGGGAATTAAATCCTGAGCTCTTCTCCTCGTCCGCTCAGCTCTGACTGAGTAATTCCACTCTGGGTAATAAAGCTGGTGTTTGCACATCGCTTGGTACTTTACATCCTGCATTTACCTTATTTACAGAGAGCTGAAAAGACTTGTCAGTCTGTGTGTGTGTGTGTGTGTGAGAGTGTTTGTGTGTCTAAGCTTCTGTTCTGTTGCCGTGCCAACAAACGCTGCCGGCTGCAGCTGCTAGGATACCGGCGTCGGCGTGGTGAGATATGGCCTTGTTTATACGTGCAGGATCACCGCACCAACATGAAGGAACCTGCACGCTGTTCAGCGCTTCCTCCATCAGCTGTGTTTGTTTCTTTGTTTGATCAAATTCTCTTTATTGAATCTTCATGGTAATATACACAAAGGGAACCCCGGCCTGCAGGAAACAGACCTCGATATGGTGAAAAGGATTCTTCTGCTCCCACCCAACAGACTACTACGCATTTAAAACATGAAATAAGAAAATGGACTACCACTGGGGAAGTTTACACTCCAGCAACTTTACCTTAGAGACCGTAAAACTCCCAAACAGCAGCCTGCCCCGTTTCCTGGCCTGGTGAGGGGGAACACTTCGACAAATAAACGCAGGTCTCCATTAAACGCCTGGTCTGGTTTTTATCGAAGTTCTTAGGGTGGATAAAACCTCTTCAACCCCGCGGGGTCGCCGCTTTAGCTGCACATCGTTAGATCGGTTAGTTTCTCCACAATTCAATCATTTAGTTCAATTAACGGAAACAACGAGCCTCAAAGTCTGATTCTGAGATTTACCGGTGTGACAGGCATGGCACAAGAGATGATCAAAAAGAGCAGACTCCCGTTACCTTTGAAGTGGCCGTGAAGTTTGAACGTGTTCGTTCCTTGAACCCCTTTTTCCAGAAAAAACGCCTAAAATTACAAACCCAACATTAATCAGGAATATCTCCTCAACCATTTGGCCTAGATGCATAATTCTTGTCTCCTTTGAAAAGTCCGAAGCTAAGGAATATGAATCCATTATGTATTAATATATTTATTTTACTTTTACAGACTACATGGAGATGCAATAAAGAAAAAATCTGAAATTTTTAGCCTCGTCTGGTAAAAGAAAAGCTATATTTTAATGCAATAAACCATCAAAACCATCCTGAGTTAGCTTTTAATGCAACTGAATATCTTCTAATACACCTAGAATGCAATTGTAACTGTAAATCTGATGAAAATAAACTAAAATACAACAGTTATCATACAACATTTTAAAATATACCAGGCGAATTTCCATGTTTTGGCAATATTTATTGTTAAAATGCTGACTTTTATTGATAGATATCTTTAAAACACTTTTTCAGTCCATACAACCTATTTCCAAATGACAAAACATTGAAATATTGATAAAAACAGGAGTATTCATCAACATTCCTGTCACCAAAAGCACTCCCATGTTTTACAGGCCTGTAGATTTAGAACGGAACATCCCACAGGGGGGGGGGGTCAATCGATCCGGCTTGATGCATGTCTATATATCTCCAACGGATCGGCCACAAAATGGCAAAAAACACCGTATGTTCTCAAGCAGCATGTTTCCTCTCTGCAGAAAAGACGACAGCAGGCAGGCAGCTTGCAGGTATTGCGCAATAATCAAGATGGACTCGGAGCAACAACATCGGCGGGTTTTCGGAGTTAAAACGGCGAAACAAAAAAGTTTCAATCATTATCATCGCCCAGAGCACCATCGCCCCCGGTACCGGTATCTGCTGTCAAAAGGTTAAGGTTCCAAGAATCAAAACAGCTGTTCATGAAAATGTCCTGTCATGTGAAGTCCGTCGATTCTCTGTCTGCTAACTTCTGCCACACTTCTCTCATCCTGCACCCTGTTGTTGGGCACGTTTGTTTTCGTTACCTTGCAGAATAAAGGTGCATAAGCCGTCTGTTGGAGCTCAAGTGAATGACGTGTATTTGAGATTATTTGATAATTCTATACAAGTAATATTCATACTGTTTGAAATAAATAAACTGTTTCATAGCCTATTTCAGTTTTGTGCAAAAGGAATTAAAGGCCTGTGTAAAATATAGGCAATTCAGTGATTTTAGCAAATAAAAGCCCGGGCCATTAATCAAAGTTTTACGGTACATTAGCCATGTTTCCATCTAATTGTCAAGCGAAGTTTAAGCAGACTTTTGAAATGTCACAAAAAAGAAATTGCCAATTAGGTGTGTTTCCATTAACCGGTTTGGAGCGAATAAACCAGGCTACAGCAAGCGTGGTTACATCAGAAATTGACGTTACGCACGGCTGTGATGAACAAGCAGTAAAGGTTGCAAACCAGAAACAAAAGCAGTAGCGTGGACCTGAGGACCATGGAGAGAGGTCCTCAGGAATGTGTTTCAAGCGGGCAGGTTGCTACCAGCCATGTCTGCACGTTACGGGAATATCCGGCAAGACGCTGTCAGAGGAAACAGCTGATCAGACGTGAGTATTGTAGCGCATGAACTCCTTTTCCGGGGCCCGTTTGGCACCTTTTCTAATGCGATACTTCAAAATGCGAATAAAAAAATGTCGGCTATCCACTGGGGGTGGCGATGGCGCAATGGATAAGACTATGCCTTTGGTGTGAGAGACCCGGGTTCAATCCCCCACACTGACCCCTCCGCCATTTAACCCCTGGTCGCTCCAGAGGGGTGCGACCTCTGACTTTGGATAAATGAATAAATGTAATCCAAAGCAACTTACATTTATGGAACAACGTGCAAACATCAAGAAAGCATTGATGCAGTAAGAGATCTACAAGTGACAATAGATACTACTAAGAGCAGCAATAAAGCAGATCTCTGCAGCATCAGTGGGAAAGAAGTAAGAGTTAACGAAATAGTGCAATCAAAACGAGATTATAAGGAGATAAAAGAAGAAGTGCATGTTAGAGATTAGGGGCATTATAAGAGGAAGAGTAGCAGCTGCTCCCCTCTTCATCCTCTTTTCTTTGGTAAAGGCTATTTTTGAAAATATGAACAATAAAGCATAAATGTAACTTCTGTCTTGCTTGTGAAGCTGAGCGAAGCAGCCAAACAGAACTGAAGGAAGGAGGACGAGTTTTACATTTTTCCTTATCATAAACATAATTCTGGGACTGACTAGCTCTGCTCTGCAACACAAAAACAATGAGAGCTGTCGTGGTTTGAGGGTTTTTGTGGGGTTTTTTGTGGTGTTTGGGCATTCTTGAGGTTTTGGGGCCCAAATGCAGGCTCACAAGACGAAGTACAATTCAGCAAGATTTATTCACACACTGGGTGAAACTTACCGCTGCAAAGAAACAAAGTGATCCACAATCCAGGGTTTGGTAACAAAACCCAAAGGAGAGCCATAGTCCAATCCATGAAAACAAAAGTAACCCAGCCTCAACTGTGGAGCACAGAACAATGAACACGCCAAGAGTGAAATACAGAAACCACTTACCTACACAGGTGAGGGAGACACTAATCACACCACGAAGACAATCGGTGAGACCAACACAGGAAGTAAAACGAGACAGTGACACAGCAACTTGGCGAATCAGCAAATGACGAAAGGAGACGCAGAGGCAGGAAATGAACACAGGAGAAAAACCCAACACCGTGACAGAGAACAGAAACTTGACGGACGGATTATTTGAACAGTCAACCTGGAAACTGACCCACAGACTCATAAAATCGGAGAGATCATACTCTAGTTTCTGTGGAAATGTGGTTTCATGCTGAATTCATCACCCGGCTCAGACTTCTTGTCTGTTCTGTGCTTTTAAGTCTTAACAAAGGAGATTTTTCTCCAAAGATAATGGAAACGCGTCTTCTACCACCCGTCGACGACGTTCATCCTAAAGGACAATCCACCTCATTCTGGTCGCCTTGCTGCTGCTGCTGCTGCTGCTGCTGCCATTTCACGCCGTTCGGTCGCTTTGAGACCGACAGCCTTCCCTGCCCCAACACAACATGAACGCTGCTTGAGCGTAGAGGGAGAATGAATCTAAACCAATCATCGGGGGGGTGAAATTCATCCGCATATCAGTGTCATGTGGTCATGCATATTACAACAGTTTGCCCCGTTCCTGCCCTGCACCAGCCTTTTCTGGATCTATAAACTCTCCATGGCTCATTTGCCTGTTTGATTGCTCCTCTCTCGTGGCGATCTTGACCAGTTTGAAATGCAATTATGCTAATCGGAGCGCGGTGCGGCGTCTGTCCTGCACTTTGGGCCTTTACCTCGCCCGTGAACAGCTGAGCCCCGGAGCCCTGTGGATGAAGGCATTTCATCCAGCCCCGTAATGGATATTAAACAGCGCTCGGCCGACGCGTGTAGGAGAGCCGAGGAAATGAACCTCAGCAGGTCCGAGGTCTCCTACTGAGCTCCTGCAGAACTCCTGGCTCAGAGCACAGACGCTAACAATAAGACTGAGATAAAGTCTGGAAGAACTGGTTGACTGATAATTATTTCTACTGGTGGCTGGTTTTGAGATGTACAGTATCTCACAAAAATGAGGACACCCTTCACATTTTTGTAAATATTTGATTATTTCTTTTCACAGTTTATACAAGTACAGCTCACACGATTATTTGATTCACACTGAAATCAACTTTGATCATTTTTCATGTACAAACATTTCATGCTTCCAGCTTCACAAATGTGAAGACTGTCTGCTTTTCCTTTTAATTGTTTTAATTTATTTGTAATACTTTATACTGTTGGTTAGACAGAACAAGCATTGTGAAGCTGTAAGTTTTGGCTCTTGTTACGGCATTTTTCACTTATCTCAATATAATAATCAGCAGATTGATGCACAGTCAAAATAATCATTAGTTGCACTCCGAGACATAATAGTTAAAAACCAGTTGGTCACCGTCACCTTTTTCCAGGAATAACAGACCTAAAATGAATCACTCTTCAACCATCAGGCCTAGATGAATATATGAAATGATATTTTTCAATGTAGGGCTTTTATTTGTAACAGAATATTTTTTAAGTAAAGGATCTGAATACTTTATCCACAACTGACCCCTGGTAATCACATTACACCGTGTTTCTTCTGTGAAAATAAATGTATCCTCGATGGCCAGCGAGAGCTTCTCTGTTCAGACTCAGAGAAGCTCTTTCTCTGTAGTTCAGTGTTAGTTCAGAGGCCGAACACGCCAGGATCAGATTTACTCAGCGAGGGAGCTGCAGACGACCTTCCCATGTTCTGAAGAGTTTTTTTAATTTATTTTTTAATAGCGGTGCCAGTGTCATTACTGTCTTAATGATAACTATAATTGCTCAGCACTTTAACTGCTTTAAAACAAAAGCAACTTAACAAACCATCAGCTACAATAAAGAGAAGATTTTCACTGTTTACTAATTAAAGCCGATTATTCAGGCTAACTCAGCAGATTTCAGAGTACTCTTAAATTACCAAAAGCTCCGCAGCGAGATTAGAACAGTAAGTTACCACAAGTTGAGTGCAGTTCCTCAAAGTTTTGAGCTGTTTTATTTAAATTGTATAATTGTATTTTCTCCAGGAGCTTTAGAAGACTGGAAATGATTGAAACAGCAAAGTTTAATTTACTTCTTCACAAACCTTCTTTAACTCGGAATTCCTCTGTTTCTACATCATTTAAAGATTCCTCTGGTTTTCCAGAAGGCTTTCCAAGTAAACATGGACGTGGATTCAACTGGGAGTTTGTAAGACAAACAGAAGGTTTTAGTGACGTAGAAGATGTGTGAGCTGCTCCAACCTGACGTCCAGCAGCTTTCTGATCTCTGTGCTGCGTTCGCGGTTGTAGAAAAGTTTGCTCCCTGTAAAATGTGTGCACTCAGAGACGAGCACCCTAACCTGATGTTCCCAAACTTTTTAACCCCAAAACAACAGTGCTGTTTACTCACAACCCACCAGAAGCAAACGTACAACCTCACTAACAAGCCTTTCCAAACACGAGCATAACACGAAAGAGCGCAGCAGCAGCAGCAGCAGCAGCAAGTCCTTTCTTGGTTTCAACAGTCTACTGGTTTAGCAGCGAGAGAGGGGGTTGCTTGGTTTTCAGATGTTTTTACAGGCTTTAGGTTTTTATGTGGAGGGATAAATACCGGCTAAATTCCTCTCGATACTTTCGACACTTGGAGGAAGGCTGTTCTGACTGCTGATGGATGTGCGCCTTCAGCCGGGCTGACACTGTTCGATTTCAGCCGTTTCTGACCCGATTTTCCAGCCGCACGAATCATTTCAGAGTCGGGCCGAATTATCGCTTTGCCGATCAAATTAACAATCTGTACTGTAGAACGTAGCTAGCGTACCTCCAGTTAAGCGACGCTAGACCCTTTTTACTGGGCCACGTGCCCCTGTATCCATGTACTGTGCCCCAGTGAAATTGTCAAGACCTCTTGGTGTCGTTTTTGGACCCTAACCCTAGTTAGCAATGATATATATGCAACGTCCAGTTACACTTTCAAAATAAAACTACTGGTTGATGTGAAAAGGCACGTTGTAACGATATGAAAGAGAGTATTTACATCATTCATGAGAGGACTAAGAGGGAAAATATCTCAATTAGAGAACAGCAGTCAGGTAAACTTGTGAGCAGCATGTGTAGCTGCAGTGCATCTGTCTTTATCTGTCTTGCTAACCCAGCTGAGCGGTGCTACAGTCTGCAGCCGGACCTTACTGCATTCCTGCAGCAACATTAGCAAGAGGGTCCAACTGCAGACCCCCACTGTCGGGCCGGTCAAGACAGGAAATACACGCAAAAACTACAAAATAAAAGCGTGCGATTTGACAGGAAATGCATTCAAAATTTATAAAGTTTGATCACGTAGACATAGGGGGAGGGTTTTTTTGTCGTTGATTTATATTTAATTATTTTGTCAACACTGTAACGGGAAACTAGCAGGCTAATAAATATATAGGCCTTAAATATAGCATATTGATTTGGGCTTATTCTGCTGGCAACAAAACCGACTGTATATCGCTTCAATCCTTCGACTGGTAACAGCATCTTTTTTTACAGCTACTGTCAAAATATGACGTTAACTCCGTCCATACAGCCACATCCATCCACAGAAAAACATCGTCGTTGATTAAGAGTGTAACTTAGCCTATAAGAAACACACACACACACTCTTTCATAATTTACCTTTGAAGAATAATATACTTTGGCATTTTACTGCTATCAGCTGAATTTAATACTACAATTTGAGCTTCGTGGGGGTCTGTAGTATAACGGTCATTACCGGCAGGATTAAAAATAAATAATAGAAGCCTGAACAGACTTCATTGCTCATTACGTGGTCAACACTTTCTCTCACACACTACTCGCCCCAGATGTGTGTGATACTGCAACAAAGTTCAACTTTTAAAAGCCTGAAATAAACCAACAAAGACTCAAATCTGCCCTTTATGGTGTCTTATTATTATTATTAATCATGTCGTAATGATATGCAGTGCGCAGCATAGTTCGTTTGGAATATGTGTTTCTTTTGGTGGGTTTATCTTATTAATGTAATGCACATTTGTGATTAAAAATAATGGTTGTTGTTGGTAAATTAATTACTGACCCCCACAGATGCAGGATTAAGAGCTCAGACCGTAACTAGAACCCTGCTGGACTATAAAACTGTACAATCCGTAAAAATGAACACACATGCAAAACAACATGTACACTTGTATTGATCATTTTTTAAATATCCACTTTTTAAAAACGAATGCAGACAACAGCCTACTGTAATAATACTTCCTTTACTCACTGTACACACACAGATTACACAGTTAGAACAGGAGCTGGCAGCAGTGGCTGATTTGCATCATGCAAAACGTTAAAAAAGTTGAATGAGTGTCTCTGCATGTTCCATCAAAATATCTACCAGTATTAATATTTGTACATCTAAATCACACAGATTAGGATCTGCCAACAGAGGCTGTGGTGAGTTTCTTTACGTGTGTGTTAAATCTCTCCCTGCTCCAAAACAGCTGATTCAAACTATCAACTCGTTCTGAATCCTGAAGCTGCTTCAATCAGCTGCGGTGAAGCAGGGAGAGATTAAATCCTGCAGGACAGGGGGAAACTTTCTCCAGGAGAGGGTACGAAACACTGTCGTAGTACATAAACTACGACGGTTAAAGGATATAGATTTTTATTTTATCTTCTTTTGGACAAATAACTAACCTGAGCGTCGTCAACATGTTAAGACAAATGCAGACCTATACAAATAACCTAACTTACACACATGTAACATTCTGTAATTTGTGTGATTTAGATGTACAGTATTGACAGCGAACACATACCAAGAGCATTGAGACTTGTGATGCCCTGTGGGGTCATGAGTGGGTGTGGTCTCTCTCTCTCTCTCTCTCTCTCTCTCTCTCTCTCTCTCTCTGTCCCCCTTGTAGCTCAGGAGCTGACTATGTTAACTGAAAGCACCTGGGCCCCGGGTCTTGAGTGTAGGCTATTTGTAACCTTGTTCAGACCTCCCTGCTGCGGCTCCCCGGTTTCTCCTTTAGTTTGGTTGCCTTTGGTTTTGGACTCTGACTTTGTTTTTGCGTAATACAACACCTGCACACATATACACTCATGCAACCAACATTCTGCAGGGACACTACTGAAACAGACTACACACCTCATACTTTGGTTATTTTAGTTTGAAATAGCCTTTTAAGTTTGCTTAACCTTGGTTTAGATAAACGTATTTTGTTAAATGTTTACCATGGTGCGTCTCCCTTTTGTTGTGGCCTTTTGAATCAAGTCATAACAGACTTTACTTTCCTAACGTTTCCTAAAACTAAACATTGTTCACGAGTCCCGCACCTCCAGTCCGAGTGGAGTCTGACTGAAGTGCGACTCGAGTCCCCATCTCTGCCCCTCGCTCACTGCCTCACGACTCCCCAGGGAGTCCAGACCCCCACGTTGGGAACCACTGTTTTAGATCACTGAAATGTGCATTTTCTCCAATCAAAGTCCAGGACCGCAGCCTCCATTTCCTCCTGCTCTACCCCTTACCACTCCTAAACAGATGCTAATGATGCTGGCAGGGGAAAGAAAAATGCACAGTAAGAAGTTTGCTAAGAAAACGCATTGCAAACAGCAAGTTAAACCCTTCAGCTGACGTGGAATTACACGTAAATCTCAAAAACAACATGCTGATTTATTTCACTATGGGCTTCCGTCACAGCATCTTATAACAGGTTAGTTTTCACTTGTTCTCGGTAGGAGAGCAGTGAAAAAGCTTTGGTCTGAACTCCTGATGGTTCTTCAGGGTTGGGCTCAGAGGTCACGCTAGATCAGGAAGTCCAAACGACCACAGCTGAGTCAAGGATGCGGTTGAAAGGTTCCCACACCCAGCAGCAGCAGCAGCAGCAGGACATGATGTAACTGAGTGTATTAGAGAGATTAAAGTGCTGCGTTGTCTCCCTGCGAGCTTCCGGCGGTTTCTAAGCTGCTATACGTGCCGCTTTGATACGTTTCATCCCTGTGAGCTCCTCAGACAGCACCGTGGCCAATTCTGGTCGGCACATTATGCTTCAACAATGAAAAAAATATATTGGTTTAGAGAGATAACAACCGACGAGCTGTTCTTGAATAATTTGAAAGTTGTGTTGAAAAATAAAATATTTAAAACAAGCGATAAAAGTTTTTTTTTTTCTTCTTTTTTTCCACTGCCGGCTGTGACCGAAATTAAAGTTCATTATCTCCAGATGTCACCGTCTGGTTAGATAAAGCAAATGAAAGAAGGAAAAAAATGGCCCCTTATTGGACTTTAAAGCCTTTAGTAATAACATTAAAGTGCCAGTATTACCATCCATGTTGAATTAGGGTTCAGAGATCCATATCGCCTCAACGCTCGCCTTGAATAAATCCTCTCTAATTACATAAAGTCTTCTTACACATCCTTCATAAGTAGTAAGCCATAATATAATATTGTAGGGAGATAATGAAATACATATTGTCATAGCGTCATAATTAAATATATTATAACTGGCTCATAAATGTGTGCATCTCCAATATTTGTTCCCACAATGTGACGCCTGACATTTAAAGTGGCAGCGATGTTTCAGTTCTTCCTCTGTGGGATGATTCGGTCCCCTCCCTCCATCTTTCTTCTCACCATGAAACGGTCCTGAAGGTGTCGGTGAGCAGTTGTTGTCCTTGAGCAAACTGTCTGGGGGATCGAAAGCCTCTTCCAGGCCTGGTTACTCTCATTTATCTCCCCACATAGCGGGGGAGGTTCAAACACTAGCGCTCCGGGTCCTAATCTTAAATGAGATGTCATTTTGACCTCAACACAGTCTGCAGCTGGGAAAAATGTGACTGACCTCCACCGTCTTTTGATGATTAATTAATGGCATATACAGGAGAAGGACCCCAAACTTTTATATTACAGTGGCTGCAGTCCAGCGTATGAATGTGTGGGGAAACATTTTTCTAGATTGTTTTAGACTAGACATTACAGGCTATTTTAGTACGAAATTTGAGGTTAGAAATGTCTTACAACTGCTGATATAATACGTCTTGTATTCCCATTGGAGCAAGGAACAGTTTATTATAACCTTTTTTTAACCAGGAAAAGTCTAATTGAGATTAAAAATGTCTGACATGAGTGTCCTGATGAAGACAAGCAGCAGAACAATTAACAGGGTTTACAAGTTACGGGATCAATATTCGTCACGAGTCTTCAACATCAGGGATCAAACAGATCGATCAGTCTCAACATCTACAGCCAGATGTGCCTTCCTCCAAGTTGTTTAAAATGACTGTAAATGCATCCAGAGAGACCGGCTCCCAAAGATTTAGGTCCTTTTCAGAGCAGCAAACGTAACACCTTTTTTCCCAGTTCAGTCCGGACTTCAGGGACAGATAGTAGGAAGAGGTCCTGACAGCGAAGACCGTATCTTCAAGAATAGCCTTATAAATAAAAATATGGCAATGGTTAAGTCTACGGGTGAACAAAGCAGACCGTCCAACCTGTAAAGGTATTAAAGCTTGTAATAAACCTCAGTATCCTACGCCTGCAGGCTGTGTGGATGCACGCGTGTAAATAACATCGCCACAGTTTACAGACAGCATCAGGGCGCAGTCCACGAGAGGCGCCATTGGTGATGCACGACGACACCACTGCCACGGGCTGCGGGGGATCGGGTGGCTTACTATGTTGGCTCCGGGCAGGTGGGTCTGTACTTGGTGGTAGCGGATGGGCCAGTGAGGCGTTGACTCATCCTGCTTCCCCTCTAAACCCAATAGCGATGCATTAGAAGCAGAAGCGAAGAGGGCCTCACTGGACCTCGGTTCTCAGTGCTGAAGAAAAGGCACTGGGAGCCGAAGGCCGGGTCTCACCGTTGTGTATATATACAAGGTGCGGCCGTAGGAGAGGCCCACGCTGTGGGTGGGCGTAGACAAAATTTATCAGTGCCGCGTGGGCGTGTAGGGGGTAAACCCAATAGCAATAGCCTTAGAGCGCTGCGCCTATACCCATAGAAGAGTTACAGTACGAAACTATCAGTCTAACTTGCAGTAAATCAACTAACGAGGTACTGGGAACTACTTGACTGGATCTGCTGGTTCTCCCAAGTCAGCTAACAGGACACAAAGCTGCCATAAAAATTAGCAGAACTAATAAGCAACTGGTGATTCCAAGCAGTTAACAGGACAAGAAGCAAGCACTTGGTTTTAACAAAGAAGCAGTACATTTCATAAAACTGATTTCTGAGTTAATGCCAAAGAAATCGTGCTCAAGTGCACTCCAACATGACTTTGTTTTGTTATCCGAGATACTATATCATCAGTTTAACATACCCAGGATATCTTCCCGTTATCTGGCTTCACTAACAATCGTGATCAGGCTCAGCGGCCACACAACGCTTATCAACTCGCAAAGTCAACCCAGGGTTTTCTAATCCAGCCAAGAGCACATACAATGGGCGAATCACAAACATGGACAGCAGAGCAGCATATTTTACTAACGACAAATACGAAAAAGTTAGAAACACGCAGCTGCCACATGCAGGAAGACGGGAAACCGAGACTAGTCTTATAACATCACTGCCCATCATTAGATCATGCAAGTAGATTGTTGTGGGGCCTTCATAGAAACAGTTTGACTGCCTGACACATATATAAGTAAAATGATTCGCCTGTGCTTTGATGGCCTGTGTTTTTAAGACTGATAATTGTTGCCTGCTTAGCTCAGATTGCAGAAGTACAAGTGTTTTAAATTTAATATGTCTCTGTAGTCTCTTGTGCGCTGACCTTCGCTCGGCCTCCAGAGACCTATGGTTGTACATAATCATATTTTAGATTAGACGTTGATGGCCAGTAAAGAGGAAGTGAAAGTCCGCTCTTGCTGGCAACTGGACCCTTTAGAGAAATGAAAAAGATCTCCCTGATGACAGATGTGTGTATCTCGCGAATATGAGGGGAGGTTTGAAAAAGAGTTTTACTTCTGAAGTAATTTTAAGGCCTCCTTTGTTGTGGCTGCCTTTTCTGCACCTGGCTGGGGAACTTGGGCACATTTACATTGTAATAATAATTGTAATTTAATGTTGATTAATGTACACTGTTCCCTTTCAAATAAAAAAAAAAGTTTATAGTATATTTTTAATTAATATGTTTATTTTTTACTAAACTTTAAAACTTGTTTTTTGTGTCTCATGTATGCATCGCCCCCAGATGATGTCAAAAGAATTGTTTTGATCAGCAAAGAATGCACTATGAACCTTTATGTCACCAGGTATTGTGAAAATGAAAGAACGGAAGGAAGGTTTGTCTCTGAAAAAGATGGTGACAACTCATGTTTGATGTCTTGTGTGATGCATTTAACATGTATAAGAAAGAAATACTCATTTTGTCTTGTCTTTAAATTGTGACCTACTATATCTGGTCTTTATGCATTGGAAATTTAAAAGATGATACTAACATGAGTTGTAGAGGTCTGCATGATATGTTTTATTACCTTATTTGGAGAATTGTTTGTGAACTGAGGCAAAGGGGTGTTATACCTACTGGACAGACGGACCATCTACCCATAAAAGGGAACAGTAGTGTAAAAAATTTGAAGTTGCTGACTCTAGTTCTGCACAAACTTTGTGGGGCTTATTGAAAATAAATAAGTTTCTCTTTGGGTGCCCATCTTAAGAAATTTAAGAATTTTTGTGTTTGTTTTCTTCCCCCTCTTCTGGACTGGTAAGTTAGTATTTACTTAGTTTAACATCCACACTGCATTCAAGATAACCAGCAAACTGCTCCTTTAAGGAGCTCATTCTAGGTCATGTGTTCAGCGTTTTGCTCTCTGGAATCTAAAGCGAGAGGGGAAGAGGGGTGGACTAGGGAACTTTTGAATCTGGAGTTAGAAATCCAGATGGTCAGGCCAGTACCTGGTGTTGAAGCTAGCTTGTTATCAGAGCTTGCCTCTTTTCCTAAGTGGTATCTGAATTCATAATGCGCTAAGGGCGCCCGGAGATGGTGACCTGAGAGAGCGGGGTTCCTTGCGGTGGGCCACTTGTCGCTACAAGATCTAACTACAATATAGTATGGTAGAGTATGTCTTATTCTCTCAGCTCAACTCCCAACAAAGATCATTTAGAGACAGATGTATCACTCCATAGCTAAAACGAAGCCTTCAACACAGGCTGAAAAGAGGAGTTGCAGCAATGTGCAGTAGGACAAAAATATGGTGTTTTTTGAAAATGAAACCATGGAAACCTGTTACAAGAACTAAATAAGATTTTGAACCTGAAAATGAGCAAAATACCACCCTCTTTAAAAGCCTTCACACTGAAAAGGTGGTTGTTCCAACTCAATTTCAAAAACTTCTCATCGCTTCAAAAATCCGATTCATTTATTTAACGCACTCAAAAGTGTCACGATGGTTTGATCCTGGTTGTTCTGTATTAGTTGTATTGATTCTTGTTTTGTGTCTGTCTGTGTTATAGTCTTTACTTCAGTCTGTTCTGCTTGGTTATTTGGTCTGTTCTATCAGTTATTTAATCTGCTTTGGTTCCAGTTCCAGTTGTATTCTTGTTTGTGTCTGTTGCTGCATTTCAGGCAACTCGAAAATTTCTGACCTCCAACTAGAAAAAGTACAGTGGAACTTGAAGTTGGATTTCCTACTTGTGAATTCGGAGAAAAAATATGTATCCCCGACTTCACAAGTAGCAGCTGAATTACTTCACAAAACAGTGGCAGCTCCTGTGGAAGCACACATTTTAAATGGCAAACCATAAACTAACAGGCAACAAAAAGTATATTTGTGACAGGATGTGTGAAACAAACTTGGAAGGAATAAATAAATAAATATAAAATCTTATTTTCAAAGCGGCGAGTAGGCTTACTGTCGAGTGCAAAGCTTTAGTGCCTCAATCCAACAGTCTCTGCTGTAGGATGATATGCAAAAGCTTCTCCCCATCACTCACAGCAAACATAAAAGCAGCCTATAAAACAGTCTGCGGGGTCTTCTACAAACGGTGACGCCATTTTTCAAAAGAGCTGATTGGTCAGCTGGCTGTGCTTTTATAGCGTTGATCTCTTGTCTCCAACATAACCTGCTCCGGAGCAGGTTAGCCATTCAGCATAAGGTACCATGATGATGGTAAGAAGTAAGAAGTGACCCTGAAGTTACCTCAAATCCTCCTTCGTAGTACAAGCCCCAGGTCCAAAACAGCTGGCTGATCAATCAACTAACCTGGGATGCGTTTCCCGAACAACCACGGAAAGTAGCGTTGAACTATGTTGGTACGATGCATCGTTAAACTAACAAACACCTTGTTGGTGCCACCGTGGTTTGAACTAACTCAGTTTGAACCAACGTAGTTCGAACTAACATGTTTCCAGGTGTGTTCGTCTGACTTTCACAGCACGAAACTCACAAAACGTCATTTTCTGCCTAAATATGTCAGTTGTGACCGATATTAAGTGACATTATTACTATTAGTAAGTTATTATTTAGGCTTTTCATTTAATAGTCGTACCGGCAATAAAAAGAAAATCAACAATAGTATTAATGAAATCAACAATATAAATAATATGTAGCCTAATCATTTTATTTAGCCTACATATAGTCTATAACTTTTTATAAAAATTAAGAACTATTAGCGATTACAAGATATTTATTTGATAGTTTATGTATGTTCTGTATTTATACAGACGGGGGTTCGACTCCCGTGAGATCTGTTGACCTTTATTAGAATGCAGGGATTTATTCATTACAGTACTTCCATGAATTTTCCTTTATGTTTGTAATGAAGACTAGAGAACAGCCATCTTCCCTAGAAATGTCTACATGAAGGTAATATTAAAAGTCTTTACAGTCTCCGTTTTGTGCTTTAACCTTTGTACTGGGTGACTAATATTAAATGTAGTTATTGTGAACAGATGGGTAATCTACCCATCTTCACCTTAACTATGTTTGTACAGCAGGATTATCTAACAGTCCTCCTGACACTGCATTTCCTGCTAGCTGTGACGCTCACTGTGAACTGAGCTTCTAACCGCAGGTCAGGAGCTGCAGTTCAAACTATGCAACTTAACGACAGTTGGTGCGAACGTTCGTCGGAACTATGGTTTCGTCGCTTAACGATGGTTCGTGCTGCGTAAGTTACAAACTTAGTTACCTAGTAGTACCTCATAGTTTGAACCAGGGTCGCAACTGCATAGTTCCAACCAAGGAAGGTGCTACCATAGTTAGCAACGATGCTTTTGGGGAACGTACCCCAGATCATTTACTGCAAGGGGCACACTTAGCCAATGGCAAATTAGCTAGCAAGGGAACACGCTAGATTTCTTTTCATGAAATCCTCAATGTTACGACTCTAAACACTACAATACCCATGAGCCTCGGCCACCTTTACCATGGAGATGAAGTCAATGGCGTGACACAGAAAAGTAGCATTTCATCGTTGAATTTGTGAACAAAAAACTCTTTTCCATAGTGGCCGAATTCTCCAAAATCTGAAAGTGAATTGATTTGAACTCAATTTTCTCAATGCCGCCCAAACTTACCTGCACAACAGAATTTAAAGCTCCGTGAGTGGATGTGTCTTGCCAAAATGCACTGTGGGAGTCAGAGTAATACTATCCGCAGGCTTGCACCTTCAGACTTCCTTAAATGAACCGGATATTTTCTACCACAGTTGTTCATCTCTTGTGTTAATGACTCAACCCAGAGAGTGTCATGCTGATCCGTAGGAGTGCTCCAACTGTGAGTCACCTAACTTTGGGAAAACATGAGTGGGACTTCCGGAAAAGCGGGCACCCAAAATAGCTCTCGCCAATTTACAACTCTGTGGAACGCACACTACCTTTTGCTAACAATCCATTAAATGCAATGCATTGAAAATTACAGGAATTACACGAATGATTCATAAATGTCACATTTCAATAGGTAGTAGTAAATTAATTAATGAAGCAGCCAGAGTCTCTTCCAAATCTAAGCACCTATTAAGCCTCCAAGCATTTTCTATTGTTTATCCAGCGCTCCTGTTCTGCATGCACAGATGTGAACAAATTAAATAGGGTATTTTTCTGTTTCCATTCATTCTATTATTTAGGCATAGTTTAACGGCTGAATCAAGTTTCACTATCCTTTTGAATCTGCTTTGTTTCTTTTTGTTTAGGAGCTTTAAGCCCCAGCTTTTTCCTAATGCAGTGAGAGTGAATGGAGCTGTTTTCTCTTTTCCCCCCATGAAGCACCGCAGTAGTTGATAAACACAATCTGCCGTAAGTGGACTGATATCAGAGCTGGGAAGCTGCACAACCCGAGCCTTCATACCTAAACAATAAAATGGATTTGTCATTCCAAAACAACCAATTTGTTGATCTGCCACCGAGTTTAAAGGTTTGTCTAAACTATCCACAAACCGGAAACATGCTTCACTTTCTCTGTGAGAGTGAGATGAGAGGAACATGTAATGGAAATTTGGTCGCGAACACAGAGTTGTCTTTGCCGTTTTTATTCTGAGCCCTCAGAGGTACAAGTCATACAGAGTACATAGCAGTCTGCAGGAGAGTACAAAGGAAAGAGAAGTGTGTATGTGTTTTACAGAGCTGTGGAGTGTGGTTGTTTTTAGCATCTGTTGCTGTGAGAAAAAGGAGCACGAGCGGCAACTACTAAAACAATGAGTTACAAGCAGGAACTTTGTCTGGTACCTGTCCGGCCGGATTGGGCCCTGAGTCGTCAAAGTACCAAGGATGCCGTAGTGGAGAACAGTGAACTGACAGTGTCCTTGGTGAAGTACATTTTGAAACATGAATGTCATCAAACAGCATGAGAAACATAAAATAATGCTATAAGATACAAATTGCCATAACAAACAACATCACTCTCATGTCTGTACATTAAAGGGAGAGTTGGGATTTTGAAGTGGGGCTGTGTGGTACTTGTACACAGTCAGTGGATTACCTGCAGTAGATGGCGGTCAGCGTGTCCACAGTTTGGAGAAGCAGAGAGTTGAACTGGCACGCAAGCTAAAGAATGAACTGCTGTGGACAGGCTCGTCAGCAGCAAAATGTATTTTAGCCACAATCAGTTCTAGGTTATGCCATGTGTTTAATATTTTCAGCGCTTTCCCTTCCTGTCAGACAGTCGTTTCCTTTGGAACTACATGTTCTCAACTGTAGAACATCTACTGTATATTCCTTCACACTTGGTTTGCCGAGATAATCCGTCCACCTCACAGGTGTGGCATTTCAAGATGCTGATCAGATCAGTGTGCCTTAGGCTGGCCACAATAAAAGGCCTTAGGCTGGCCACAATAAAAGGCCTTAGGCTGGCCACAATAAAAGGCCATTCACTAACACAGATTTTGACAGAAAGTCTTAGATCTTTGAGTTCAGGTCATGATGAATGGGGGCAAAAACAAAAGTGTTGCCTTTATAATTGTAGCCCTTTGGTTAAAACCCAGGGCTAATTTAAACACAGTTGTGTAAGCCCTACCTTGTTACTCTAGTAGGCGCTGTTCTTTAAGGGGACAATGTTTTCATAGTTTGTTAAGAATGTTCATCGCTCAACACGAGGTGAGACATATTAACCGTTTGCCTTTATTTATCTGCCTCTGATTAGTCCATTGACAGAGACATACAGTTTCTAAAAGGTCTTAGGGGGCGGGACTAGCAGACAGAGGAGCTGGAGGAGCAGAAAAACGAGGGAGAAATGCACGAGAACTGGACTGTATTTTGAGTGGCGAATAGCTACAAACCAAGACGAATAATAGAGTCTCTTTTGGACATTATTGTGTTTCTTTGAGCTAACTTCAGGCGGTATGCTAACAAGCATAGTACCTCACAGCGAGCTTGCCGGGCGTGTGTGTGGACATTGACGCCCGGACAGAACACCAGATGGCTCCCCGTCTGAATCTGATGTTACACCGGCTTCTTCTTCATCATCATCACTGGGAGTGGACTACCGCCTGCCTGAAAATAGTAAGGGGACAATGAACCGTTCACCACTGGTGAGTAACTGGTACCCTGCTCAGGGAGTAAAGGGGCCATGTGCTCCACTGTAAACTGTCATTCAGCGCGCTCAGGCTGCATTCATCCTGCAACGGGGGTTGTTTGTTTTCACTTAATGCCGGCTTTTCTTTTTGGGCCAGTTAGAGTAACTGAGTAGACTGCTGTGGATATTTATATGCTAATTATGTTATCTGAAGTTATCAGAGATATTTGCTGCTGAATTTTCATTTGCAGTTTGACTGTGAAAAAATATTGTTTGCTAAGTTACCCTATTTTTTATCTTAAAATAAATACTGCCATTTCATAAGATGTGCCTCTTTGTCACTGTTATAAATATACACACTTGAAGCAGAGGAGTTTCAGTGATAAAAGGTTAAAGATTACACATCTGCACCATCTATCATAAAGTTGAAATAGTTTTGATAAAGCGTTCCTAAAGTATAAAACGGTTAGAAGCAGCACAACTCAGGGTGCAGATTACTGAAAAGAATCCAAGGCGCTGTATCTCATGATAGCTGATACTGAGAAAGTGCTTCATAATTTTGTTTAAAAGGGAGTTCCCATCTCCCACAGAAAGCACTGTTCCTGAACTGCCTGAAAACTGCTTGATTGTCCAGTAACTGTAGTATCTGCGTCACCATGTAACACGTCTCCCCTCAGGACCCTGCAGGCAGTCAGTGGACATAAAGCTGTTAATTGGTTTTAGCTGTTATTTGTCACTCTTACCACCGAAGTCGTGGCTTTGTTTTGGATCCTACTGCCTTGCTTGTCAGGACCCGCCCTAGTCTGCTTCTGATTGGCTAGTAGTTGATTTTCGCGCATAAATCCATGGACGATCAGCTGTGTAACTCGTATCAAACCTCACAGAGCTATTAGCCGGATAATAATCACAACAAACACACCAGTATACATATACAGTTACAACCGCTGACTTACTTTTGCCGTTTTCAGTCCAAAAACAGCTGTTTTCACCCCGGGCCGCTCTCTTGGTATTATCAGTGAGCTCTTAGGTTTCCTCTCTCTCGTCAAAATGAAGGAGGGAAGAAATGCTGCTTTGGAACAGACGGTCTTTTTCGGCCTCTACTGGCCGACCCGTAGGAGCTACAGACATCCAGTATACCAAACGATTCGTCTGCTCAGTACGAAGAGAAAGAGTTCTGTTCTTAAGCTGTAGGCCTGTAAAGCACGGGAGTGCTTTTGGTCACAGGAATGTTGGTGAATATTCACTGTTTTTATCAACATTTCAATGTTTTGGAAGCTTTATGTTATTTGGAAAGTGGTTTAATGGAGAGATATCGTGTTTAGAAGAAAACTCCCAATACCAGTGAACATAAAACAGTAAATATGGCACAAACACGGACATTCGCCTGGTATATTTTTGAAAGATTGTGTAATAACTGTTGTTTATTAGTTTCTTTTCATTTAGTTACAGTTGTATTCCAGGTGTATTAGAAGATTTTCTGTTGCATTATAATGAGTTGGATGATGGTTTTGATGGTGATATTGCGATTAAAATGTAGATTTTATACCAGGCAGTGATGAAAATATATCATATTTATCATAAGTTTTATTGCATCTCCATTTACTCTTAAATAGAAAATAAATAGCTTCTTCTGACCTTTCAAAGGAGACCAGAATTATGCATCTAGGCCAAATGGTTGAGAAGTTACTGATTTATTTTGTTATTTTAGGTGTTTTTCCTGGAAAAAGGTGTCTGTGTTTAAGAGTAAACTAGGTACTGCACATGTGCAACTCCCAACAAAGATGGAATAGAAATGAGACGCTTCGTGGTAATGGACTAAGGCATACACTAGTCTACAGAGAGTAAACTGTTAAATGATCAAGACAGCAGCAGGGAATATGACAAAACCACATTTAGCATCACACGAAGCAGTTGCCTTTAGTGGCAGTGGTGACTAGAGTAGAGTTTTATTGTTTTTTGCAGTTGATTGAGATCGTTGGGTGCTGCGAACTGAAAGGCGGTGCGACCTAGTGATGGAGGGATTTGTAACTGGATGCGACTAGAAGAGCAGGTCCTGCATGTGGAGGAGGAGGATGTAGGAGACATCCCAAATTGTTGTGGGGTGAGGCCCAAGAGGGTTTTATAAATCTCACACAGCCCCAACTATCCCTTTAAGTATGATTACGTAATTCCCTATTATGTTAATTTGTGCAGTTACTTTCTGTACCTTGAAATGTGAGGTCTATGTAAAAGAAAAAGGTTGTAATTCCTGCACGGTTCACCCAATATTGCTGTCAATACCTTTGAATTAAAGTCGACGGCCTGCACACTAATTGTTTTATTTCAAATCCATTGTGGAGGTGTTCAGAGCCAACATGACAAAAGTTGTGTCAATGTCCAAACACTTATGGAGCTGAGTGTATACATAAATAATGCCAGAAGGAGACTGTGTTGTTTGTTCCCAGGCCCCAGAGCTTCCTCGGGGCCCCGTCTCCCCTCAGAGATGAACAATTCATGAAGTGCGATAACTCAGAGGCGTCTGCTGCTTAGAGATGCAGGTCAGCGGCTCTTGAACCAGCCCATCCCCCGGGAGGCACCCTCCATCTTCATTATGGATTCTGATATCTACCATCATCTGACAAGAGAAACACACAAACACACACACATGGAGGAAGTCAGGGAGTGTGTTTAGCCCCGGGGCCCCTTAGCTGAGCCCTTCAGAGGATGGAGAAGGATGTGGAAGAGGAGTAGAGCTGGAGGTCACGGAGGCAGCGCAGATGAAAGAGGAGTTCAATAATAGGCAGCACTTTGTAAGATTTGTTAGAAGCTGAAAACGAGCTTTCGCCGCCACGACCCCGAGACACAACTTGCATGAGAAGCTGAGACCAGCAGAATCCTCCTCGTCTAAAAATTCATTTCTATTGACTTACTGTTACAAAGATTAGATGTATTTTATCCTGCTGTTTTTACTGCTGAGATACGTCATGGTGTGGTTCCTAATGCGCACACGTTTTACTGGTTTTAATTTATTTTATGATGTTTGATGTTGGTTTTTATTGGCTTTAGAGGAAGGAGCGGCTCGATAGAAAGGGTATCACACAGGATTAGCTCTGAGATACTCCGTGGTTTTGAGATCATTGTGTACACCAGTGGTGGAAGAAGTACTCAGATGTTTTATTTGAAGAAAAGTACCAGAGTGTAAATATTCTGTTTCAAATCCTGATTTAAAATTTCTACTTGAGTAAAACTACAAACGTATTAGCATCAAAATATTTAATACTTAAAGTACCAAAAGGGAGAGTACTCACTGATGCATTATTGTGATCTTCACTTTAACGCTGCAGCTGCTGAAGGTGGAGCTAATTTGAATTACTCTGTATACTTCTGGGTAGCTTTATCTATGATAATCATCATAATACATTTTTTTATCGATTATAATTTGTATTTATAATCTCAATCTGCAAGTAACTAACACCTGAAGTTGTCATATAAATGTCAGAAGTAGGGCTTAATTACGTTACGTTCAGTAGGAAGTTAGCCAGCGTTAACTAACATCACATTAAGAACGATCCACAGCCGACATGTTTCTGGATTTATTTGGGTTTTGGGAAGAGAATAAATCGTCCTTCTCCTTCCAGCCTCTCTGGTAGCTGCTGTAACTATTACAAGATGCCGCAGGAACAGCGTTTGACCAGATCTTAGAAAAATACAGCCAGAAAAAGCTGGAAAACGACTGGTTTTGCATTAGAGTCAGTGGAGCGCAGCCATGAAAGTGTGGGACCTCAGTTAAAGTGAGTCCTATACTGCGCTGTGATTGGCCAGCTGTGGATCTGGTGGCACAAAGGTGGCCCCAGAGGAACAGCCACGTTGTTGTTGTTGTTTTGCTTTGAGCTAAATGCTAACGTTGGTCCCAGCCTCATTATGACTTAGCATGTTACATGTGGTGTAATGTTTACCACAGTAGCATGTTTCTATGGCAACAGGCAGCGCTTGTAGAAGCAGCGGCCAGTAGCTCTTTCAAACTTTGCTCTACTTTCCGCCTTTCTTGCCAAAACTCCTCTGACATAAATCCAGTCATCGGAAGATGAAGACGGGTTTTTGGATTAAAGAGCAGCGGACCACGATCCACCCGGACCAGGCGCCGCGGCGGGTGCCGTGATCGCTCAGAGGAGAGGAAAGAGAGCCAGGAGAGGAACCAGGCTGACCCAGCTTGGACTTAATTCTGCTCCTAAAGATCCGGTCTGAACAAAATAGGACTCATGTTGACCAGACAACGGAATTCAGAGACTGTTGTGCCCACATCGTTACGGAGACCTGCCCCATCTACATCCCGGATCAAGCACCTGGCAGGTCCATGTTCCGAGATGTCAGCGCAAGACTCAGTCAAGAAGAGAGGAGGTGGACTCTGTGTTTTACATCGATGATGCTCGGTGCACAAACTCAGTCAAGATGGACTCTGTTTCCCAAATGTCAGACTGATTATTGTGAAGATGAAACTTTCATATCATCATCTGGTTGCTGCTGTTTACATTCACCTCAGATGCAAATTTAAAAAATGTAGACAAACTGTGGAATGTCCGTGGTGTATACGTGCATGTATATATAATATGCACCTAAAACTTTGAATAATAGCCCGGACTTTTATTTGCTAAATTCACTGAATTGACCCTGCCTTTATTTGGGACAGGCGTCCATATGGGACGGGTCTTTAATTCTTTTTGCACAAAACTGAAACTACTATGAAACAGTTTATTTATTTCAAACAGTATGAATATTACTTGTATAGAATGATCAAATAATATCAAATACACGTCATTCATTTGAGCTCCGACAGACGGCTTATGCGCTTTTATTTTGAAGGATGAGAGAAGTTAGCAGACAGAGAGCGACGGACTTCACACGACAGGATTCACAACTTGGATAAATTTTTCTGAAAAGCTGTTTGGACTCTTTTGATGGGTGGAGCCTTCCAGACTGAAGGAAGATATTAAATGGGCTAATCAAGGAACAGTTTTATGTTATATGAAGACTATATTGTTTTATTTGTTAGCATATTTTAATACAGGCCTATACATAATTATATATTGAGCATGTGTGTTAGTTCATCTTTTCCTACTTTTTACACTATGCCCTGCTGCTGCTGTAACCTGGAATAGATCACCAACATCATTAATATTCAACTACAAAATGTAATTGTAATACATCCACAAGATATTTAACAGCAGGAACACATCACAGTCTCTCTCTTTGTTCATTTGATTGTTTGTTAGTGGACTAAACTTGTAAAAAAAAAAAGACCATATTCATCAGATGTAATACAAGTTCATCTCAAATCATGACAAAGTATATACTCCAGTAAAAGTAGTTTGTGTATTTGGCTGCTCAGAACAACATTCTCTGAGCATGTTTAAATCCAGAGCTGCCCAAGACATCTGCATCTTTTTCTCAACGCTGCATAATACTAGACATATTTGAAATGTTATAAATGAAATATTAATATTAATCCCCAGTTAATAATAAATCCCTGCCCGCCTGTAACTGCATGACAGCACTCTCCTTTATTTCTCTGCCCCCAAACCAAACCTGTTGTAGCTAAAGAGACCCCGCTATTGACAGACTGAACCTCTCAGCCGGGTGTCAACAGTATGAACACGGCGAGTTCCCAGCAGGCTGTTTTTCAAAATGAAGCCAACATCGCTGCTCCTGCAGAGGCTCCCGGTACGCGGCAGAAGCAATTAAAAAACTCAATTCTGCAGCTCAAAGTCCTGCTGAGAGAGTGATGGCGTGGTCGAGCTGATAAGCGTTCGCGAGGCTCTGTATTACATCAACCCCCTCACCCCCCACCCGCAACGCTCCCTCTCCTGCAGAGGGAACACCGCTCTGACCTGGGCTATCTCCAGTGCCAGTGGCAACAACAGGCAATTTGTGGAAGGTTATATAGGCTAATTAACAAATTTGCTGTGTGGTGTCGGCTGACACGTTTCATATCATGTTTGTGTTTCCCTCAGGGCGCCTGCCACAGAGACGCTCCCATATAGAGACAAGCTGCAGGTGGAAATGAAGACAGTTTTTTTTTATGTAGCATGAGGTTAGAATCACTCAAACATTTACTTTGCATCTGCTGCTTTCATTTAAACTCTATGTGGATTCATCTGAGGGACGAACACCGAAACGCCATGTTTATATTGTACTGAGAAGCCTTCATTAACATGGCTATAAATGACATGAATTGCACCAAGGTCTGAACCAAAGTAAAAGTTTTGATGCATTCGTTTTGGTTTGATTTCACACTGCAATTCTGCGAGCGCACTAAAGAACTTTACATGACAATAGCCTCATGACGTCCTGTCATTGTCATCTCCAGTATCTCACAAAAGTGAGCACACTCCTCACATTTTGGTAAATATTTGATTCTATCTTTGATTGATCATGTGACGACACTGAAGAAATGACACTTTGCTCCAGTGTAAAGTAGTGAGTGTACAGTTTGTATAACTGTCCCCTCAAAATAAAACATCTCACAGCCATTAATGTCTAAACCGCTGGCAACAAAAGTGAGGACACCCCTAAGTGAAAATGTCCAAATTGGACCCAAAGTGTCAATATTTAGTATGGTCACCATTATTTTCCAGCGCTGCCTTAACCCTCTTGGGCATAGAGTTCACCAGAGCTTCACAGGTTGGCTCTGGACTCCTCTTCCACTCCTCCATGACGATATCACGGAGCAGCTGGAACTTAGAACCTTGCGCTCCTCCACCTTCCGTTTGAGGAGCCCCACAGATGCTCAGTAGGGTTCAGGTCTGGAGACGTGCTGGATCAGTCCATCACCTTTACCCTCAGCGTTGTCACATGAAAAGGTGAACAAAAATGTGAAGGGTTGTACTCACTTTTGTGAGATACTGTATGTGGGCTGCCTCTCCCTCAGACTTGTTTGTAAGTATGAATGAAAAATGAATTGACTAGAGCACAAGCTATAATCAAGGCTAGTTCAAATTGACCAGTTAAACGTCCTTCTGCACCTCAGTTTGAAGAGAGACCAAAGACGTGAGCGGCAGTTTGATTCAATAGTTGCTGTGTGTTGATGATGAGCTGTCACAGGAGATTTATAATTATTTCTCTATTTCAGTGCATTCTCTGTGCATTTGTTTATTTCCAGTTTACATGGGAACCACCAAACTCCCTGTAAATGGTCTGAACCATCCAAAAAATGCTTTCACACTATAGAACTGAACTGTGGTTCAGTTTGATACGGACCGAGACGACCTATTTTTTTCGGACCAAACAGAAAAGTCAGGAACAAACAAGGTAGGTGTGAAAGCCCTCTTAAATATATTTGCTTTAAATGCGACTTCATACTATGGCTCTGTTCGAAACACAAGGCAGTTTCCTCGCTGCCTCGCTGCGGGAATAGACAGGCCTTCCTAGAACATTAGTTTCAAACAGCCTTTCAGGGCAGCACTTAAGCAGTGTGTGACTTTAGCACACCTTCTTGCTTCTCTTCTGGCTGTCAGTCACTAGCCTTAGCATCAACTAGCTATCGACAAGTGAAATGGCTTAACAGACACCTCAGAAATCATACTAAACAAACTTGGTTGGTTACAGGCACAGGCTAATAAGGTACAGACCGTTTTCATCTAAGGGGTCCAATACCAACGCTTTCAGAAAAAGTAACAAAACATAGTCTTTGACGCCAAAGGTTCCCATTAACATCATAGAGACATGTAGGGCGTCTTGTACAGACCGAAAGTGCTAGCTAGCTAGCTACGTTCGTGTTAAAGGTGTTGACAGCCCCCCGAAGCCCCCTAATCTTACCACAACCATGAGAAATGTTAGTACCTAAACCCAAGTCATTGACTTTATGCATGTCGACTGGCTAACCTTACAGTTGTGCACATCGGCCGTACTAGCAGGTAGGGTTATCCTCCTTTGTGTTGCGGGGACGTAGCAAACGGTGGTGTTTCATACGGACGCTGAAGGGTATCTTTAATACTTTAATAAGCACCAGTTTTGATCGCGTTGAGATGAGTACAGTGTCCTTGCCAGCTTTTTTCAAAAAATGAGCGAAAAAAATAGTGAACTTTTTAAATAACAACTTACATTTGTAATTTAGCTCGTTTGTCTGCCATCTTGGTAAGATTTTGTGAGCTGCCACGGGTGCACAGATTTATGGGTAAACTGACCGCGACGGGTGAAGCTGTCCTGTTCGAATCCTACTGAGACAGCAGTTTTACCCGTTTCAAACATAGCCTACACGATATCAGCCCGAGAATGACCCGACCTGACAGACGTGCCAGTGAATATCACTTGATTTAATCCGATTTGGGTTGAATCCCAAGAACTGAGATTCTTGTATTTCCCGGGGAACTCTTAAGAAAATCTGGACTAGTTTCTGGGGGAAACATATCTGCTTGTGTGATACAATCCGACCTTGAAATTTTCATTCTAAACTGGCGGCTTACAAAACATCTGTGAGGCGACGCTGTGAGACGTTTTTACTCACGCAAACCTTTAGTAAATCTGGCCCAAAGAAGAGAGGAAACAGAAAGACGTGTTCCCCCAAGTGAACTTATTTAGTCCCACACCTTTCACTCAAACCAAATACTGATGCGTTTATTAACAGGAGGCAAATGTTTCTTCAAAGCACAGCCATGAAGTATGATATATTTTGTAGCAGGTGGGAAAATAAGGTATGAAAGAACAATGCACTCACTTGCGGCCGCTGGCAGGACTACAATTCAACAGTCACAATGAGGTACTATGAAACGTGTCTGTGGAAACAGATCCATACAGGTCGATGATGCCGCAGCTTATTACGACCCATATTTATATTTTTATAGTGACCTCTAGTGGCAGAAGAAGTCAGGTGACGTGGTATAAAGAGAGTCCATGTAAGTAGATGGTGGGGCGGATGAACTCAGGACTTTCACTTGGGAGACTGACGTCCAAGTCCCGTGTGAAAGAAAGTACTGAAGGTCCAGTAAGCCTGGTTTCTGGTCCGGTACCAAGAGGGTAAGCAAGAGTTTGAACAGCAGCCGTGTTTCCATCAACGTTTTTTTATGCACATGAGAAAAGGTTGACTGAAACGGCAAAATTATAATATTTTATGCTCGCTTGAGGTGGTTTTTGGCTTTTTAAAAAAACTGTTAATTCACTAAATGGGAGATAGAAACACTTTTGCCGACATGTAACCCACAACTGATCAGCTGTTTCCGCTGTCTGCGTTTTCCACTGATGTTACCATAACGCACGGAGACACGGCTGGGAGCAACTTGCCTGCTTGAAACACTTTCCTGAGGACCTCTCTCCACGTTTCCATGCGATTGGTTTTGTTTCTGGTTTGCAACCCATACTTCTTGTTTATTACAGATGTAACTAAGCTTTGCGTCGCCTGGTTTATTCACTCCAAACCAGCTGATGAAAATGCACATAAATCGCATTGTCTTTTTCTTTTGCGACATTTCAAAAGTCCGCTTAAAATTCGCTTTACAATTAGATGGAAACGTGACGCCAACCAAAGCCTGCATGGACGTGTAGGCCCAAAATTTACGTCATCCTGTCGCACATGAGAGATGTAATATAATGCTGCGTTCCATTTTCCACGGAAGTCTGAGTTCGGAGCTGGGAATGACGTCACACCCGAGTTGACGGCGTTCCAGTTACAAGTCGAAAAACTTCACTCGGCCAGCTGTTATTTAAACTAGCCAGGTTAGCCGCTGTTACCAGCGCCAGTTGATAAACGCAGTGTGCGGTATTTACGCATAGTAAACACTGATTGTAGCAACATGTACACAGACCGCAGTTTCTGTACGAAAATTTCTTTGAGACACAAGTAAACAAACGTGCTAATAAACAGTATAAACCACAGCATTCACTAACTGTTGATACTCAGAGCAGCCATCTTGGATCACGAAGTAGGGGGTAGTGCGGTTCTCCCAACTTTCCGAGTCGGAAATCCGACTAAAGAGGGAGTTCCCTTTTAAATTTCTGACTTTCAAAACAGAAATTTCGATGTCCCATCTCAAATGCAACGCAACATAACCATATTATGTAGATTAGAGCTGGACAACGATTAAAATTTTTTAATCGTGATTAATCGCATGATTTTCTTTGCATAGTTATGCGCAAAATTGAATAATGAATTCTAAGTAGTGTATTGTGCACTTTTAATTTAAATGTACTGCTTTACACTCACCTAAAGGATTATTAGGAACACCACACTAATACTGTGTTTGACCCCCTTTCGCCTTCAGAACTGCCTTAATTCTACGTGGCATTGATTCAACAAGGTGCTGAAAGCATTCTTTAGAAATGTTGGCCCATGTTGATGGATAGCATCTTGCAGTTGATGGAGATTTGTGGGATGCACATCCAGGGCACCAAGCTCCCGTTCCACCACATCCCAAAGATGCTCTATTGGGTTGAGATCTGGTGACTGTGGGGGCCATTTTAGTACAGTGAACTCATTGTCAAGTTTGAAATGATTGGAGCTTTGTGACATGGTGCATTATCCTGCTGGAAGTAGCCATCAGAGGATGGGTACATGGTGGCCATAAAGGGATGGACATGGTCAGAAACAATGCTCAGGTAGGCCGTGGCATTTAAACCATGCCCAATTGGCACTAGGGGCCTAAAGTGTGCCAAGAAAACATCCCCCACACCATTACACCACCACCAGCAGCCTGCACAGTGGTAACAAGGCATGATGGATCCATGTTCTCATTCTGTTTACGCCAAATTCTGACTCTACCATCTGAATGTCTCAACAGAAATCGAGACTCATCAGACCAGGCAACATTTTTCCAGTCTTCAACTGTCCAATTTTGGTGAGCTCTTGCAAATTGTAGCCTCTTTTTCCTATTTGTAGTGGAGATGAGTGGTACCCGGTGGGGTCTTCTGCTGTTGTAGCCCATCCGCCTCAAGGTCGTGCGTGTTGCGGCTTCACAAATGCTTTGCGCATACCTCGGTTGTAACGAGTGGTTATTTCAGTCAAAGTTGCTCTTCTATCAGCTGAATCAGTCGGCCCATTCTCCTCTGACCTCTAGCTCAACGAGGCATTTTCGCCCACAGGACTGCCGCATACTGGATGTTTTCCCTTTTCACACCATTCTTTGTAAACCGTAGAAATGGTTGTGCGTGAAAATCCCAGTAACTGAGCAGATTGTGAAATACTCAGACCGGCCCGTCTGGCACCAACAACCATGCCACGCTCAAAATGCTTAAATCACCTTTCTTTCCCATTCTGACATTCAGTTTGGAGTCAGGAGATTGTCTTGACCAGGACCACACCCCTAAATGCATCGAAGCAACTGCCATGTGATTGGTTGATTAGATAATTGCATTAATGAGAAATTGAACAGGTGTTCCTAATAATCCTTTAGGTGAGTGTATACATTGGATAAGTTGCTCTAGAGGCGTGACCTCTGACATAATTGGCAATTGTAAGTCGCTTTTGATAAAAGCATCAGCTAAATGAATATATATATGTATATATATATATGTGTATATATGTGTGTGTATATATATATATATATATATATATATAGTATGTGTGTGTAACTATACATACAAGTGTATATTTTTACTTGTTCATATACAAGTGTAATAACATGTGGTTTGCAAACACTTTAAACAAATAAGGAGCTTTTCCCCAGCAGTGTTCCCTTTACACAGCAGCAATAAAATATTTATTGTAAATCTCAACTTAAACATTAATGTGATCAAATCAAATATTAAACCAAAGCTGTCAGGCCGTTACCTTTTATCTAGCTCGTTAAAACGAGTTCCCATCAGAGTCCAGTTTTCTGAAGAGGTATCTGCTGAATTGCTCGCCTCACGCTCACGCAAGTTGAATTGTCTTGAACTTTTTGTACCTACAGCACAGATCATTGGCAGAGAGACTGATCCTCGCTGTTTGAGTTTCCAGAATCTATTACTGTTTAACCAAACAGGACATCAGCAGGAGGGAATTCACACGGCAGAGCGTCCCCGCAAAACCAGATGAAGGCCTCTCAGGTGAAGTTATGTAGCCTGTAATTTTAACTGAAGTTAAACAGGCTACAGCTGTGTAGTGCACAGAAGCTGTTACCATGGTTACTCTCCATAGAGCGCCTGCCGTTTACTCGCGGAACGCTGTCTTAATTGAGTCTTCGCTAAGCCACACCCCAAATACACAGCTGGCCAATCACAGCGCAGTATAGGACTCTCTCTAACTGAGGTTCGACACTTTCATGGCTGCGCTCCGGTCACTCTAATGCAGAAAGAGTCGTTTTCTAGCTTTTTCCAGAGGCATCTTGTAATAGTTACAGCAGCTACCCAGAGAGGCTGAAAGGAGAAGGACGATTTATTTTCTTCCCTAAACCTGAAATAAATCCAGAAACATGTCGGCTGTGGATTGTTCCTAATGTGATGCTAGTTAGCTCACGCTGGCTAACTTCCTACTGAACGTAACGTAATAAAGTCCTGCTGTTCTGCTTTTTAATGACTGTAATAATGAACAGAGGCCGACCAGCTGTACAGGAACACTGCTGATCCTTAATATCGTTGTCTTTTGTCTCAGTTGTCGGGGATGCGGTGGTTCACTTGTACTGTGTGATTGGTAGGATTTATCTTTCATCTTGTTCCATGTCCGTTTGAGTCAGTTTGACTCTGAATACAACCTTCAAATTTATAATGCAACTGAAAAACTGCTTCTTTCTGAGATTTGCTTTTTCCAACAAATTTGACAATATTTCTCCGGGGAGTGCAGTAACTGACGGAGGCAGCGCTGGCAGTTTGTCGGACTTATCAACAGTAACTAAGGGGGGCGTGGCTTAGCGAAGGATCAGTTCTCCCACTCGCTGCATCCAGCGTAGTCTGCTGAAACCTCCCGCCGCTGCTTGTTTGGGAGGCTGATTTGCGGGCTGATCAACATCCCGCCCCTCCTGTGAGCCAGGTTTGACTGGATGTGTGTTCAGAGCCAGTGAGCAAGGCACTTTCAAACTATAATAATAAAATAACAACTGTTAACGTCCGATAAAATAATTGTTGGCGTTAATTCATTAATGTGTTGCAGCGTGCCCAGCCCTCGTGTACATAAAGAGTTTTTTACTTCTTGTCCTGTGTACACACTGGTTATCTTTACTCTTTCCATTGAATGCTGTGTGATGTGAACTGGTGGCAGTCGAGTTTCCCCATTGGAGATTAAAAAAGTTTTATCATCTAATCTAATCTTGGAATCTAACAAAACCTATTGTGCCATCAGTGACGCTGCGTTGGTGTTTGGCAGGTGAGCCCTGTAGGCGGGCTGATTGAACAGAGTCACCATCCGAGTCAGACGAACACACTGAGCCCCTTTCTGTTGCCGCAGCTACCAGAATTTCTGCCATCGCTTTACGTCATTAAACCATTCTAATCGTGCGCAGTAGACCCTGGTGCTAATAGGAGGTAGCCACTGTCACTGTAGTGACACTATATAGGACCAAAACTGGCTTGCTGCTCTCCATTCAAACCTGTGGAGTGGCTTCGTACATTAATTAGACTGTGACTGGTTCATGCCAACTATTTTACATGTTGTTTTGGGACAATCTACCGATGTAGTTGTTTTGGTACGAGGACGTGTTGTTTATCTGTCGGACTCAGAACTTTATAACAATAATGATAATAATAATCTTTATTTGTAGAGCACTTTGCAAAACAAGTTACGTTAAAGTCAATTCTAAAACGTACTGAGAGCCAGTGTGACGAAGCTAAAAGAGGGTGATGTGGTCGTATTTCTTTGTTCTGGTTACAAGCCTGGCAGCTGAGTTCTGGACCGTCTGGAGTCCATCAGTAGATCTTCTGGTTCACTCTCGGCGCCCTCATGGCGTCGTTTTCAGAGAATAAGCTTTAAAAAGCTGCTGTAGATGAGCTGGTGAACATAGTGGAGCATTTAGCGGCTAAAGAGCCAGATTTCCCTCGATAGCTGGTGGAGACCAAACACAGAGCTAACAGAGAGACTCGCCTCCATCAGGTGACGCAAACACGACTCCACATGAGCCATCATGTTGCTGCTGTAGGTGGAAGTAAGCAGCTGTTTGCTAACGAGCTCAACATGTCAACTTAGCACAAGTTGTTGCTGCAGGATTTGAGAATGAAGGAGGAGGGAAGATTTGATTTTATTGCTCTGTGCTCCAGAGTTAATTAAGGGAAGTGAAGAGGGAAGACTCAGCCGAGGAGGGATGTGAAGTTTTTCTCAAGGATTTTGAGGCTTTAGGCAGATGCTCTGCTGAGTGTGAGTGACTGGAGGAGGCAGCAGAAGGCAGTCGGAGCTACGAGCTTCTGACTAAGATGGAGGAGAGTCTGCAGCTCAGGAAGTTTGAGCCCGGCTCTCACGCTGTCAGGGTCAGAGAGTCAGTTCCCCCCCGGAGCTATAAACAGGGAAAAAACTGAAGCGTTGGACGCAGAAGTTTAGCAGACAGTGAACGCCTCTTCAGCAGCGTCACCTCAGGGACCTCCGGTTTGGTAGTATTTTGCTGTATTACTGTACAAAGTATAGAAATCTTGGAGCCTCAGGAGCGAAGCTTAAAGGAACACTCCGTGAAATCTTTTAAAGTTTCCAACTGTTTCTGTTTCAGATTTAATACTTGTTTTGTTGTTTTTCTCTGAATGCAGAGTCACAATTGGAAAAGTTACTACACAGGCCTACGGTAGGAATACTACTAACAATACTACTACTACCATTGATACTACTACTGTCGCTACACAGGCCTACGGTAGGAATACTACTAACAATACTGCTACTACCATTGATACTACTACTGTCGCTACACAGGCCTACGGTAGGAATACTACTAACAATACTGCTACTACCATTGATACTACTACTGTCGCTACACAGGCCTACGGTAGGAATACTACTAACAATACTACTACTACCATTGATACTACTACTGTCGCTACACAGGCCTACGGTAGGAATACTACTAACAATACTGCTACTACCATTGATACTACTACTGTCGCTACACAGGCCTACGGTAGGAATACTACTAACAATACTACTACTACCATTGATACTACTACTGTCGCTACACAGGCCTACGGTAGGAATACTACTAACAATAATACTACTACCATTGATACTACTACTGTCGCTACACAGGCCTACGGTAGGAATACTACTACTACCATTGATACTACTACTGTCGCTACACAGGCCTACGGTAGGAATACTACTGACAATACTACTACTACCATTGATACTACTACTGTCGCTACACAGGCCTACGGTAGGAATACTACTAACAATAATACTACTACCATTGATACTACTACTGTCGCTACACAGGCCTACGGTAGGAATACTACTGACAATACTACTACTACCATTGATACTACTACTGTCGCTACACAGGCCTACGGTAGGAATACTACTGACAATACTACTACTACCATTGATACTACTACTGTCGCTACACAGGCCTACGGTAGGAATACTACTGACAATACTACTACTACCATTGATACTACTGTCGCTACACAGGCCTACGGTAGGAATACTACTGACAATACTACTACTACCATTGATACTACTACTGTCGCTACACAGGCCTACGGTAGGAATACTACTAACAATAATACTACTACTATTGATACTATTGATACTACTACTGTCGCTACACAGGCCTACGGTAGGAATACTACTAACAATACTACTACTACCATTGATACTACTACTGTCGCTACACAGGCCTACGGTAGGAATACTACTGACAATACTACTACTACCATTGATACTACTACTGTCGCTACACAGGCCTACGGTAGGAATACTACTGACAATACTACTACTACCATTGATACTACTACTGTCGCTACACAGGCCTACGGTAGGAATACTACTGACAATACTGCTACTACCATTGATACTACTACTGTCGCTACACAGGCCTACGGTAGGAATACTACTGACAATACTGCTACTACCATTGATACTACTACTGTCGCTACACAGGCCTACGGTAGGAATACTACTAACAGTAATACTACTACCATTGATACTACTACTGTCGCTACACAGGCCTACGGTAGGAATACTACTAACAATACTACTACTACCATTGATACTACTACTGTCGCTACACAGGCCTACGGTAGGAATACTACTGACAATACTACTACTACCATTGATACTACTACTGTCGCTACACAGGCCTACGGTAGGAATACTACTAACAATAATACTACTACTATTGATACTACTACTGTCGCTACACAGGCCTACGGTAGGAATACTACTAACAGTAATACTACTACTATTGATACTACTACTGTCGCTACACAGGCCTACGGTAGGAATACTACTGACAATACTACTACTACCATTGATACTACTACTGTCGCTACACAGGCCTACGGTAGGAATACTACTGACAATACTACTACTACCATTGATACTACTACTGTCGCTACACAGGCCTACGGTAGGAATACTACTAACAATAATACTACTACTATTGATACCATTGACCATTATTGCTGAGTCACACAGTAGGAATAATGCTGAAAACACTACTAGTACTTTTACTGCTATCACTACTGCTTCCATAACAGCTGAGACCTATGGTGGGAATACTACTGTACTGTGTGCTGTATAATATTGATACTACCATCACTGCTGAGGCCAACAATAGGAATACTATTATTACTATATTACTACTGTCACTACTGCTTCCATAACAGCTGAGGCCCATGGTAGTATTACTTCTGAAAGTACTACTGCTACTTTTACTACTGTCACTACTGCTTCCATAACAGCTGAGGCCCATGGTAGTATTACTTCTGAAAGTACTACTGTCACTACCGCTTCCATAACAGCTGAGGCCCATGGTAGTATTACTTCTGAAAGTACTACTGTCACTACCGCTTCCATAACAGCTGAGGCCCATGGTAGTATTACTTCTGAAGTACTACTGTCACTACCGCTTCCATAACAGCTGAGGCCCATGGTAGTATTACTTCTGAAAGTACTACTGTCACTACCGCTTCCATAACAGCTGAGGCCCATGGTAGTATTACTTCTGAAAGTACTACTGTCACTACCGCTTCCATAACAGCTGAGGCCCATGGTAGTATTACTTCTGAAAGTACTACTGTCACTACCGCTTCCATAACAGCTGAGGCCCATGGTAGTATTACTTCTGAAAGTACTACTGTCACTACCGCTTCCATAACAGCTGAGGCCCATGGTAGTATTACTTCTGAAAGTACTACTCCGCCGCTGTAGAGAAGCTCCTCGCTGCATGAAGCAGTAACAGGAGAGCTTTCTCTTCTGTAATCTTTCTCCGTCTCTGCCTTTGGTCTCTCTTGTTTCTCTGCTCTCTCCAGCTTCTTCCTCTTTTTTGAACATCTGAAATGTTTTGATCTCAGTGTTTTGATCCGACTCTCCAAAGAGATGATCAGTGGTTTCATCATACAGTGTTTTTTTCTTTTTTGAAGGAAGGTGAAGGATTTGCATCCTGCCCTTCATGCGCTGCACAGACGTCTCTTCTCTGAAAGTTTTAATTTCATTGGCTGATGCAATGTGTACAGTGCAGATACATGTGAGGCAGAAAGACAAGTTTGTTCCACAAAGGCACGTTGAACTGTGGAAACTGCCCAGACGTTTTCAGGTGTATCTCTACTCTATATGCATATTTCTGGTCTCCTTTGATAGGTCAGAGACTATCGTACACCGTCGGTCAAAGGTTTTAGAACATCCCTATTTTTCTAGTTTGTATGTAAATATAAATAGTTCACAGTGAAAAACCTTAAATGGTACAAAAGGTGAAAACTAAATTTCCGTCACCAACCAGACATTTTCAGATATTAAATTAACAATTAAATTAAGGAGTTCTGTTCATTATTCCACTGTAGGATCAACTGATGACCAGCTGGTCTGTCTTCCTTCATTAATATTCTATAAGTATAATTAATAATCTTGTACAAATAAAGCTGTTTACTGTAGAAACGTGTTTCATTTCCTTCCACTGCTGCAGAATAACCAAAGAAGGTAAAGACAAAGTTTAGGTCAGCAAAACTGACAAATAATGTGAATTTCAGACAATTTTCAGGGATCAAGTAACAGCTTCAAGTTAATTTTGGCAGTTTGCTGCTTTACTTACCATTTAAGTTTTTTTACTGGACTAAACTAAATGTTTACACACATTTTTCCATCCTCAACTAGTGTAAAACAAA
>NW_024044570.1:1070087-1102309 GCF_014851395.1 Micropterus salmoides | reverse complement strand
GGATTTTGAAGTGGGGCTGTGTGGTACTTGTACACAGTCAGTGGATTACCTGCAGTAGATGGCGGTCAGCGTGTCCACAGTTTGGAGAGCAGAGAGTTGAAATGGCACGCAAGCTAAAGAATGAACTGCTGTGGACAGGCTCGTCAGCAGCAAAATGTATTTTAGCCACAATCAGTTCTAGGTTATGCCATGTGTTTAATATTTTCAGCGCTTTCCCTTCCTGTCAGACAGTCGTTTCCTTTGGAACTACATGTTCTCAACTGTAGAACATCTACTGTATATTCCTTCACACTTGGTTTGCCGAGATAATCCGTCCACCTCACAGGTGTGGCATTTCAAGATGCTGATCAGATCAGTGTGCCTTAGGCTGGCCACAATAAAAGGCCTTAGGCTGGCCACAATAAAAGGCCTTAGGCTGGCCACAATAAAAGGCCATTCACTAACACAGATTTTGACAGAAAGTCTTAGATCTTTGAGTTCAGGTCATGATGAATGGGGGCAAAAACAAAAGTGTTGCCTTTATAATTGTAGCCCTTTGGTTAAAACCCAGGGCTAATTTAAACACAGTTGTGTAAGCCCTACCTTGTTACTCTAGTAGGCGCTGTTCTTTAAGGGGACAATGTTTTCATAGTTTGTTAAGAATGTTCATCGCTCAACACGAGGTGAGACATATTAACCGTTTGCCTTTATTTATCTGCCTCTGATTAGTCCATTGACAGAGACATACAGTTTCTAAAAGGTCTTAGGGGGCGGGACTAGCAGACAGAGGAGCTGGAGGAGCAGAAAAACGAGGGAGAAATGCACGAGAACTGGACTGTATTTTGAGTGGCGAATAGCTACAAACCAAGACGAATAATAGAGTCTCTTTTGGACATTATTGTGTTTCTTTGAGCTAACTTCAGGCGGTATGCTAACAAGCATAGTACCTCACAGCGAGCTTGCCGGGCGTGTGTGTGGACATTGACGCCCGGACAGAACACCAGATGGCTCCCCGTCTGAATCTGATGTTACACCGGCTTCTTCTTCATCATCATCACTGGGAGTGGACTACCGCCTGCCTGAAAATAGTAAGGGGACAATGAACCGTTCACCACTGGTGAGTAACTGGTACCCTGCTCAGGGAGTAAAGGGGCCATGTGCTCCACTGTAAACTGTCATTCAGCGCGCTCAGGCTGCATTCATCCTGCAACGGGGGTTGTTTGTTTTCACTTAATGCCGGCTTTTCTTTTTGGGCCAGTTAGAGTAACTGAGTAGACTGCTGTGGATATTTATATGCTAATTATGTTATCTGAAGTTATCAGAGATATTTGCTGCTGAATTTTCATTTGCAGTTTGACTGTGAAAAAATATTGTTTGCTAAGTTACCCTATTTTTTATCTTAAAATAAATACTGCCATTTCATAAGATGTGCCTCTTTGTCACTGTTATAAATATACACACTTGAAGCAGAGGAGTTTCAGTGATAAAAGGTTAAAGATTACACATCTGCACCATCTATCATAAAGTTGAAATAGTTTTGATAAAGCGTTCCTAAAGTATAAAACGGTTAGAAGCAGCACAACTCAGGGTGCAGATTACTGAAAAGAATCCAAGGCGCTGTATCTCATGATAGCTGATACTGAGAAAGTGCTTCATAATTTTGTTTAAAAGGGAGTTCCCATCTCCCACAGAAAGCACTGTTCCTGAACTGCCTGAAAACTGCTTGATTGTCCAGTAACTGTAGTATCTGCGTCACCATGTAACACGTCTCCCCTCAGGACCCTGCAGGCAGTCAGTGGACATAAAGCTGTTAATTGGTTTTAGCTGTTATTTGTCACTCTTACCACCGAAGTCGTGGCTTTGTTTTGGATCCTACTGCCTTGCTTGTCAGGACCCGCCCTAGTCTGCTTCTGATTGGCTAGTAGTTGATTTTCGCGCATAAATCCATGGACGATCAGCTGTGTAACTCGTATCAAACCTCACAGAGCTATTAGCCGGATAATAATCACAACAAACACACCAGTATACATATACAGTTACAACCGCTGACTTACTTTTGCCGTTTTCAGTCCAAAAACAGCTGTTTTCACCCCGGGCCGCTCTCTTGGTATTATCAGTGAGCTCTTAGGTTTCCTCTCTCTCGTCAAAATGAAGGAGGGAAGAAATGCTGCTTTGGAACAGACGGTCTTTTTCGGCCTCTACTGGCCGACCCGTAGGAGCTACAGACATCCAGTATACCAAACGATTCGTCTGCTCAGTACGAAGAGAAAGAGTTCTGTTCTTAAGCTGTAGGCCTGTAAAGCACGGGAGTGCTTTTGGTCACAGGAATGTTGGTGAATATTCACTGTTTTTATCAACATTTCAATGTTTTGGAAGCTTTATGTTATTTGGAAAGTGGTTTAATGGAGAGATATCGTGTTTAGAAGAAAACTCCCAATACCAGTGAACATATAAACAGTAAATATGGCACAAACACGGACATTCGCCTGGTATATTTTTGAAAGATTGTGTAATAACTGTTGTTTTAGTTTCTTTTCATTTAGTTACAGTTGTATTCCAGGTGTATTAGAAGATTTTCTGTTGCATTATAATGAGTTGGATGATGGTTTTGATGGTGATATTGCGATTAAAATGTAGATTTTATACCAGGCAGTGATGAAAATATCATATTTATCATAAGTTTTATTGCATCTCCATTTACTCTTAAATAGAAAATAAATAGCTTCTTCTGACCTTTCAAAGGAGACCAGAATTATGCATCTAGGCCAAATGGTTGAGAAGTTACTGATTTATTTTGTTATTTTAGGTGTTTTTCCTGGAAAAAGGTGTCTGTGTTTAAGAGTAAACTAGGTACTGCACATGTGCAACTCCCAACAAAGATGGAATAGAAATGAGACGCTTCGTGGTAATGGACTAAGGCATACACTAGTCTACAGAGAGTAAACTGTTAAATGATCAAGACAGCAGCAGGGAATATGACAAAACCACATTTAGCATCACACGAAGCAGTTGCCTTTAGTGGCAGTGGTGACTAGAGTAGAGTTTTATTGTTTTTTGCAGTTGATTGAGATCGTTGGGTGCTGCGAACTGAAAGGCGGTGCGACCTAGTGATGGAGGGATTTGTAACTGGATGCGACTAGAAGAGCAGGTCCTGCATGTGGAGGAGGAGGGATGTAGGAGACATCCCAAATTGTTGTGGGGTGAGGCCCAAGAGGGTTTTATAAATCTCACACAGCCCCAACTATCCCTTTAAGTATGATTACGTAATTCCCTATTATGTTAATTTGTGCAGTTACTTTCTGTACCTTGAAATGTGAGGTCTATGTAAAAGAAAAAGGTTGTAATTCCTGCACGGTTCACCCAATATTGCTGTCAATACCTTTGAATTAAAGTCGACGGCCTGCACACTAATTGTTTTATTTCAAATCCATTGTGGAGGTGTTCAGAGCCAACATGACAAAAGTTGTGTCAATGTCCAAACACTTATGGAGCTGAGTGTATACATAAATAATGCCAGAAGGAGACTGTGTTGTTTGTTCCCAGGCCCCAGAGCTTCCTCGGGGCCCCGTCTCCCCTCAGAGATGAACAATTCATGAAGTGCGATAACTCAGAGGCGTCTGCTGCTTAGAGATGCAGGTCAGCGGCTCTTGAACCAGCCCATCCCCCGGGAGGCACCCTCCATCTTCATTATGGATTCTGATATCTACCATCATCTGACAAGAGAAACACACAAACACACACACACATGGAGGAAGTCAGGGAGTGTGTTTAGCCCCGGGGCCCCTTAGCTGAGCCCTTCAGAGGATGGAGAAGGATGTGGAAGAGGAGTAGAGCTGGAGGTCACGGAGGCAGCGCAGATGAAAGAGGAGTTCAATAATAGGCAGCACTTTGTAAGATTTGTTAGAAGCTGAAAACGAGCTTTCGCCGCCACGACCCCGAGACACAACTTGCATGAGAAGCTGAGACCAGCAGAATCCTCCTCGTCTAAAAATTCATTTCTATTGACTTACTGTTACAAAGATTAGATGTATTTTATCCTGCTGTTTTTACTGCTGAGATACGTCATGGTGTGGTTCCTAATGCGCACACGTTTTACTGGTTTTAATTTATTTTATGATGTTTGATGTTGGTTTTTATTGGCTTTAGAGGAAGGAGCGGCTCGATAGAAAGGGTATCACACAGGATTAGCTCTGAGATACTCCGTGGTTTTGAGATCATTGTGTACACCAGTGGTGGAAGAAGTACTCAGATGTTTTATTTGAAGAAAAGTACCAGAGTGTAAATATTCTGTTTCAAATCCTGATTTAAAATTTCTACTTGAGTAAAACTACAAACGTATTAGCATCAAAATATTTAATACTTAAAGTACCAAAAGGGAGAGTACTCACTGATGCATTATTGTGATCTTCACTTTAACGCTGCAGCTGCTGAAGGTGGAGCTAATTTGAATTACTCTGTATACTTCTGGGTAGCTTTATCTATGATAATCATCATAATACATTTTTTTATCGATTATAATTTGTATTTATAATCTCAATCTGCAAGTAACTAACACCTGAAGTTGTCATATAAATGTCAGAAGTAGGGCTTAATTACGTTACGTTCAGTAGGAAGTTAGCTAGCGTTAGCTAACATTATATTAGGAACGATCCACAGCCGACATGTTTCTGGATTTATTTGGGTTTTGGGAAGAGAATAAATCGTCCTTCTCCTTCCAGCCTCTCTGGTAGCTGCTGTAACTATTACAAGATGCCGCAGGAACAGCGTTTGACCAGATCTTAGAAAAATACAGCCAGAAAAAGCTGGAAAACGACTGGTTTTGCATTAGAGTCAGTGGAGCGCAGCCATGAAAGTGTGGGACCTCAGTTAAAGTGAGTCCTATACTGCGCTGTGATTGGCCAGCTGTGGATCTGGTGGCACAAAGGTGGCCCCAGAGGAACAGCCACGTTGTTGTTGTTGTTTTGCTTTGAGCTAAATGCTAACGTTGGTCCCAGCCTCATTATGACTTAGCATGTTACGTGTGGTGTAATGTTTACCACAGTAGCATGTTTCTATGGCAACACGCAGCGCTTGTAGAAGCAGCGGCCAGTAGCTCTTTCAAACTTTGCTCTACTTTCCGCCTTTCTTGCCAAAACTCCTCTGACATAAATCCAGTCATCGGAAGATGAAGACGGGTTTTTGGATTAAAGAGCAGCGGACCACGATCCACCCGGACCAGGCGCCGCGGCGGGTGCCGTGATCGCTCAGAGGAGAGGAAAGAGAGCCAGGAGAGGAACCAGGCTGACCCAGCTTGGACTTAATTCTGCTCCTAAAGATCCGGTCTGAACAAAATAGGACTCATGTTGACCAGACAACGGAATTCAGAGACTGTTGTGCCCACATCGTTACGGAGACCTGCCCATCTACATCCCGGATCAAGCACCTGGCAGGTCCATGTTCCGAGATGTCAGCGCAAGACTCAGTCAAGAAGAGAGGAGGTGGACTCTGTGTTTTACATCGATGATGCTCGGTGCACAAACTCAGTCAAGATGGACTCTGTTTCCCAAATGTCAGACTGATTATTGTGAAGATGAAACTTTCATATCATCATCTGGTTGCTGCTGTTTACATTCACCTCAGATGCAAATTTAAAAAATGTAGACAAACTGTGGAATGTCCGTGGTGTATACGTGCATGTATATATAATATGCACCTAAAACTTTGAATAATAGCCCGGACTTTTATTTGCTAAATTCACTGAATTGACCCTGCCTTTATTTGGGACAGGCGTCCATATGGGACGGGTCTTTAATTCTTTTTGCACAAAACTGAAACTACTATGAAACAGTTTATTTATTTCAAACAGTATGAATATTACTTGTATAGAATGATCAAATAATATCAAATACACGTCATTCATTTGAGCTCCGACAGACGGCTTATGCGCTTTTATTTTGAAGGATGAGAGAAGTTAGCAGACAGAGAGCGACGGACTTCACACGACAGGATTCACAACTTGGATAAATTTTTCTGAAAAGCTGTTTGGACTCTTTTGATGGGTGGAGCCTTCCAGACTGAAGGAAGATATTAAATGGGCTAATCAAGGAACAGTTTTATGTTATATGAAGACTATATTGTTTTATTTGTTAGCATATTTTAATACAGGCCTATACATAATTATATATTGAGCATGTGTGTTAGTTCATCTTTTCCTACTTTTTACACTATGCCCTGCTGCTGCTGTAACCTGGAATAGATCACCAACATCATTAATATTCAACTACAAAATGTAATTGTAATACATCCACAAGATATTTAACAGCAGGAACACATCACAGTCTCTCTCTTTGTTCATTTGATTGTTTGTTAGTGGACTAAACTTGTAAAAAAAAAAAGACCATATTCATCAGATGTAATACAAGTTCATCTCAAATCATGACAAAGTATATACTCCAGTAAAAGTAGTTTGTGTATTTGGCTGCTCAGAACAACATTCTCTGAGCATGTTTAAATCCAGAGCTGCCCAAGACATCTGCATCTTTTTCTCAACGCTGCATAATACTAGACATATTTGAAATGTTATAAATGAAATATTAATATTAATCCCCAGTTAATAATAAATCCCTGCCCGCCTGTAACTGCATGACAGCACTCTCCTTTATTTCTCTGCCCCCAAACCAAACCTGTTGTAGCTAAAGAGACCCCGCTATTGACAGACTGAACCTCTCAGCCGGGTGTCAACAGTATGAACACGGCGAGTTCCCAGCAGGCTGTTTTTCAAAATGAAGCCAACATCGCTGCTCCTGCAGAGGCTCCCGGTACGCGGCAGAAGCAATTAAAAAACTCAATTCTGCAGCTCAAAGTCCTGCTGAGAGAGTGATGGCGTGGTCGAGCTGATAAGCGGCTCAGCGTTTGCGAGGCTCTGTATTACATCAACCCCCTCACCCCCCCACCCGCAACGCTCCCTCTCCTGCAGAGGGAACACCGCTCTGACCTGGGCTATCTCCAGTGCCAGTGGCAACAACAGGCAATTTGTGGAAGGTTATATAGGCTAATTAACAAATTTGCTGTGTGGTGTCGGCTGACACGTTTCATATCATGTTTGTGTTTCCCTCAGGGCGCCTGCCACAGAGACGCTCCCATATAGAGACAAGCTGCAGGTGGAAATGAAGACAGTTTTTTTTTATGTAGCATGAGGTTAGAATCACTCAAACATTTACTTTGCATCTGCTGCTTTCATTTAAACTCTATGTGGATTCATCTGAGGGACGAACACCGAAACGCCATGTTTATATTGTACTGAGAAGCCTTCATTAACATGGCTATAAATGACATGAATTGCACCAAGGTCTGAACCAAAGTAAAAGTTTTGATGCATTCGTTTTGGTTTGATTTCACACTGCAATTCTGCGAGCGCACTAAAGAACTTTACATGACAATAGCCTCATGACGTCCTGTCATTGTCATCTCCAGTATCTCACAAAAGTGAGCACACTCCTCACATTTTGGTAAATATTTGATTCTATCTTTGATTGATCATGTGACGACACTGAAGAAATGACACTTTGCTCCAGTGTAAAGTAGTGAGTGTACAGTTTGTATAACTGTCCCCTCAAAATAAAACATCTCACAGCCATTAATGTCTAAACCGCTGGCAACAAAAGTGAGGACACCCCTAAGTGAAAATGTCCAAATTGGACCCAAAGTGTCAATATTTAGTATGGTCACCATTATTTTCCAGCGCTGCCTTAACCCTCTTGGGCATAGAGTTCACCAGAGCTTCACAGGTTGGCTCTGGACTCCTCTTCCACTCCTCCATGACGATATCACGGAGCAGCTGGAACTTAGAGACCTTGCGCTCCTCCACCTTCCGTTTGAGGAGCCCCACAGATGCTCAGTAGGGTTCAGGTCTGGAGACGTGCTGGATCAGTCCATCACCTTTACCCTCAGCGTTGTCACATGAAAAGGTGAACAAAAATGTGAAGGGTTGTACTCACTTTTGTGAGATACTGTATGTGGGCTGCCTCTCCCTCAGACTTGTTTGTAAGTATGAATGAAAAATGAATTGACTAGAGCACAAGCTATAATCAAGGCTAGTTCAAATTGACCAGTTAAACGTCCTTCTGCACCTCAGTTTGAAGAGAGACCAAAGACGTGAGCGGCAGTTTGATTCAATAGTTGCTGTGTGTTGATGATGAGCTGTCACAGGAGATTTATAATTATTTCTCTATTTCAGTGCATTCTCTGTGCATTTGTTTATTTCCAGTTTACATGGGAACCACCAAACTCCCTGTAAATGGTCTGAACCATCCAAAAAATGCTTTCACACTATAGAACTGAACTGTGGTTCAGTTTGATACGGACCGAGACGACCTATTTTTTTCGGACCAAACAGAAAAGTCAGGAACAAACAAGGTAGGTGTGAAAGCCCTCTTAAATATATTTGCTTTAAATGCGACTTCATACTATGGCTCTGTTCGAAACACAAGGCAGTTTCCTCGCTGCCTCGCTGCGGGAATAGACAGGCGCCTTCCTAGAACATTAGTTTCAAACAGCCTTTCAGGGCAGCACTTAAGCAGTGTGTGACTTTAGCACACCTTCTTGCTTCTCTTCTGGCTGTCAGTCACTAGCCTTAGCATCAACTAGCTATCGACAAGTGAAATGGCTTAACAGACACCTCAGAAATCATACTAAACAAACTTGGTTGGTTACAGGCACAGGCTAATAAGGTACAGACCGTTTTCATCTAAGGGTGTCCAATACCAACGCTTTCAGAAAAAGTAACAAAACATAGTCTTTGACGCCAAAGGTTCCCATTAACATCATAGAGACATGTAGGGCGTCTTGTACAGACCGAAAGTGCTAGCTAGCTAGCTACGTTGTGTTAAAGGTGTTGACAGCCCCCCGAAGCCCCCTAATCTTACCACAACCATGAGAAATGTTAGTACCTAAACCCAAGTCATTGACTTTATGCATGTCGACTGGCTAACCTTACAGTTGTGCACATCGGCCGTACTAGCAGGTAGGGTTATCCTCCTTTGTGTTGCGGGGACGTAGCAAACGGTGGTGTTTCATACGGACGCTGAAGGGTATCTTTAATACTTTAATAAGCACCAGTTTTGATCGCGTTGAGATGAGTACAGTGTCCTTGCCAGCTTTTTTCAAAAAATGAGCGAAAAAAATAGTGAACTTTTTTAAATAACAACTTACATTTGTAATTTAGCTCGTTTGTCTGCCATCTTGGTAAGATTTTGTGAGCTGCCACGGGTGCACAGATTTATGGGTAAACTGACCGCGACGGGTGAAGCTGTCCTGTTCGAATCCTACTGAGACAGCAGTTTTACCCGTTTCAAACATAGCCTACACGATATCAGCCCGAGAATGACCCGACCTGACAGACGTGCCAGTGAATATCACTTGATTTAATCCGATTTGGGTTGAATCCCAAGAACTGAGATTCTTGTATTTCCCGGGGAACTCTTAAGAAAATCTGGACTAGTTTCGGGGGAAACATATCTGCTTGTGTGATACAATCCGACCTTGAAATTTTCATTCTAAACTGGCGGCTTACAAAACAGCTGTGAGGCGACGCTGTGAGACGTTTTTACTCACGCAAACCTTTAGTAAATCTGGCCCAAAGAAGAGAGGAAACAGAAAGACGTGTTCCCCCAAGTGAACTTATTTAGTCCCACACCTTTCACTCAAACCAAATACTGATGCGTTTATTAACAGGAGGCAAATGTTTCTTCAAAGCACAGCCATGAAGTATGATATATTTTGTAGCAGGTGGGAAAATAAGGTATGAAAGAACAATGCACTCACTTGCGGCCGCTGGCAGGACTACAATTCAACAGTCACAATGAGGTACTATGAAACGTGTCTGTGGAAACAGATCCATACAGGTCGATGATGCCGCAGCTTATTACGACCCATATTTATATTTTTATAGTGACCTCTAGTGGAAGAAGAAGTCAGGTGACGTGGTATAAAGAGTCCATGTAAGTAGATGGTGGGGCGGATGAACTCAGGACTTTCACTTGGGAGACTGACGTCCAAGTCCCGTGTGAAAGAAAGTACTGAAGGTCCAGTAAACCTGGTTTCTGGTCCGGTACCAAGAGGGTAAGCAAGAGTTTGAACAGCAGCCGTGTTTCCATCAACGTTTTTTTATGCACATGAGAAAAGGTTGACTGAAACGGCAAAATTATAATTTATAATTTTATGCTCGCTTGAGGTGGTTTTTGGCTTTTTCAAAAAACTGTTAATTCACTAAATGGGAGATAGAAACACTTTTGCCGACATGTAACCCACAACTGATCAGCTGTTTCCGCTGTCTGCGTTTTCCACTGATGTTACCATAACGCACGGAGACACGGCTGGGAGCAACTTGCCTGCTTGAAACACTTTCCTGAGGACCTCTCTCCACGTTTCCATGTGATTGGTTTTGTTTCTGGTTTGCAACCCATACTTCTTGTTTATTACAGATGTAACTAACACCTGGTTTATTCACTCCAAACCAGCTGATGAAAATACACATAAATCGTATTGTCTTTTTCTTTTGCGACATTTCAAAAGTCCGCTTAAAATTTGCTTTACAATTAGATGGAAACGTGACGCCAACCAAAGCCTGCATGGACGTGTAGGCCCAAAATTTACGTCATCCTGTCGCACATGAGAGATGTAATATAATGCTGCGTTCCATTTTCCACGGAAGTCTGAGTTCGGAGCTGGGAATGACGTCACATCCGAGTTGACGGCGTTCCAGTTACAAGTCGAAAAACTTCACTCGGCCAGCTGTTATTTAAACTAGCCAGGTTAGCCGCTGTTACCAGCGCCAGTTGATAAACGCAGTGTGCGGTATTTACGCATAGTAAACACTGATTGTAGCAACATGTACACAGACCGCAGTTTCTGTACGAAAATTTCTTTGAGACACAAGTAAACAAACGTGCTAATAAACAGTATAAACCACAGCATTCACTAACTGTTGATACTCAGAGCAGCCATCTTGGATCACGAAGTAGGGGGTAGTGCGGTTCTCCCAACTTTCCGAGTCGGAAATCCGACTAAAGAGGGAGTTCCCTTTTAAATTTCTGACTTTCAAAACAGAAATTTCGATGTCCCATCTCAAATGCAACGCAACATAACCATATTATGTAGATTAGAGCTGGACAACGATTAAAATTTTTTAATCGTGATTAATCGCATGATTTTCTTTGCATAGTTATGCGCAAAATTGAATAATGAATTCTATAGTAGTGTATTGTGCACTTTTAATTTAAATGTACTGCTTTACACTCACCTAAAGGATTATTAGGAACACCATACTAATACTGTGTTTGACCCCCTTTCGCCTTCAGAACTGCCTTAATTCTACGTGGCATTGATTCAACAAGGTGCTGAAAGCATTCTTTAGAAATGTTGGCCCATGTTGATGGATAGCATCTTGCAGTTGATGGAGATTTGTGGGATGCACATCCAGGGCACCAAGCTCCCGTTCCACCACATCCCAAAGATGCTCTATTGGGTTGAGATCTGGTGACTGTGGGGGCCATTTTAGTACAGTGAACTCATTGTCAAGTTTGAAATGATTGGAGCTTTGTGACATGGTGCATTATCCTGCTGGAAGTAGCCATCAGAGGATGGGTACATGGTGGCCATAAAGGGATGGACATGGTCAGAAACAATGCTCAGGTAGGCCGTGGCATTTAAACCATGCCCAATTGGCACCTAGGGGCCTAAAGTGTGCCAAGAAAACATCCCCCACACCATTACACCACCACCAGCAGCCTGCACAGTGGTAACAAGGCATGATGGATCCATGTTCTCATTCTGTTTACGCCAAATTCTGACTCTACCATCTGAATGTCTCAACAGAAATCGAGACTCATCAGACCAGGCAACATTTTTCCAGTCTTCAACTGTCCAATTTTGGTGAGCTCTTGCAAATTGTAGCCTCTTTTTCCTATTTGTAGTGGAGATGAGTGGTACCCGGTGGGGTCTTCTGCTGTTGTAGCCCATCCGCCTCAAGGTCGTGCGTGTTGCGGCTTCACAAATGCTTTGCGCATACCTCGGTTGTAACGAGTGGTTATTTCAGTCAAAGTTGCTCTTCTATCAGCTTGAATCAGTCGGCCCATTCTCCTCTGACCTCTAGCTTCAACGAGGCATTTTCGCCCACAGGACTGCCGCATACTGGATGTTTTCCCTTTTCACACCATTCTTTGTAAACCTAGAAATGGTTGTGCGTGAAAATCCCAGTAACTGAGCAGATTGTGAAATACTCAGACCGGCCCGTCTGGCACCAACAACCATGCCACGCTCAAAATTGCTTAAATCACCTTTCTTTCCCATTCTGACATTCAGTTTGGAGTCAGGAGATTGTCTTGACCAGGACCACACCCCTAAATGCATCGAAGCAACTGCCATGTGATTGGTTGATTAGATAATTGCATTAATGAGAAATTGAACAGGTGTTCCTAATAATCCTTTAGGTGAGTGTATACATTGGATAAGTTGCTCTAGAGGCGTGACCTCTGACATAATTGGCAATTGTAAGTCGCTTTTGATAAAAGCATCAGCTAAATGAATATATATATGTATATATGTGTGTGTATATATATATATATATATATACATATGTATGTGTGTGTATATATATATATATATATATATATTATGTATGTGTGTGTGTAACTATACATACAAGTGTATATTTTTACTTGTTCATATACAAGTGTAATAACATGTGGTTTGCAAACACTTTAAACAAATAAGGAGCTTTTCCCCAGCAGTGTTCCCTTTACACAGCAGCAATAAAATATTTATTGTAAATCTCAACTTAAACATTAATGTGATCAAATCAAATATTAAACCAAAGCTGTCAGGCCGTTACCTTTTATCTAGCTCGTTAAAACGAGTTCCCATCAGAGTCCAGTTTTCTGAAGAGGTATCTGCTGAATTGCTCGCCTCACGCTCACGCAAGTTGAATTGTCTTGAACTTTTTGTACCTACAGCACAGATCATTGGCAGAGAGACTGATCCTCGCTGTTTGAGTTTCCAGAATCTATTACTGTTTAACCAAACAGGACATCAGCAGGAGGGAATTCACACGGCAGAGCGTCCCCGCAAAACCAGATGAAGGCCTCTCAGGTGAAGTTATGTAGCCTGTAATTTTAACTGAAGTTAAACAGGCTACAGCTGTGTAGTGCACAGAAGCTGTTACCATGGTTACTCTCCATAGAGCGCCTGCCGTTACTCGCGGAACGCTGTCTTAATTGAGTCTTCGCTAAGCCACACCCCAAATACACAGCTGGCCAATCACAGCGCAGTATAGGACTCTCTCTAACTGAGGTTCGACACTTTCATGGCTGCGCTCCGGTCACTCTAATGCAGAAAGAGTCGTTTTCTAGCTTTTTCCAGAGGCATCTTGTAATAGTTACAGCAGCTACCCAGAGAGGCTGAAAGGAGAAGGACGATTTATTTCTTCCCTAAACCTGAAATAAATCCAGAAACATGTCGGCTGTGGATTGTTCCTAATGTGATGCTAGTTAGCTCACGCTGGCTAACTTCCTACTGAACGTAACGTAATAAAGTCCTGCTGTTCTGCTTTTTAATGACTGTAATAATGAACAGAGGCCGACCAGCTGTACAGGAACACTGCTGATCCTTAATATCGTTGTCTTTTGTCTCAGTTGTCGGGGGATGCGGTGGTTCACTTGTACTGTGTGATTGGTAGGATTTATCTTTCATCTTGTTCCATGTCCGTTTGAGTCAGTTTGACTCTGAATACAACCTTCAAATTTATAATGCAACTGAAAAACTGCTTCTTTCTGAGATTTGCTTTTTCCAACAAATTTGACAATATTTCTCCGGGGAGTGCAGTAACTGACGGAGGCAGCGCTGGCAGTTTGTCGGACTTATCAACAGTAACTAAGGGGGGCGTGGCTTAGCGAAGGATCAGTTCTCCCACTCGCTGCATCCAGCGTAGTCTGCTGAAACCTCCCGCCGCTGCTTGTTTGGGAGGCTGATTTGCGGGCTGATCAACATCCCGCCCCTCCTGTGAGCCACGGTTTGACTGGATGTGTGTTCAGAGCCAGTGAGCAAGGCACTTTCAAACTAATAATAATAAAATAACAACTGTTAACGTCCGATAAAATAATTGTTGGCGTTAATTCATTAATGTGTTGCAGCGTGCCCAGCCCTCGTGTACATAAAGAGTTTTTTACTTCTTGTCCTGTGTGTACACACTGGTTATCTTTACTCTTTCCATTGAATGCTGTGTGATGTGAACTGGTGGCAGTCGAGTTTCCCCATTGGAGATTAAAAAAGTTTTATCATCTAATCTAATCTTGGAATCTAACAAAACCTATTGTGCCATCAGTGACGCTGCGTTGGTGTTTGGCAGGTGAGCCCTGTAGGCGGGCTGATTGAACAGAGTCACCATCCGAGTCAGACGAACACACTGAGCCCTTTCTGTTGCCGCAGCTACCAGAATTTCTGCCATCGCTTTACGTCATTAAACCATTCTAATCGTGCGCAGTAGACCCTGGTGCTAATAGGAGGTAGCCACTGTCACTGTAGTGACACTATATAGGACCAAAACTGGCTGCTCTCCATTCAAACCTGTGGAGTGGCTTCGTACATTAATTAGACTGTGACTGGTTCATGCTAACTATTTTACATGTTGTTTTGGGACAATCTACCGATGTAGTTGTTTTGGTACGAGGACGTGTTGTTTATCTGTCGGACTCAGAACTTTATAACAATAATGATAATAATAATCTTTATTTGTAGAGCACTTTGCAAAAACAAGTTACGTTAACGTCAATTCTAAAACATACTGAGAGCCAGTGTGACGAAGCTAAAAGAGGGTGATGTGGTCGTATTTCTTTGTTCTGGTTACAAGCCTGGCAGCTGAGTTCTGGACCGTCTGGAGTCCATCAGTAGATCTTCTGGTTCACTCTCGGCGCCCTCATGGCGTCGTTTTCAGAGAATAAGCTTTAAAAAGCTGCTGTAGGTGAGCTGGTGAACATAGTGGAGCATTTAGCGGCTAAAGAGCCAGATTTCCCTCGATAGCTGGTGGAGACCGAACACAGAGCTAACAGAGAGACTCGCCTCCATCAGGTGACGTAAACACGACTCCACATGAGCCATCATGTTGCTGCTGTAGGTGGAAGTAAGCAGCTGTTTGCTAACGAGCTCAACATGTCAACTTAGCACAAGTTGTTGCTGCAGGATTTGAGAATGAAGGAGGAGGGAAGATTTGATTTTTTTGCACTGTGCTCCAGAGTTAATTAAGGGAAGTGAAGAGGGAAGACTCAGCCGAGGAGGGATGTGAAGTTTTTCTCAAGGATTTTGAGGCTTTAGGCAGATGCTCTGCTGAGTGTGAGTGACTGGAGGAGGCAGCAGAAGGCAGTCGGAGCTACGAGCTTCTGACTAAGATGGAGGAGAGTCTGCAGCTCAGGAAGTTTGAGCCCGGCTCTCACGCTGTCAGGGTCAGAGAGTCAGTTCCGCCCCGGAGCTATAAACAGGGAAAAAACTGAAGCGTTGGACGCAGAAGTTTAGCAGACAGTGAACGCCTCTTCAGCAGCGTCACCTCAGGGACCTCCGGTTTGGTAGTATTTCGCTGTATACAGTGGGGGAAATAAGTATTTGACCCCTTGCTGATTTTGCAGGTTTGCCCACTTACAAAGAATGCAACAATCTACAATTTTAATCATATGTACATTCTAACAGTGAAAGACAGAATCCCAAAGAAAATTCCAGAAAATCACGTCATATGAATTTATAAAAATTGATAACCATCTGATGAGGAAAAACAAGTATTTGACCCCCTACCAAACAGCAAGTATTCTGGCTCCTACAAGCCAGTTAGTCTTTCTTTAAGACACAGCCCCAATCCCAACCAATTATCTACATCAAATACACTGCCTCACCTCGTTACCTGTATAAAAGACACCTGTCAACACCCAAACAACCAGCATCCAACATCACCACCATGGGCAAGACCAAAGAGCTTTCTACGGACATCAGGGACAAGATTGTTGATCTGCACAAGGCTGGGATGGGCTACAAGAGAATCGGAAAGCAACTTGGAGAGAAAAGATCAACTGTCGGTGCAGTTATCAGGAAATGGAAGAAGCACCACACCACCGCCAACCTCCCTCGGTCTGGGCCTCCACACAAGATCTCGCCTCGTGGGGTGTCCCTGATCATGCGAACGGTGAGGAATCATCCCAAAACCACAAGGGGGGAACTGATGAATCAACTGAAGGCAGCTGGGACCACAGTTACAAAAGAAACGGTTGGTAACACACTACGCCGTCATGGATTGAAATCCTGCAGCGCACGCAAGGTCCCCCTGCTCAAGAAGAAACATGTACAGGCCCGCATGAAGTTCGCCATTCACCACCTGGACGACTCAGAAGAGGCCTGGAAGAAGGTGATGTGGTCAGATGAGACCAAAATAGAACTTTTGGCCTCAACTCAACTCGTCGTGTTTGGAGGGCAAAGAACACAGAGTACAACCCAAAGAACACCATCCCCACCGTCAAGCATGGTGGTGGCAACATCATGCTTTGGGGGTGCTTTTCAGCCAAGGGGACGGGACAACTCCATCGTATTGAGGGGAGGATGGACGGGGCCATGTATCGTGGAATTCTGGACCAACATCTCCTTCCCTCAGTGAGAGAGCTGAAGATGGGTCGAGGATGGGTGTTTCAGCACGACAACGACCCTAAGCACACCGCCAAAGCAACAAAAGAGTGGCTGAAGAAGAAGCACATCAAGGTTCTGGAGTGGCCTAGCCAGTCTCCAGACCTGAATCCAATTGAAAATCTTTGGAGGGAGCTTAAAATAAGAGTTGCCAGGCGACAACCTCGGAACCTGAATGATTTGGAGGCTGTCTGCAGGGAGGAGTGGGCCAACATCCCTGCCGAAATGTGCACAAACCTTGTCACCAACTATAAAAACCGTTTGACATCTGTGCTGGCCAATAATGGCTTTTCTACAAAATATTAACATGCTGTTTGTCCAGGGGGTCAAATACTTGTTTTTCCTCATCAGATGGTTATCAATTTTAATAAATTCATATGATGTGATTTTCTGGAATTTTCTTTGGGATTCTGTCTTTCACTGTTAGAATGTACATATGATTAAAATTATAGATCGTTGCATTCTTTGTAAGTGGGCAAACCTGCAAAATCAGCAAGGGGTCAAATACTTATTTCCCCCACTGTAACTGTACAAAGTATAGAAAACTTGGAGCCTCAGGAGCGAAGCTTAAAGGAACACTCCGTGAAAAGTTTCCAACTGTTTCTGTTTTAGTTTTAATACTTGTTTTGTTGTTTTTCTCTGAATGCAGAGTCACAATTGGAAAAGTTACTACACAGGCCTACGGTAGGAATACTACTAACAATACTACTACTACCATTGATACTACTACTGTCGCTACACAGGCCTACGGTAGGAATACTACTGACAATACTACTACTACCATTGATACTACTACTGTCGCTACACAGGCCTACGGTAGGAATACTACTGACAATACTACTACTACCATTGATACTACTACTGTCGCTACACAGGCCTACGGTAGGAATACTACTGACAATACTACTACTACCATTGATACTACTACTGTCGCTACACAGGCCTACGGTAGGAATACTACTGACAATACTACTACTACCATTGATACTACTACTGTCGCTACACAGGCCTACGGTAGGAATACTACTGACAATACTACTACTACCATTGATACTACTGTCGCTACACAGGCCTACGGTAGGAATACTACTGACAATACTGCTACTACCATTGATACTACTACTGTCGCTACACAGGCCTACGGTAGGAATACTACTGACAATACTACTACTACTATTGATACTATTGATACTACTACTGTCGCTACACAGGCCTACGGTAGGAATACTACTGACAATACTACTACTACCATTGATACTACTACTGTCGCTACACAGGCCTACGGTAGGAATACTACTGACAATACTGCTACTACCATTGATACTACTACTGTCGCTACACAGGCCTACGGTAGGAATACTACTGACAATACTACTACTACCATTGATACTACTACTGTCGCTACACAGACCTACGGTAGGAATACTACTGACAATACTGCTACTACCATTGATACTACTACTGTCGCTACACAGGCCTACGGTAGGAATACTACTGACAATACTACTACTACCATTGATACTACTACTGTCGCTACACAGGCCTACGGTAGGAATACTACTGACAATACTGCTACTACCATTGATACTACTACTGTCGCTACACAGGCCTACGGTAGGAATACTACTGACAATACTACTACTACCATTGATACTACTACTGTCGCTACACAGGCCTACGGTAGGAATACTACTGACAATACTACTACTACCATTGATACTACTACTGTCGCTACACAGGCCTACGGTAGGAATACTACTGACAATACTACTACTACCATTGATACTACTACTGTCGCTACACAGGCCTACGGTAGGAATACTACTGACAATACTACTACTACCATTGATACTACTACTGTCGCTACACAGGCCTACGGTACTACCATTATTGCTGAGTCACACAGTAGGAATAATGCTGAAAACACTACTAGTACTTTTACTGCTATCACTACTGCTTCCATAACTACTGAGACCTATGGTGGGAATACTACTGTACTTCTGAAAGTACTACTGTCACTACTGCTTCCATAACAGCTGAGACCTATGGTGGGAATACTACTGTACTGTGTGCTGTATAATATTGATACTACCATCACTGCTGAGGCCAACAATAGGAATATTATTATTACTATATTACTACTGTCACTACTGCTTCCATAACAGCTGAGGCCCATGGTAGTATTACTTCTGAAAGTACTACTCCGCCGCTGTAGAGAAGCTCCTCGCTGCATGAAGCAGTAACAGGAGAGCTTTCTCTTCTGTAATCTTTCTCCGTCTCTGCCTTTGGTCTCTCTTGTTTCTCTGCTCTCTCCAGCTTCTTCCTCTTTTTTGAACATCTGAAATGTTTTGATCTCAGTGTTTTGATTCGACTCTCCAAAGAGATGATCAGTGGTTTCATCATACAGTGTTTTTTTTCTTTTTTGAAGGAAGGTGAAGGATTTGCATCCTGCCCTTCATGCGCTGCACAGACGTCTCTTCTCTGAAAGTTTTAATTTCATTGGCTGATGCAATGTGTACAGTGCAGATACATGTGAGGCAGAAAGACAAGTTTGTTCCACAAAGGCACGTTGAACTGTGGAATAACCTGTTTGAAACTGCCCAAACGTTTTCAGGTGTATCTCTACTCTATATGCATATTTCTGGTCTCCTTTGATAGGTCAGAGACTATCGTACACCGTCGGTCAAAGGTTTTAGAACATCCCTATTTTCTAGTTTGTATGTAAATATAAATAGTTCAATACAGTGAAAAACCTTAAATGGTACAAAAGGTGAAAACTAAATTTCCGTCACCAACCAGACATTTTCAGATATTAAATTAACAATTAAATTAAGGAGTTCTGTTCATTATTCCACTGTAGGATCAACTGATGACCAGCTGGTCTGTCTTCCTTCATTAATATTCTATAAAGTATAATTAATAATCTTGTACAAATAAAGCTTCTGAGGGTGTTTCAACAGGCTGTTTTTTTACTGGACTAAACTAAATGTTTACACACATTTTTCCATCCTCAACTAGTGTGTTGTAAATTTCAAAGGCAACATCACCATATAATCAAGATCCTGTAGATAATAATGTAACTGAATGTCTTCTCCTACTCCTTGACTACAACTGTAACTTTAAATTTGCTCAAAAGTAATTGAAATACAACCTTGATACTATTGATAGAGATAAGGGCAGACAGGCTCCATGTTTACTGTTTACAAATAACATAATTCTCCTCTAAACATTGAAATACTAATAATAAAATGAATAAGGACCAATATTTCTATGACCTATGTTTGGGTGTCAGTACTACGAGTCAGCCACAAGATGGCGACATAGACCGCGTGTTCGAATGGAACTTTGGGGCGTCGTTATTTTTTCCCCACCAGAGTTTCGAAAAATTCCCGCCCTACTGTGCTGTGATTGGCTAGTGCTCGTAAAGGCACGCGTCCTTATGATTGGATGCTAGCGCGCTCTCAGGAGTGTCAACGAGTACTAGCCAATCACAGCACAGCCCTGGTAAGTCCCGTGGGGAAAAAAAAAAAAAAAAAAAAACCCCGGTGAATTTACATTTCTGGATATAAAATGTTTGTCTCTCTTTTTGCGCTCTCCCTCTGTAGATAGAAATATTTAAAACATTTATATTTGTATTATTAGTATTAGATTATCGTCTATCAGCAGTGTAAACGTGTAATAGCCAATCACAGCACAGTAGGGCGGGACTTGTAGAAAGTCTGGCGGGAAAAACAATAGCGTGTCAGTCACAGGTGCAGGTGGTGGATGGAAAGTTTTCAAGATGGCGGTTTACAACCGAAGCTTAAACAGCACAGATTATTTGGGACTAAACCTACAAAAATAGCAAAAGTAGGACACAAGTCGTAGTTGTAAATGTATAAATTATTGTTCTGGGACAGGTTAAGATTGGGTCATTCAGGATGTGAGATACACGGTGTTCAGTCTATGCTTGTTTTGCTACAAGCTCAGTTAACGCTAGTTGCTGTGGCGAGTTCAGCGCCGACAAAACGTAGCAACGTTTTGAGATTGAACTCGCCCCTGGTGTTTGATCTCTTTGTTTTAGTTAAAATTGTTTAGCATGAGCTTTTCGCTTAGCGTCCGAGCTTCAGGTAGGCGTGTAACATGAATATGTTGAACTCTAACTAAATTGTTCCGCCTGTAGGGGGTGTGAGGGGTAACTTAGGTATTCACTCCTACAGGATCCAGACAAGGACAAAATTAGTTGATATGTTCATAGATTTTTTTATTATAGCTGCATTTTAGTTTATTTCTTTTCTGACACTTAAGACTCTTATTCCACTCAGAATAACACGAGGCAACTTTGTGATGAGGATCAGAAATTAAAATTATACTTTCTGTTGTTTAATAAAAATAATGTACACGCTGTTAATTTAATGATTGTAAGTGCAGCGTCTCTCCTGACCAGTTTTGCTTTCTTTGGCAGCAGAAACAGTTTGTTTATGTGCATCACATATTTAAAATAGTTTGTTAAAAAAATCATTTTAATAATGGAGTAAATCACAAGTAAGACAATAAAAAGAGGCAAAGATGAGAGGAGTTTGTTGGGTACGTAGAAGAACTGCTAGCAACGTTAATCCAACACAACAAACTCGGCGTCTTCCTGCAACAACTCGCCTCTCGCAAGATTTCAGAGTGAGACTTGTCCTTGAGCCAGATTTCAGTTTCCTGTTGAAAACAAGTCCCGAGTAGGAATATTTTCCACGATGTTGTGCTTTAACAGTCTCAGCCTGTCGCTGGCAAAAAGAATCACTTTTTCTGGATGCCATTTTGACCGGCGCAATTGCACCACCAAACAAAATACAGAAAATATCATTTAACTAAACTTTATGAATTATCAACATTTCATCTCACTACATATTAAAACATTCATGGTTCTGCTGTCAGTTATCATTAATAACTCTGCTTGTAGCTGCACCATTAAACCCAGAATTTGTGGGACCACGTTCATTCAAGTATTGTACTTCTGGGCTTAATTGAGTATTTCCATTTTGCTACTTTGTACTTTTACTCCCCCATATTTTGAAAACCAAATTGTATTTTTCCCCCACTGCATTTATTTACTAGTTACTTTCCAGATCCAGATCATTAAACCAAAATATATGGATTAAGCTGCAGCAGTGTATAAGAGTTCCACCTTAACCAGCTGCAACATTAAAGTAAAGAACACATGAATGCACAATAATTAAAATTCTATAATTTAATATGTTCCATTCTGCATAATGAGCACTTAAAGTACATTTTAATCAGACTCTTGAACTCCAGTTCATCCTCAGCACTGCTCCAGTGATGATAGTTTATTTCTGTTGCCATTTGTCATAACTGATTCGGTTTTAATGTCGTCTGCTATGTAGCAGAAGGGAGTTAAAAAACTCAATTTCACTCTGCCACTTGTTGTATTGTGACAATAAACCTACCTAATACCCATGTACTTTTACTTGTAGTGAATAACCAGCTTCATGATGCCAGTGTTATTCATGTCACACATATTATTATGTTTCTTCAGTGCTCTTTCACACTTAACAGTACATGTTCACCTTCTAATTAGTGGGTTCAGCTTCTTGAGGCACGCCTGTTGTTAGCAGGTGCATCCAGTCAAGCGTGCAGCCGTGACTTCTTCGCTGTAGAGTGCAGGGTGAGGTGAACTGCAGAGATAAGTAAGACACATAATAGGACAGTTCATCAAGCAAAAAAAAAACAAAACAGGTGTGCTGCAGAGCAACATGGAGAGGATGGTAAAATTAGATTTTAGGCAGAAAAATAAACAGTTAAGCTTTATTTTCCCAGGTCTTTAAATTCCTTGGATGTTCCCTGGAAACATGTGGTGCTTATTATAATGGAGACAAAGTTATTGCAAGTTTAGTTTGCAAGAAGTTGTTGCTTTTCAGAGGAATGTTTCTTGAAAAAGAAATAAAACTTGAATGGAGGAGCACCTTTAGGACTTCATATAGAACTTTTATCTGCTTTACAGTCTGCGTCTCATTCACCGGCACAAACACACATGGCAGCGAGCTACCATGCAAGGCACCAGCCTGGCCAACAGAAGTTTGAGGTTCAATGTGGACGTGAAGAGCTGACGATCGAACCGTCAACCCTGCAACCACTGGACAAGCATGTACAGGTAATTTTTACTTTACATAGTGTGTCTTTGCCATGAAACAAGACATTTAGATGTGTTTTAATGCGCAAATATTTGGAAAGATATCAGATATTTCCTGTTTCTATCACATTTCAAACTTTTCCAAATCAAAGGACTGTAGCGAGTGACTGAAGTTGACTCTCAGTATGAACAACACTAAGACAAGACTATGAAATATATTGAATTGGTGGTCTTAACTACAGCCGTCTTCCACAGAAGGTCACCGAACCAGACCGCAGAGCGGTCAATAAAAGTCCTCCCTGGTTGCGAGACTCCTTGCTTACTAATTTCCAAATGGCCTTGGAAAGCAGCAGCTCCAGAGATGAATCCTCGGGAGTCTCAAGGCACGAATCTCTGTGGCCGAGCAGCAGCACACAAGGTCGGCGTGTTTACTGGCTTTGGCCCCTTAACTCCAGTGAAGGGAAATGTTAGAAGCTGCTTTGTTTTGGTGTTTACCGGCGCTGCTTCTGTCCTCTCGGTGTTCCAGCGAAGGCGCCGGAGTTTCATCACTTCAACAAACCCCATCAGTAGAGGGGGGTGATAGAAATTCATTGATATTGATTTAATTTCTAATATTTTCCTTTTGAACTGTTAAAAATGTTTTCATCCTCCCCATTAACGCACTCTGATGTTTAAATTGTAAAACACAGAATTTAGGTAAACACGGTCTCATCAAGCAGAACTGTATCCAGCCTTGCAGTGAATTTCTGAATGGGCGAGTAGAGTTTACTGGCTTTAAATCGAGCATGTCGGCTGTTTTTCTACGACTGCTCCTCTTTTCGAGCGTTGTTAGAGAGCCACACAATTAGGGCTGTAACGATTTATCGATTAAATCGATTCATAAAATGCTCCGACACAAATTCTTTGCATCGATGCTTCGTTTAATCCATTTAACTATACAGCACAGTGTTTCACAGGGACATTTATTACTGTCGCACATCGCGCTTACGCTGTGAACACGACGTGATTATGATGGAGCTGTTTGCAAAGTGGAGGACGAGAGAGAAAACAGCGAGGGACAAAACAAAGTGTCCAAAGTCTGTTATTATTTCAAGCTAAAGATTTTCAAGTTTGCATGATAAATTTTAATTTAGTCCCCTATAGGCTTCCATAGTCCTCAGCTGAAAATGTGACCACGTGCGTTTGTGGTTCTCCTTTTGTCAGGAGCTGCACCTTTTAACTCCCCTGCAGCTCATAGCTCAGATGATCCCTGCTAGCTGCCTGTGCTGATCCATCCTTTCACCCTGATTCTTTCTTTATAATAACAAACAGCTGTTTCGTGTGCAGGATTGCTCATTTCACGTGTTTTTTCTTGACAAAACGTGGTTTGGAAACCAGCGTTGGTGACACAGCTGCTGTCAGCTCCTGTAGTGTGTCCGTGTCCTTGTCACCGATCAGTCACGTAGTGTGAACACGACAGGACTTCAAGACTGACTTCATATGACTGCAGGTTGTGTGGACTGCACGGCCATCGATGAATCGTTGAAATAATCTATAGACGGATACTAAAATCATCGTTAGCTGCACGAGTCTCACCGACGTCGCCTGAGATCCAACATCGGTATTAAATGTGTTGCTGGGAAACAGCAGCCGGCGTGCAGCGGTGTGTTTACAGCGAACAGCTGATGGAGTTACGCTAAATACTGAGTCCTGAGTTGTTTTAAGTTTTCATCAGTCAGGAAGTTTTTCCACAGAGCTGAAGTCTCCTCCTCTCCAAAACAAGCAGAACAGCTGATTACAGCAGGTAATAAAGCTCCTTAAACATCCTGTTCCTCCGACGCTCAGGTGGACTCTGCAGCTGATCTGCAGCTCTTGTCGCTGGAAATGTTTAAATAACCTTCCAAACTGTCGCAGTTTTATTTTTGTGTTGCTTTCTCTGTGCTGGAGTTATTTTAAGAACCTGATGGTTTTATCCAGTTTATTAATTTTAAGTTTAAATTAACGAACTTTATCGTGTCTGTTCATTATTCTCCCACACAAAAAAAGCTATTAATGCTCAAGCACAGCCTGTAGTTCTTCATTATATTCCAGTCAAATCTGATGTTCGTTTACAAATGTTGCTCATAGATAGTGGCTACTAAATAATGATGCCTGTGCATCGCTGTGTACCGCGTGCAGGCCTACAGCCTACATCAGCTGGTTAATTTGCATAATCTTCGCAGGTCTTTAGACCACGGTGGAAACACTGAAGGAACCTTTTAGTTCCTTGAGAAGAGATCCGGGGACTTAAATGTCCAACTTTGGGTTGAAACGCGGCTCTCGTGGTCTCCTAAACCTACGCGGATGCCTGTGGCTGGACTGGTACTGGCCTTCGCTCTCACATTATATTGGAACGGTAGTTTTGGGAGACTTGATCAACCTATTCTGTCGTTTAGATTCGGTGGAAAGACTGAAACCAGAAGAGTGGAGGCTGTTGGAGCAGCACGTTAAAGGTAATAGTTTTGGTTGTCACATGTTCAACAAGGGCTGAGAAATATGGCCAAAAAATGTATCACAACAACAAAATACTTATAATTCAATATTGATAATTATCAGGATAAATTTCTTTAAAGTTTAGAGGCTGATTTTTGCTCCTGAGTCACAGTTGAAGAAAGCTGATGGTTAATTGTGGTTTTAAACTTTTCTTTACGGTCAGAACAAACACTTGTGCATCACCTCCCAAATCTGAGGCACTTATGATTAAAAAAAAACTTTGAACAAATATGCACAAATAAAATGAGGTGCTGATTCGTTCGTGATTTAAATGAATTAAATCAAACACTAACTGGAAATTTGTTTTATTGTTAATGAGGAAGAAGTTTATCGCGATAATTATCATCTTTGTTCAACTATCACACATAGATATAATTATAGTGTCTTCATACTTTTGGCCGTCTTTCAAAAACTGTTTTCAGTGCAGCGCCACAAACTCAGAAGATCAGGCACTTCATTCACACTGGGACAAACTTTATTAAAAAAGTTGCTGTGAAAGTTTAAAAAAAATATTTTTAGCCTTCAAGGTTCTTTAATTAAAGATAAGGTTAACTTTGGGAAACAGAAGCACTTTCAGACAGTGAGCGTAAGTAAACGGTCACATTTATTCAGCCTTTGCACGAATGTGAACTGAACTTCTGTCAGTTTATTCACTTCAGATACTCGCAGCGTTTTACTTTGAAACCTCGCTGCCCACCGACGAAAATCCGCCGCGTGAGTCAGGGATCCCCGGCTCAGAAGAGGCAGAACAAACGCCGTTTCATGGCCCGTTTCACATCTGAGCGCTGAAACAACCGAGCGTCAGAGCGAAGACAACCTGACTGAACTCTGCAGCTCGCCTCTAATCTCCCCGAGTCACACAGATCAGGGAGTCCATGATTCTCCACATTCACCGGGCCTTTTTACCTCTGAAGCTGGATACCTGGAGTCTGATAAATCCTGCTGAGATCTCTGGCTGGTCAAAGTTTTCTCTAAGCATCATAAGTAGGCGAGCATGGGAAAGCTCAAACCTTCAGTGTTCCACGACCTGAAACATTAACTTCCCTGTATGACGGCTGTGGGCAGATGTAGAGAGCTCCGTCCTTTTTGGGGCTGAATTTAAACACATAAAGGTAAGAATACATTTCAAAGTCAGAGCATACATGTCTGTTAAACTGTCTGTTTCACGCTGGCAATTAACAGCATGTGCTTTCATTCACAGGTTTCTGAAGGGGTGTTACTGGGGCCCAAAAATCCTGATCCACACAAAGCACAAGAATTTGAGGTGGGCTGAAACAGGCTGCTGACTGTTGTTGGTCGAGACGCCTGTCAAAGCAAGTTTCTTGGTGCAAGGCAGTAAAAAGTGCTTTCCCAATCCCACTGTATAAAAATGTTAAAACACGCACACTGAAAACTCCTGGGTTATTTCTTAGTTGTGTTGGGTTAACATTCTGGGTTGTAGGGTTAATATTTTGACCCACTTCCTGGGTTGTTTGGGTCTCTGGGTTATTTTTCAGAGTGACCCATGTTCTGGGTTATAGAGTTTGCTTTCTCTCTCTCTCAAATTCAAATTAGCTTTATTGGCATGAAGGTATAGCAACCACCGCTGTTCTGGAATGGGTTAACGGTTCCTGCCTTTCCTCTGGTTAAACGAGTCTGCAGCCACTCTGTTCATAAACAGGAAGTAGATTGTCTTCTCTCTGTTTGGCAAAAGGAGAAAAAGTACAAGTAGAGACGAAGGAAGAACAGCGATGGTGAATAAGCACGCCGGAGATTTAAAGTGTCTTAGTGTTATTTGCATTTTATTTTCTGTAGCAGTGTGTTTTTGCCTTGCATGACTTATAAGACCGAGGGCGTCACTTTGTGTTGAAAGGTGGGGACATTTAAGGGCTCGTATAAGGAAGAGGGTGACGAAACAGTTGGTCCACCAGACGTGAAGATGCTCAATATTCGAGTCACAATGAACAAGACAACACTGATATTTGGAAAAAATATTCATTGATGAAATATTTGATTGGGGGGGTCTGGGTGTGATTTTGAGCATTAAACTCTTAATTTTCTGCACTAGTTTATGGTGGAAACGTCTTTATTTATATGAAGGGAAACAAAATTCATATGGCTGGTGAAAATTAAAATATGTAAAAATATTACGGAATATAATTCAGAAATCAGCAGCTGTTTTTTTTGGACATGGCAGATCTGAACATATTTACACTGCATTTCATGTTCTCCTGTTGTGCAAGTAAAACTTTCTAATAGAATTTTAATTTAACATTTAACATTTCTTGTTGCAAGCAAGTTTTAAGCAAACCTTTTAGCAAATGCTATCAAAAAGTTGTGGGGACATGTCCCCAGCGTCCCCAGCGTCCCTGGTGTCCCCGGTGTCCCCGGCGTCCCCAGCGTCCCCGGTGTAAATGACATCTATGTATAAGACACAATCAGGAAACCAAATGAGAGCCTCTGTGTCATTTTCATGTTACCCTGGAGTTTAAAAACCAAAAACAGCAGCGTTTTCACACTTCTCTGTTTTAGGTCTTCAGATTCGCCGTTTGTCTGGACGGCAGGCGGAAACGTAGGTCAGCGTTTTAAAATGATGACATAGTTGTGTGGTTGTAGCCTCTCCAATACAATAAAAACTAAATAAATAAAAATATAAATGCATACGTATAACTAAAATATAAAAGACATTGTTCATTTTCCCTTCTCGCTCCGACATCTCGCCAGTTCCTGTGTTTGTGTGTTCCGAGCGAGGGGATTAATAAAGTTGTTCTTAGAAATCAAAGTGTACAAGATAACAGCTATATATGAATGACATCAGCTGATCGACGCCTCTGCATCTATAATATGAAAACCTGACCAGATATTTGAAAGATAAAACCAGTAAGAAATTCACATCATTGTATCAGACCACCTTGTTCACAGGTGAGAGGCATGTAGTTTTGCTGTCAGACTAAATAATCCATAGTCTGACTATCGGAGGTGAATCAATGTCCGTCTGTCAGTCCGCTGCCTCGGTTCACTGTATATCTCAGCTGTTGGATGGATTGTCATAAACTCAGGTTCAGGTTTGTGGTTTTGAGTGAAATATCTCAACATTTACTTGATGTGTTGTCATGAAATTTGGTTCATGTTTTCACTCAGGATTAATAGCAACAACTCGTGATCCTCTGATTTCTCATCAATTCACAATTTAACTATGTCCAACCCTTCGGTTCTTCCGGAGCCTGCGAGGTGTCATGAGGAAATAACTAATTCAAATTAAATTGTATTTAGTATATTACATTTTGACTTCTCCCCCGCTCTTGTAGAGGACAGTGTTTCCTGCAGCGTTTCAACACATTTCTGATGCAAAAACAGTCCGTTATCCTTGAAAGTAGGTTGTGTTTAACAACCAAAACTCAAAGTATATCCACACACATCTCAGTCCGAGATAAAACTGTTTCCAACTGATCCATGTGAAGGATACAGACCAGAACGATGGCATAAAGGTGATCAATTAAGCTAAATTGTGCAAACAGATTATTCTTTCGAGAGCACAAATGATTAAATCCTGCATTCTGCATTACTGAAACTGTGTGTAGTCCCATGACGCCGCTCAGCCTTCAAACAGGTGTTGTGCCGAATATTTTCCCCCTGCTGAGAAATGCATGCACCACCAAATACTGCTTTGAAACGCTATAATATCCTTTGTGGGCTTCATCAATGATGATAAATGATTTGAATTCGGATTTTATGAACGTTCAGAGTCGTTAATATTTTATTACACTTAGTAAAAGTAGCATTACTTGAGATTCAGCAAACGATGTGGTGATAACTGCTTGAGCACAGCAAGGTGTTTGAAAAGGACCTTGAAGAGGTCAAACAGACGATGAAGGCTACCTGCCCAGATTTGCATCCACCTCTTTTCTCAGCATGAATACCGCCAGGAATCCAGTCCTGACTCTGGCTGCGGCACGTTAAGCTGCTCCACTTTTGATGCGTCCATATGCGGCGTCAGCGTCCACTGGAAGCGTCTCAGAAGCGTTTCAGCGGCGGAGCGTGAGGCCTGCCCCACCTTACTGACTTGTTATTAACTTGTCCTTTTCGTGCTTCTGCTACCTTCTTCACGGCTCTCTGTGACCCCGTTTCATTCAACTTCAGGCTGCATTTCCCACAGGGAGCATTTCAGAATCAGAGCGTCTCACCTGCGAGGAGTCAGTGATTTTAGGAGTAATTGTTACCAAACTGTTGTCCGGGCGTTTCTCGGCAGGCAGGCGGGATTCGGCGGAGTCTGAAGCTGAGGGAGATGTTTCCAGCAGTTGTGGAAACAACAGACAGGCTTTTATTTACGGGCACACTGTGACCTACACTGCACATTTACTGCCAGTCAGTTTCTGCCTTCTCATTCGCTCATCCACTCGCTCGCCACGCACACTCTGCACTGCAGTAAAAGGCCCGACGAGGAGCAGAAGCTAGCAAAGCGCTGAGTGTCACCCTGCTCTGTGTTCGGGAGAAAATCTTTTGTTCTGCATTGATATTAAATATCAGTGAGGTGAAAGTTTAGTAGCAGCGGTCATAATTAATAACTGAGCAGCTGCACTTCACTGATTACAGGAGAATGTCTCTGTAATGTGCACCTTATTGATGAATGTAAGCCAGTGACAGTACAGGGTTAAAAGAACTTAAAGATGTATTAAAATAGTGTGAAAATCAGCCAATCAGGAGCGATAGTTCCTCCCCCATTGATTGACAGGTCATGACGCAACTTTAACGCAGATTTAAAGTTAACAGATTGATAAAAGTGTTTGTTTGTTTTAACAAGCTAAAGAACCGACCCAGAAGACGGGATAAGGAGGAGCAAGCGGGAGTTTGGAAAAACCTCCACTTGTCTCGGTAAGCCGGTGAACTGAGTTCAGGGCTGTTCACGGCCGTAGAAATTGATTTCTGACAGTGATACAAAGTTTTAATTTTAATTAGCACCTGAAATAGTCAGCTGATATTTAAAGTGACCTAAGCACAGCTGAGTGAACAGCATTGCTATGAAGGGAAGGATATAAAACAATACTATGGCTTTCTAGGATGATTTTACTTTAATGTTGAACCTTAATGTTTAAATTCTGGATAGAAAGAAAATAGTTTTTCTGATAAGAGTACTCTAATCAGAGTATTAGCATTGCAACTTAACTGTACGGCCTACAGCTTTCCTAATACAGGGATAAGAGGAGCTTGATGTAATTTCTGCAAGGTTGTACATGTTATATGCTGGTTACTGTAGATTTATGTAGATGTTGAGCTGAGAATTGAAGTTTGAACTGAAGTGTGATCATTGAGTATTATGCAGCATGTGTTAAATGTTACATGGTTGTTGTGCTTTAGTGTGATTGTTGTACAACACATAGATATATAGAACATCGTTTTAAAGTCCTGTTTGCAAAACAGCTCAGGTCTCATGGACAGAGCGAGAACTACTTGGAAGGTTCCCTTTTCTATCGATGGCGAGCCTCCCAGTGTGATCTAAGAGACGCAGACCATCCAACACTCCCCTGGTGTGGAAATATATATATATAAATATATATATATATATATATATATATATATATATATATATATATATATATATATATGAATATCAGTGGCCTGAGCTGGGACACACACTTCATCCAAAAGTGCCAACTTTCCTCTTAAACAAGGAAACTGTCACAGAACTGGTGACTTTAACAGAGAACTATTGACAGGAAGTGATTCTGACAGACAGACTTTAACGAAAACCCAAAGACTCGTTTATTTTAAAGGGCCCATTGTTTTAGTTTTCATGTATGTTGTGTAATTTGTGTTGTTGTAACTGTTACTTGCAAAGTAATGTGAGTAAAAGTTACTGGCCTGATGCTTCCTTTTATAGGTACAGTTTATAGAAGTTAGCGCAGTGTTAGCTCACGTTTAGAGGGTAGCACTGACATTTAGACAGCCCAGTGGATTTATGAAATCTGTGAATAAATAAACGCAGCTTTAATAGTTGAGCATGTTTACAGCACAAACCTTGTCAGTGAACGATTAGTCTTGTTAAAGGTCCTTTGGTGGCGTGGGTGTGCTTGGCGTTCGTATTTCTAACTGTGCTCTGTCGCTACTTTGACCAGGTCTCGCTTAAAAACATAACATTAAAATCTCAAGGACATCATCTGGTTAAATAAAGGTAAAAAAAAAATAAAATGAGGGCAAAAAAACAGCAACATCCAGAAACAAAACAATGGTTCAATAATCGTAATCGAGGTGAAATATTCAATTAATCGTGACAGTGATTTTAGTTTAGTGGCTTCCATGGCTGTGGACTCTTTGTCTTGTTTGTAGTTGTGATTTAATGTCCACCGTCTCATGATGTCAAACTAAAACATAAATTAACACCATATAGAAGTTTAGGAGGTCCCAACTAAGCATCTAAAAATCAGTGATATTTCTGTAAAGGCTGAAAAGCAAAGTTCAATACTGTGTCTTTATATAGCGCCAGTGTTTCTACTGTCCCCTCTGATGTCACCATTTTAAACCTTTATTCATAGAAAAGGCTCTGATTCACAGTTCTTTTTTGAAATATTGTACAACATGTCTGTAAAATCTGATAAGAGACATATTGTACTAAACTTCATCCACTCTTTCTTTAGTTATTGTGGTAGTGCGAAGACAGTCAGATTTTGTCTGTGCTTCGTGACTTGGTGAGAGCTACACATGAACAAGATAAAGATTTTTCTCCCCTTGAAGCGTCTCTAATAATTACAGTAATTAGAAATTATAATGTTGAGTTGCCTGCAGCGATTGTAATCTGAGAGAGGCCTCTGGGTGCTGAGATGTCTGACAGACACTGAAAGGAAAAGAAATCACTCGTCTCTGCATTCAGACAAATATTATTATTTCAGCAGCTTGTTTCAAACCAGAAACATGAGGAGTGAAGTGTGACTGCCCCCTGCTGGCTGGAGGC
>NW_024044570.1:1036372-1069587 GCF_014851395.1 Micropterus salmoides | reverse complement strand
CATGAATACCGCCAGGAATCCAGTTGACTCGGCTGCGGCACGTTACGCTGCTCCACTTTTGATGCGTCCATATGCGGCGTCAGCGTCCACTGGAAGCGTCTCAGAAGCGTTTCAGCGGCGGAGCGTGAGGCCTGCCCCACCTTACTGACTTGTTATTAACTTGTCCTATTCGTGCTTCTGCTACCTTCTTCACGGCTCTCTGTGACCCGTTTCATTCAACTTCAGGCTGCATTTCCCACAGGGAGCATTTCAGAATCAGAGCGTCTCACCTGCGAGGAGTCAGTGATTTTAGGAGTAATTGTTACCAAACTGTTGTCCGGGCGTTTCTCGGCAGGCAGGCGGGATTCGGCGGAGTCTGAAGCTGAGGGAGATGTTTCCAGCAGTTGTGGAAACAACAGACAGGCTTTTATTTACGGGCACACTGTGACCTACACTGCACATTTACTGCCAGTCAGTTTCTGCCTTCTCATTCGCTCATCCACTCGCTCGCCACGCACACTCTGCACTGCAGTAAAAGGCCCGACGAGGAGCAGAAGCTAGCAAAGCGCTGAGTGTCACCCTGCTCTCAGTGTTCGGGAGAAAATCATTTGTTCTGCATTGATATTAAATATCAGTGAGGTGAAAGTTTAGTAGCAGCGGTCATAATTAATAATTGAGCAGCTGCACTTCACTGATTACAGGAGAATGTCTCTGTAATGTGCACCTTATTGATGAATGTAAGCCAGTGACAGTACAGGGTTAAAAGAACTTAAAGATGTATTAAAATAGTGTGAAAATCAGCCAATCAGGAGCGATAGTTCCTCCCCATTGATTGACAGGTCATGACGCAACTTTAACGCAGATTTAAAGTTAACAGATTGATAAAAGTGTTTGTTTGTTTTAACAAGCTAAAGAACCGACCCAGAAGACGGGATAAGGAGGAGCAAGCGGGAGTTTGGAAAAACCTCCACTTGTCTCGGTAAGCCGGTGAACTGAGTTCCGGGCTGTTCACGGCCGTAGAAATTGATTTCTGACAGTGATACAAAGTTTTAATTTTAATTAGCACCTGAAATAGTCAGCTGATATTTAAAGTGACCTAAGCACAGCTGAGTGAACAGCATTGCTATGAAGGGAAGGATATAAAACAATACTATGGCTTTCTAGGATGATTTTACTTTAATGCTGAACCTTAATGTTTAAATTCTGGTTAGAAAGAAAATAGATTTTCTGATAAGAGTACTCTAATCAGAGTATTAGCATTGCAACTTAACTGTACGGCCTACAGCTTTCCTAATACAGGGATAAGAGGAGCTTGATGTAATTTCTGCAAGGTTGTACATGTTATATGCTGGTTACTGTAGATTTATGTAGATGTTGAGCTGAGAATTGAAGTTTGAACTGAAGTGTGATCATTGAGTATTATGCAGCATGTGTTAAATGTTACATGGTTGTTGTGCTTTAGTGTGATTGTTGTACAACACATAGATATATAGAACATCGTTTTAAAGTCCTGTTTGCACAAACAGCTCAGGTCTCATGGACAGAGCGAGAACTACTTGGAAGGTTCCCTTTTCTATCGATGGCGAGCCTCCCAGTGTGATCTAAGAGACGCAGACCATCCAACACTCCCCCTGGTGTGGAAATATATATATATATATATATGAATATCAGTGGCCTGAGCTGGGACACACACTTCATCCAAAAGTGCCAACTTTCCTCTTAAACAAGGAAACTGTCACAGAACTGGTGACTTTAACAGAGAACTATTGACAGGAAGTGATTCTGACAGACAGACTTTAACGAAAACCCAAAGACTCGTTTATTTTAAAGGGCCCATTGTTTTAGTTTTCATGTATGTTGTGTAATTTGTGTTGTTGTAACTGTTACTTGCAAAGTAATGTGAGTAAAAGTTACTGGCCTGATGCTTCCTTTTATAGGTACAGTTTATAGAAGCTAGCGCAGTGTTAGCTCACATTTAGAGGGTAGCACTGACATTTAGACAGCCCAGTGGATTTATGAAATCTGTGAATAAATAAACGCAGCTTTAATAGTTGAGCATGTTTACAGCACAAACCTTGTCAGTGAACGATTAGTCTTGTTAAAGGTCCTTTGGTGGCGTGGGTGTGCTTGGCGTTCGTATTTCTAACTGTGCTCTGTCGCTACTTTGACCAGGTCTCGCTTATAAACATAACATTCAACTCTCAAGGACATCATCTGGTTAAATAAAGGTAAAAAAAAAATAAAATGAGGGCAAAAAACCAGCAACATCCAGAAACAAAACAATGGTTCAATAATCGTAATCGAGGTGAAATATTCAATTAATCGTGACAGTGATTTTAGTTTAGTGGCTTCCATGGCTGTGGACTCTTTGTCTTGTTTGTAGTTGTGATTTAATGTCCACCGTCTCATGATGTCAAACTAAAACATAAATTAACACCATATAGAAGTTTAGGAGGTCCCAACTAAGCATCTAAAAATCAGTGATATTTCTGTAAAGGCTGAAAAGCAAAGTTCAATACTGTGTCTTTATATAGCGCCAGTGTTTCTACTGTCCCCTCTGATGTCACCATTTTAAACCTTTATTCATAGAAAAGGCTCTGATTCACAGTTCTTTTTTGAAATATTGTACATGTCTGTAAAATCTGATAAGAGACATATTGTACTAAACTTCATCCACTCTTTCTTTAGTTATTGTGTTAGTGCGAAGACAGTCAGATTTTGTCTGTGCTTCGTGACTTGGTGAGAGCTACACATGAACAAGATAAAGATTTTTCTCCCCTTGAAGCGTCTCTAATAATTACAGTAATTAGAAATTATAATGTTGAGTTGCCTGCAGCGATTGTAATCTGAGAGAGGCCTCTGGGTGCTGAGATGTCTGACAGACACTGAAAGGAAAAGAAATCACTCGTCTCTGCATTCAGACAAATATTATTATTTCAGCAGCTTGTTTCAAACCAGAAACATGAGGAGTGAAGTGTGACTGCCCCCTGCTGGCTGGAGGCTGGACATTTATTTCACATCATGAAAAGGACTTTAAACCACAAAAAAATCTCAAGACTACCTCAAAGTTATGATTTTAGCTTTTTCATTTTATTGAAACATTTGTCAAATTTAAAAGTTTTTGCATGTGTTTCCATTAGTTTTAACTTCGCTCTGCAGCTTGCGCCGGTGGCCTGCCCTTGAGCAAGGCACTAAGACATCTCACCAGCAGAGCCTAAATTATATTTAACTGAATTTGAAATTTACACACAAAGTGATGCATCTCTTTGGTGCCACAATTGCACAGTGGTGGAAGAAGTACTCGGCTCTTTAACTTGTGTAAAAGTAAGCAATACTACAGTTTAGGTAATACTCTGGTACAAGTGAGTAAAAGTACTGCATTTAAATGTTTCATTAGCATCAAAATATAGGTCTATTTAAAGTACCAAAAGTAAAAGTACTCACTACGCAGAATAGGGCTGCAACTAACCATCATTTTAATGGTCGATTAAATGATGGCGCAGTGGATAAGACACATGGCTTTGTTGGGTTCAATCCCCCACTGTGAGACATCCACCGTTGTGTCCCTGAGCAGGACATTTAACCCCTCGTTGCTCCAGAGGCGTGCGACCTCTGACATGTAGAGCAATAGTAAGTGGCTTTGGATAAAAGCGTCAGCTAAATGAAGAAATGTCATCTATTGATTATTTTCTTAATGAACTGTGAAGCGACAATAAACAAAGTGGTCGCTGTGAGGCTGAAATCAATTATCCAAAAAATTGGCATTTAATTTAATAGTTCAGATTAATCGTTGTAGCTCTAATGCACATTAGCCCATTTCAGAGTGTCTATTATATTATTGGATGAAAACTTTGAAGCATTCATTTGTAAATTTCTGATAAATGTGGATCTTGTTTTTTTAGCTTGTGTAGGATTAATAAAATCTTAATCTAAAATTATAATTTATTTATATGATTACAGGCAGATTTTCTGTATCATTCATCTGAATCTGCAAAGTAACTAAAGGTGTTAAATAATATTTGCCTCTGAACTGTACTGGCAGTAAATGGAAAATTAAAAAAATCAGTATTGCAAATTAGTATTTTAGTGTAGTACTTGAGTAAATGTACTTTGTTACTTTCCACAGCTGGAATGACGAAACTCTCAAGATGACATTTAACTTTATGAGCTAAACAACGTTAAGGACAAACTGCTCCATTTATCTGTTCAATGCTTTGTGTCTTAGTGTTTCCTGGGCCTCGCAGTGGGACGTTACTGGATGTGGGACGTGTGACCAGGGAGCCAGTGAAGGTAAGTCCGCATAAATCTTCATGTTGTAAACTGACAGTGCGGGATGTGTCTGGGTGTGCCGGCTGCAGCTCCAGGTCGGACGGCGGAGGAGAGTTTTAAGTAATGAGGTCGCCGCTCAGAGTCTCATCAGTGCTGCTGCTGCTAACAGGAAGTCTGGAGCAGAGAGCTGGAGTTCAACCAGCGGGGGTCAGACTTGATTCTGAAAGACTAGTGTGGTTTATCAAAATCAGACTGCTGAACTTAGAAACTGATGGAAACAATCAGATCTCACAACAGCTTCAGACGCTAAAGAGCTGTTTAAGTAGTACGATCTATCTGAAGTAGGTCTAACTGGCAGTGCATTATGGGCTATTAAAGGATAGCCCAGAATCCTATAATCATAATCCAGAACAATTATTTATTTTATTTATGAATGAATTGGTTCATGCTTCAACATACAGTGTTCACATTTATTCACAAAAACTCAAAAATTTTTTTTTATTCCAATAATCTTTTATTTGCGAAAGTATTTATACAATCTGTAAACATGAACAGATGAGGAAGTACAAAAAAACAAAATGAGCTGAAACTCTGAAGGTGCCGACGTGCAAAAAGCAAAACCAGTAAACCCACAACGAAGAGATCCAGTCGGACCAGATCATCATAAAACAAGAATGCAACACAAATTGAGCTTTTATTCTAAAACCTGAGTCTTTTTAAATAACACTAAGAAAAAGAGAACACTTCTGTTTATCAGTCATGTTAAATTGTCATAGAATGAAGGTAATACTACAAAAATAATTAAAGGAAAAGTCCACCTTTAAATACACTTTTACTGTTCGTTCAGATTTTCAGGATATATATCTCTTACATTTTTATGTTTGTCTTCTAAAAAAGGACAGAAGCTCTAACAAACATAAAAGAACAAAGTAAATTCTGTACGCAGGTTTAGAGACCATAAATGAAGCACCAGTGTTTTACTTTCAGGGACAAAATACAGTCAACACAAACATGCCGGGGATTTTTAAGTAAATCTTGATTAATCAATTAGTAGTTTATAAAATGTTTTTCAGTGTTTCCCAAAGATGACGTACTCAAATTTCTTGATTTGCCCCCAGCCCAGAGATTTTCAATCTCTCTACTAGAAAGACTGAACCCGACGAATCGAGAGTCGACAACTAATCAATTAATTGTTTTACAGTTTGTCTGTCGTGCTCACATCCTACAGAGCGGCAGCTCCTGTGTTCAGCGGCTACATTAGAACCGAGTGATCCGCCGTGGATTCAGCCACAGGATGTTTTGGAGGAGCAGCTGAAGCTACTGGCGTTAAAATAGGAGTTCAGTCAAAGTGCATCCAGCTGCTACATTTCCAAACTAACTTTGACACGGCGTTTAACCTGCAGCACAGCCGGCGCTCTGACCTGTGCAGTTTGTTTCCTCCTCACAAATAACCAGCTGAAATCTGCAACATTTCCCAAATAGGTTCCCTGCACCGCTCAATGTCACGCATATTTGTTTTTATACCAGCTTCCTGTTTGTGTTCAGTGGGCGGAGTCAGACTGCCTCTGTAATGTTTCTCGCCGCAGGGTCGCGGGATTGAAGGCGATGACCTCGCTGTTTTCAGCGGATAGTCCCTGCACAGAGAGCAAAGTTCAGAGGTAAAGGACCTTTCCACTGCTCTACAGGGATTTACTGCTAAATTTATAATTAATAACCGACATGTACAAAGAACCAGCGGCGTGGTGTAGTCAGCCGCACTTTAACCGCTCACATGATGAATCCATTATAAGAACTACTTCCCTCAGACAGAGACACGTTTTACTCACCACTCTTTTCAATCATAATTAATCCTTTTTCTCCAATCACTGTTAAGCCGCCATCAGTTAGGCTCGATGCTTCCTGTAGACATTTCAAATTAAAAGCCTGCCAAAAAAGGTAGCGACTATTTCCTCTTTGTGTCGACTTTAAACTAGAGTGAAATAAATTGGAGAATGAAAAGATTATTAGAGGAAGTGTTTGCAGCAGCGGGTGAGGATGACGTGACTGTTGTTGTACTGATGGAGTTGGTTAGAAGTTTAATGATGTTTAATTTAGAGCCCGACGATGTGAGCTAATGTATATCTATACACACTAAATTTAATAATTAATAAATAAATAAATAAATAACGTGTGTTAGATTTATACAGATAGATAGATAGACTTTTGGACCAATAAACCCCCCGTAGTCGGTCTGGATTCTGCTCTGACAGCTACGCCGTTTACTCGCAGGAGGAGCTCAGAGTTAACTGCTTTTATTAAATTAGATTTTTACTTTAGTTTTTGGGATTTCAACTTGATTTATCTTCACTGGAGCTTCTCAGCAGCTTCCGTGCATTTTCCAGTGTTGTTGTTGGTGTCGGCCGGCCCCCAGAGCTCTGTCGGACTACGACTTCATATTTATATAAAAACCGGACGTTACTTGGAGAAAAGAAAGCGAGGAGGCTGAACTACCTGGTGAGTTCAGAAAACATGTCTGTAACTTTATTCCAGCTGTCGTTGTACTTTCCTGTGAACAGGTTAGCATAGCGTAGCCCTGATTGATCCAAACTCCACTCAGAAAACAAACATTTTAAAAGTTGTTGTCCTGCTGACAGACCTGACAAAGCATCAATCCATATGTTTAATAAATCTGCATCATATTGTAGTTATTTCAGCATCAGTCTGATCCGTTTATTGCAATTAAATCACAGCAAAATGTTTACTTTGGGTTCATTCAGCTGGAGTAATTGTGGGTTGTGTTAACACTTGGCAGTTAAAACCACCGTGAGGACAACTAGCAAACGCTTTAACAAAACTAATAGTTTTGTCAAATATTCCTTTACCCAACGTTACTGACTCGTGAATGCAGCTTCTGTCCTTTTTTAGCTGAACTAAAGTCTTGGGTGCTGAAGCTGCTGTTGCCATGTAATGCTAGCAATAAAAAAATATAAATATTGAATTTCTACCGCACTTTCTGAAGTGTGAAGGGTGATTTTCAGGAGGAAATACAATAAAAAACATTGTCACCTTAGAGAAAGCCATAAAAATAACAATATAAAAGAATAAAACAGTAATATTGTGACAAATATTGAGAATTAAAGCAGTAAAAGAAGACGAGAGAGTGAATTAAATCAAAACTAAGGGGCGATGCAGGAAAGGAGAAACATAAAAATGGATTTTGAGGTGAGATTTAAAAATCCAGACACTGCCGGCGGAAACCAAACGTCCATTAAATGTACAGTAACTCTGACGGATAAGACCGTGCAGATAGATAATCCATCGCTGCGTCGTGTCTCTGCCTGGGAGGAAGAAGGTAAATCTAAAAACTGCACATCTAGAAAAAAGAAACCTCACCAGGTGCAAGTGCAGGTGTTTGGGCTCAAATATGCAAAATCACTGTCACTGTGTATCATTTACTGACGTTTGTTCCCAATCTAGTTCTGACACCTACAGACAGATGCAATAATATTTAACAGAAGCAATACTTGTGTTTTTTATTTTACAAAAGTTTGCACGTATATTTCTTCACTTGTTCTGGATATTGTCCTTGTTTTAAACATTTTTGATTAGGAGCCCTTTAAATTTGATAACTAAAGACTGTTTATGTGTTCTAAGGAGGATATTTCACAGTGGGAAAAATAAACTACGTCATTCAGGCAGATTTGTTTGTTTGCTTGAACCATTGATTTAGGAGAATTTGCCACATTCACACATAGAATTCATGTGCGATTAGTCAGCTGACGTTACAACAGCAACTCACTGACTGAGCCATCACTAATATCCCGTCCATGAGCAAACAGCCTGCTCTACACTGAAGTCACCAACATCGAATTAATTCAACTAGTTTGACCAAGCATTCGACAGCAAGTCTTATTAACACCAGTACAGTAATCTCTCTTTTGAAGAATAAACTAATAAAGATGTTTCTTTGGTTTATACACTAATACAACACCTTGTTAGATCAGTGTGTTCTAGCTAATGTCTGGTTTCATTTTCTTATCTACTGATCCACCCGTCAGGCTGTTAAATTTAAAGTCTGACGCTGCATTTGATAACAAACATTTTGGTCTTTAACAGCATCAGTATTCAACATGTACTAGAACACTGAGTACATAACTGAATGTGCAGGTGTGTTTAAACCTGAGTGAGGACATTAAAGAATGAGCGATATCATGTGGAGCTGTTTATATATGTTTATACCTCTATTCATTTTTATTGTAGGCATTTGATGTGGACAGCAAAGTAAGAATTTCAGTGTACAGGAAAACTTGAAGAATAAAAACTTTTTGTTCTTTTTGAAGGCTTCAGGCTGTGAACGTGCTAAAATAATAAAGTTCTCGCCCTCCCTTCACCTTCCTTCTACGCTGTTACAAGCTTGTAGAGAATATTTTATTCTGTATTTAACTCTTTAAAGGGCAGTAAAACATTAACTTCATGTATTGTTTTCAGACTGTGTTCATCGGTGAGAACAGGTAAACTTAATCTACCACAGTGGATTTTTCAGCACCTGCTCGTTTCTGTTGCCGCTCCTCAGACGTAGAAAACCGGATCTCCACCACCTCGCCGGCGTCTTCAGGCGGAGGAGTCGTCTGTATGACCAGCTGCTCAAAGACCTGGCGAAAGAGGAAACACTCTGCTGAAGTACGACGTGAAGAATAAAACATTCTGGCAAATCCAGAATGTTTTGGTTCAAAGACAGATTTGTATTTTTCTTCTTCATTGATCAAATCTAATTTTAGTCGTCCATGTTTTTACGTTTCATTAACTGTGCAAATAACACCAAATAAAATTCACTATCAACCCAGAACTACTGTATTTACTCATTCACACAACTTTAACATCCAGATTTCTAAAGCTCAGAGTCTCATTAATGTCGTACTGAATCTTTTATATATTTTTTTTATTAGCAAAGAACATAAATAACATTTGGAAGTCCTTAAGCTGAAAGTCTACCTGGTGTTTTAGTGGTGATATTTAGTTATTTAGTGAAGTTTCTTTGTTACAGTGCAGCTGGTTTACACACACTTCTAACAATATAACACCCTGTTTGATAAAGTAAATGCTCCGTACTTGTGTAGCGCCTTTCTCATCTTTTCGACCACTCAAAGCTTTTACACTACATCTGCATTCACGGAGTCAGAATCGATTTAACTCAAACACTGAAGTATCAATCAGTTATACAATAAATATAAATAAACGTATTAATCACTGTCGGAGGTGGACAGTCCTGTGGATGGAGCATTACACGACACTGCAACATGAATATGCTAACATCACACATAGCTTAGCATCAGCGTGTTAACATGCATCGGTTTGTTTAAGCGTGCAAAAATACTGCAAGTTCAGCATTTTTGGGAGATATTCTGTTTGTTTACGGATTAAACTAAATGAGACGCTTGTTCATTAGTGAGCTTTATATGTGATGTTGGTTTAATTTTGGACAGAGCCAGGCTAGCGGTCTCCCTTTGCTTCCTGTCTTTATGCTAAGCTAAGCTAATGACCGGCTGGCTTTAGTTTTATATTGACAGCACCGTCATTAGATTCCCTTTTAGAAGAGAAAATACTGATTATTGGAGAGCTGAACTTTTCCTTTAACATGCTGTCACAGTGGAACCATCATCAAAGCACAGCTGAGACTTGGACTGATGCACAGATGAGATGTCCTAAAAAGGACAAACTTTAATCTAAGAATAGTAAAGCTGTGTCTCTATTTTCACCATCAAACACTTGTGTTCTCTCAGAACAACATGGCGCTACAAACCTTTAATGTCCCGATACAAAAGATAACGGAGCAGCAGAGGAACTGATGAAAGCAGCTTAAGAGAGATGTACTTTAATGTCTCACCATCAAAGAGGAAGAAGTGGTTGATGTGCGGCTGAGTGGCGACTCCAGGGCCGGCGGCCGCCTCTCTGGCCTCCACACGTCCTTCACCGGCGTTCAGGGACATCCAGCGTGTCGGACATGATGTGTCCTGTTCGAGCCAGCAGCAAAAATACTTTCTGTTAAAAATAATACTTGAGACTAAAACTAATCTGTATTTATCAGTCTTACTAAAGTCAGCGGTTTGTGCATGAAAAATAAACATCCTTTTATTATTATTGTGTGTCTCAATAATTTAGAGTCGCAGATATTTTTCCTTTATTTAGATGTTTGTGCATTAAGCTCTTAACTAACTAATGAACGCTCAGATTGTAATTACCACACTCCTCAGAGCTCTTCTGAAGAAGAGGCGACCGTGTCGACGCGGTCGGCGGCTGCCAGCTCATCTGCAGACGCTACGGGAAACCTGGAGAGACGACGTCAGGTTAAAGCGAGACTTTGCTGACTTCACAGACATCATATCACGTCAAGCTCTTGTTTGTTTGATCGTTTCCGTTCCAGCCTCTGACGACGAGCGACAGGTGGCGGCGAGACGCTCAGCCTGTTCGCTCCCGCTGCTTCAGCAACTGCTCTCTGAACGAAGCTGCCGTTTTACACCGACCCCTGTTCTATCCGCTCTTGTTCTTTATCTACCCTTGCCTATAAAAGTAAAATAAAAAGTTTGGACACATTTTTTGTCCATTAAAAAAAACAAAACATCAAATTGATGAGAACAGACATCGTTAATGTTGTAAAGAGTTGTTGCTAATTTGTGATGGAACATCTACAGAGGCCTGTAATCAGCAGCCATCAGCCCTGTGCTCTAATGCTAATCCAAGGCTGTTATTTTAAAAAGCTAATTGATCTTTAGAAAAACATTTTGCAATCATGGCAGCGCAGCTTAACAACAGACTGGTTGAGTATCTGGAGCATCAGCGGCCGTGGGTTCCATTACAGAACGTGCAGGAACACAGAACTTCAAACGCGTCTGTTCTCGTTCTGGGAAATTAAGTTACTCTATTCCAGAAATCGCCAACAAACTGAAGTTTCTAGTACAATGCTGTGCTCTACTCGCCTCACAGGACAGCGCAAACGGGCTCTGACCAGAACAGAAAGAGGGTTTAGTTTCAGAAGGTCGTCAACTGGCAGCTTCATTAAATTGTACCCAGAAAACACGGCTCAGCAGTGAAGAGGCCACTCTGGCCTTCAGGAAACATTTCTTTCCACCGGCCTGAGACTTGGCTTCTTTACTGTACGAAGAGAGGAGCCGTGCATCTCCAGCTCCAGCACTAGTGATGGGACATTTTTCTGATCCACTGACCGGGTCTCGCAGGTAGTCGTGGCGGCGGCGGATCCTCGACTGAACCTCCTGAACCAGGAAACGAAGCAGCATGAAGATCGCCAGACTCGCCGTGGACAACCAGATGTTACTGAAGACCTGAGGGAGACGAAAAGAGGGAGTTTATATGTAAAAAAACCTGACATTTAAAAATAAAAACAAATGAGAAACTGTCTCGGCTGTCCACAGGTAAAAACACTGCGCTGGCGACGCCGGAGAACTAGCAGCAAGACTTTGTCAGTCTCCCCCCAAAACACTTTTGCTGCAGGATGAGTTGAAAATATAACAACTATTCAAGTCAGTTGTTTCTTATACTCACTGTCTTACTACCTGTCCTGTATATCAATGTCCTGAGTTTATTTCCCCAGTGTGGCATCAATAAAGTCTCTCATCTTAAAAATAAAATGCTTCTTAAATGCAGCTTCAAACCTGAAGACTAATAGTTTGATTTTCTTTTCGCTGCTGGAAACGAAAAGGTCGGACCTTCCAGAAGAGACTCTGACTCAAACCAGTTGATGCTTTAATTTCACAGGTAGTTAAAGTCTCATTAAACGGTTCGAGTTTCCTTCCTTGATTTGAAACGTTGATCGAAACTGCGTCTCTGCGGTGAGACTTAATGTTGGGACTTGATTGAGAAAATCACTTAATATACATATTTTATACTTCCCTGAGTGTAACGTGTATCATGCAAAGTCCTTTGGTGTAACGTCTGAATGCTTAACGAGGTTCACCTGGATTGGGACTCATTATTATTTAAGTCCTGTAATTGACAGAGTGGGTGTGAAGCCAACCAGGAGCCGGTCACTGCGCTCAGCTGATGTTCTGTTCTGTGGAGCTGCCATCTGGTGGACAAACTATGCAACACTCATGACTCTGTTTCTCTTTTTTAATCCCCGTAAATCGGCTGTTATAAACGCCGATGCAGACGTACCTGCAGGTAGCTTATATCGGCCGATGATATCTGCTAAATGAGAAATCGGTCGGCCTCTAGACAACAACACAGGAGTAATTACGAACAGGCACATTTGCGGTAACCTTCTTTGACGGAGAGGACCACTTTTGTGTGTGTGCAGATCGGGATCTGGCACTGGGGGAGATTTGTTTCAAATATCCCGTGGAAAAAGGTTTGGACCTCAAACTTCTCCATCGATGCTACCTGACAAAATATTATTTGTAAAGACTGAGAAATGAATTGACTCCGTTGTGAAACAAACAGACACTTTGCACAACATCTTAGCTGTAACATTTCTGCCCAGTTTTCTCTGCTCTACAAAGATGAGGTCTGCATTCTAAAACAAAAACAACATTATCTCATTAATCTCTTCATTATTTTAGCAAACCTTTATTTAAAGTATTTATGGGTGAATTGCAACAACACATACAAACTATTCAGCACTCTTCAAACCCCAAAGCCTTAAAGACTCTCATATATGTAACAGCTGATTACTTTCTTTCTTTTTATTTTATTTATATATTAACCACTGGTCTATGTTTGCACTTTGTACCTGCTTTTGAATTGCAATAAAGGAAAAAAAAATAAAAGATAGGGATCTGGGAGGCAACAACAATATTCTGTTACAAATAGCAATTTATTGATATGGTCTTGACTGGTCTTGAAATAAAATCCCGAGTCCTCAATGTCCGAGACGAGACCATCAAAAAGTGGCCTTAAGGCCGGTCTCGAGTACTACAACACTATATTTAACCTCCGTCTACATGACTTTGGAGAAATACATAGTTTGAATTCTTCTTCTCAGTTATTTTAACCAAGTTATATTTTCATGAATCTGAATTTAAATTGTAAATGAAGTATTTGATTGTATTTATTAAATATTACACTTATTTTCAGTTGCTGTAACTTGTGTTTTTTGGTCGTATGTGTTTCAGTGCTGCCCAGCAGTCCCGGGTCGCTGCTGAACAGTTTAAATCTAAACAGCCTTCTGGGTTGTTTTAGAACAAAAGACATTTTCCCCCCTTTGTACACAAAAGGAAGAAACACCTTTAATTTAAATGATTAGTTGGTTTACCATCTTTTCGGTACTTCCTTTGGTTCTGGCCTTTTCTGTGGCGCCATCTTCTGGACAAAGTTTTACCTCCACCAGCAGCTTCATCATCAGTAATAAAGCTGAACAAATAATCAGATTGCAATGCGGCCAAATGGCAGCAGCTGCATTGTAACTGAAGCACCGAGGTGCTGCAGAGACGCCCCGGCCTACAGATGAAGGAACACCTTTGCTTTGGTGCAAAGACCACATCCTAACTGTTATTTTTTGTGAAACTTTAAATGTAAAAATTTAAATGCTAAAATTGATTCAGTTTGTAATATCTCGTTCATCTATTACATATAACTGGTCTGGAGGGGTGTAATGACCACGTAAGGTTTGAGGAGGGGCCAGAGACGCTCTAGACTTCTTAAACAACAAGCATTACGTTCAAATATAGCTTAAAATTACACCAATCAGCCGTAACATTATTCAATATTCATAAAGTAGGTCTTCCTTTTCCTGCTTTGACTCCACTGTCTGTTCTGAGCCCTTTCTATCAGAACCAGCACCAACATGTTCAGCAGCTCGTCTGGATAACATGAAGTGATTTTAAAACACATAAACGCAGTGATCATCAGATACTGCTGTGTGTGGTTTAGCCTTACATATTCAAAGCAGTCCTTGCAGAGCTGAACCAGGAGATGGAGGAATCACTAACCAGACCAATCACTGTTTTTGGTACAAATTAGATTCCTACATGGCAAATAAGTCACTAGTAGGTGAAGTAGAGTAACAGAAAACCAACCGACTCAGCAGTCACTGCATGCATGTTGCAGAGTCTGTAACTGAATCATTAATTGAAAGTTCAAAATAATAATAGCAGTGTGGATTTTAATTAGTGGTGTCAAACAGGACGCCTTTATTTAAGGACGAAGGCTGCAAATGTCGCACAGGCTGGTTGTCGTGCATTTCTCTCTGATCGTCGGAGAAAAATGGCTCGTTCCAGACGTTGTTCAGAAGAACAGCGTACTTTGATTCAAAAGTTGATTGGAGAGGGAAGAAAATATAAAGAAGTGCAGAAAATGATCTCAAAACCAGAAAGACGTGGAAGAAAAGGGAAACTACCACCCAAAGCCGGAAAAAGATCAGCTCCAGGGAGATCAGAGGGTCGAACGTTTCCTGTAAGCGCTGCAACAATTAGAAGACGCCTACGTGAAGCCCCCGCAAAGTCCCACGACACGTGCTGAAGAGGTTCGCCAAAGAACGCGTCGACTGACCTAAAGAGGCAAGATTGTTCTTTTTGGGGTCTATGGGGCCGCAGACGACCCCCCTACAGTCCACTGCGGCGGCGTGCGGAGGCGTGCGGTGGCGTGCGGGGATGTTTGTCATCCTGCGGCATCGGGCCTGTTGATCGCAAACCAGGGATCATGGACCAGTTTGAAGACATCAGAAGACTCGATGAGGTCATGGGGCCTTATGCTGAAGAGGAAATGAAACGGTTGTTTCAACAAGACAGCGACCCCAAACACACCAGTAAGCGAGCAGCATCGTGGTTCCAGACCAACAGGATCAACGTAATGGAGTGGCCAGCCCAATCCCCGCACCTTGATCCAATAGAAAACTCTTCTGAGGCAAAACCAAGAAATGCAGAGGAACCGTGGAGCGTCGTCCGGTCGTCCGGCCGTCCGGTCGTCCAGTGTCCCCTGTGCATTTGTGTGTATGGACATAAAAGCTATTATAAGGTTTTGGGGCTTTCCTCTCTTTTTTCAACACTGCTACTGTAAACGGGAGATTCTCTCTTAATATTTTATTCTAGATGGACTGAGGAGCACCGTCCACAGCTTTCATGTTTTACCACGTCCAAGCAAAGGGCAGGTTGGTCTTATGAACCTTTCTTTCTATTGGTGCTGAAAAACATTTGAAGCTTTAGCAAACACAGCGACATCTGCTGGTTTGCAACACTCACAGCAGCCATTCCAGACTGGGCATTAAATGCAGATGTTATGTGTTAGATGTTTAACATGTTAAAGGTAAAAACAGTTAATAAACACATTGTATAAAAAGTCTAGATCTAAAACATTACTGACTGTTATTCCTGTAGTTTTGTCTCTGTGTTTTAATTTCATGGTTGATATTTGAGTACACTGCAGACTACTTTAAACATGCCGTACAACAGACGAAATTCTTCACTTGCTTAAGCCTTTTGCTAAAAACCCTTTCAGCTGTGTTTGCTTAGTACAATCCCATGTGAAGCAAGCAAATGAAGTATTTTTATCTGCTGTATAATTATGACTTCTTTTCCCTCATAATGACTTTTTAAATTCTCATTTAGACTTTTTACCTCAGAATTTTGACTTGAAATTTTTAATTATCCAGGTTTTCATTTTGAAAAAAATATTCTCATTTATGACTTTTTCTATTTTTACTATCCAGGCTAAGTTTTTTTATTAGATTGTTTTTATTTTACGGGCAGAACTTAATTATTGTCCTCTCTTCTTCTCCCACTAGTGTGCCGACCACACAGATGAGCTGCACATGTTTCTGATGTCCCACCATGAATCGTGCTTATGAAATATTGGAGTAGGATAAAGTGAGTATATAACACAGCTTTCTTCTTGAAGTCTTAAGACATGATTTCAATGAGGTTTTCTCGCCTGGTTTAAGAATGTAACTCCTGCCCTTCTTCATGCATAATTAAATGTTCATCAGGGCCAATCAGTAACAACCAGGGGAGCAAATAATCAGTCGCTGGTTTAGAGCTTCACAGATGGGAGGACTTGCTTGCTTCTTTGATTCATAACATCATCAGCGTGAGTAAACTCTTGGGGCCTCATTAACCAGCTACAGGTCTTCTCTTCTTTACATCTTATTATTCTGTTATCAGATCATTTCCTGATGTAAAGTTTGTTAATGTAAAACCGTATTTAGGTTTAAGTCTTGTGTGGCTGTGGGTGAAGCTAACAATCAATCACATTATGAATAAATCCAGTTAGGGATGGACGATGTGTTTAAACTTCATGTTTATCATATTCACATTTAAGTGAAACCCCATTTCTGACAAATAAAAATTTAATGAAAACTTAAAAATGTTGGTGTTAAGTCAAAATGAGATAAAAAGTAAAAATTATAGAACAGACAGTCAGAATTATGAGATAAAAAGTCAAAATTATAAAATAGAAAGTCAGAATTATGAGATAAAAAGTCAAAATTATAAAACAGACAGTCAGAATAATCTTAATAATCACAAGTTGCCTGAGCCAAAAAAGGTATTCAGGATAAAATGACATTAAACAGAGAAAAGCAGCAAATCCTCACATCTGAGATGTCGCGACTTTCACTGGCTACAAACCACAGACTTAGGGCTGCAACTAACGATTATTTTCATTGTGATTATTTTCCAGTTGTGTTTGGTCTAAAATGTCAACCAGAGTTTCCCAAAGCCGAAGATCAAATGTCTTATTACTGTCATTGGCTGAGTCAGTGAACTCTTTTCACTTTCTTTGAACTGTATTTTAATTTCTTAAGTGTTTCCTTGCTTTACCTTGTAAACTGCTCTATAAATAAAGCTTTTTATTATTAATATTATTATTATTATAAAGAAACCAGAAAATATACATTAAATTTTAAGAAGCTGGAATCGCAGAAATTGTCTGTAAAATGTGACTCAAACAGATCATACATATAGTTGCCGATTAATTTAACAGTCGACGACAGTCCGATTAATCGTTGCAGCACGAGCAGGTTCAACACACACTCACCCAAACAAAGAGGCAGCCAGTCAGCAGCAGAACGCCTGCAGCCAGAGATCCGGTCCCTGCTGATCCTGCAGCTGCGGACCGGGGGGCCACGGAACCCGCTCCAGGAAGGAGAACAGCAGTTTCACACGGAGGATAATTAGTGATGCGTTTTTCTTCCTTCTCAGTCTAACGTCACTGTCACGAGTGTGACGTTAGACAAGCTGGTGTATCTGACATTTAACGAGCATGTTCACTAAAATCTAACTCCGTTTTCACTCTTTAAATCTCTCACATGTCGCCAAACAAACAATCAGCGCCTGCGCTACATCATAAACATCAGCGTCACTCCCGGAAGCAACGCAATATGACGCTGATGTTTTCTTTTTCAGAATAAAACTCCTAAACACTTAATGTAAAACAAAAACACATCGACTGTAACAAAGATATATAAATATATTTAATTTATTTATAGATATTCATATTTAGATATAAAGTCCCATAATATGATTTTTTTTTAAATCTTAAAATAAATAATAATAAAAGTTATCTTACCAGGATCTTCCTCTTCGTGTTGGTTCAGTTTGTAAAAAAGTTTAAAGGAAGAGTTTGATTTCATTAAACTAGAAAATAGAAATTACTTACCAAAAAAAAACTGTTGAGATATATTGGATGGGACGGTTCATAAATGAAAAAACAAAACTTTATTTACACAGAGCCAAAGTCAGTCTGAATAAGAGGAATTTCTCCACACATAAAAGGTTTTTTAAAACTTTGTTTAAACGTTTTACTCTTATTCCTAAACCAATATGTAATTTTTGTAGCAGTATGAAATTATTGACTTAGAAAATCCATGTTCCAGTTGGTAAAGTTTCTTATTATTTTTACCTAAAAACGTGTTTTGGGGCAAGAACAAGAGGAATTCAGAGTTTTATACAACAGTTGATTTGTTTGCAATTTAAAGAAAGAGCCTCACTTGTACAAAGACACAAATTGTTGTCCATTGATGCATTGTTTATTTATATGTATGTATCACCTCTTTTACCTACTTGTGTGTACATAATAGCAAAATATTTATGTTTATCTTTGCTGTGCTTATTTCTATTTTTGTGTAAGTACATTTAGAGCAAACAAGAAACAGTCAAATTCCTTGTATGTGTTTATTTAGTTCTTGTCTACATACTCTGCCAGCGAAGATGGCAAAGGGGGAAAGTTCCAGATTTTAAGAATTGACAAAATATCCCAACTGTAGATAGATATGAAGGCATCTTTACATTTTATTGGTTGGTAAAAAAGAGAAAATAAAAACTAATTGATTTAAGGTGTTTTTCTTCTTTTACAGCTCTGGACTGCATAATGTATATTTGTACTCTGTATCAGGGAACATTACTTCCAGAAATAAAGGGTGGTTTTAGTGTTTTAATGTATTACCAAACATAAAATGAGTGTTTCAATTTTTACTGAATGAGGATCGTTTTTAAAACAAGCACTTTTATTTTGAAAATAAAATCGCTTGAACGGATATGACGTCGCTGTTTTTGCCCGTTGGTTTCCGGTCCGGTAGGAACGTTTATCGCTCTACTTCACAAATCTAAAGTATAATGTTCACGTTTTTAGCGTCTTCTTACGTGCGTGTCGTGTAGATTTATTAATACATTTTCTTTCATCAACCGTATTTAAAACGGTCCAAGTGTCTTTTGATTCCAGCGCGCGGGGATGTTTTGGTGACGGACCTGAGGCACCACGTGACAGAGAGATGGCTTCACGCGCTCACGAGCTGGTTACGCTGATCGGGCTGTGCGACGGAGAGCTGGACCCTAAAAGGCACCGGTCCTCGTATCTGACCAACAAAGTCGGGGGTCAGCCGGACTGCGTACCGGGCGTCTCCCGGCAGCATCCGCGGTGCGGCCGCTGCGCAGCCCCGTTAGTCCACGTGGTGCAGGTGTACTGCCCCCTGGAGGCCTCCCCTTACCACAGGACCCTCCACCTGTTCGCGTGCCCAGGGGCCGAGTGCAGCGGCAGGTCGGACTGTTGGAGGGTGCTCCGCTCTCAGGGCCTGGAGGCGGCGGCGGCAGCGCAGGGGCCCAACCCGGCGCGGGGGCCTCCTCTGTCGGCCACCGACTGGTGTGACACCGCTGATGACTGGGGGATGGAGGAGGGGGGTGGAGGAGGAGGTGCGAAGGAGGTTCAAGAGGAGGCAGCAGCTCCTGAAGCAGAGGGTAGGGTTGAGCAATATGATTTAATTCAACATTTAAGCTGCTTGAAGATTTATAAATAATTAATATCAGTGTTTGAAGTGAAAATAAAACAATGTTGTTCTCATGTGGACCCCAGAACTAGTACAAATGAGGGTATTAGTAGCCTATGATATTATAAAATTAAATAATAAGTTTAGTTTTTTGCATGGTGTTAATATACAGTATTCATAGGTTACATTTTATTGGCAAATATCTGCCTGCAAATTAGTTGTATTATTTTTTAGGATATTTGTAACTATTCACAGTTGTTACTGAACTATTCACCACTGCGGTTTGTTTAGGGCTAATGTTATTCATTATAATTTCAGATGTTCTTGTATCAGATAGCTTTTCACTACAGTTAATTCCAGTTCCAACGGTTTCATTTCTGCAGTTTGTTTCCTATCATTAAATCCTTGGTAGTTGGAGGAGAGCGAGTGAGTTGAGCCGGTTTTTACTTGAGGTGTGTTTAAAGTGAGGACATGACAGTAATGTCTCCAACTAAAATATGTACATGTATTTTAGGATGTGGTGCGTCCCGGGGAAAATCAATTTAGATCTGAAATAAACTGTTGGCTTTCCAACAAAAGTGGACTCTCAGCTTGGCCCATACGAGGGGTAACATGGGGGTCGGTGACATCAAGGTCATTTCATCAGGCGAACTCAAACGCCAGGTCCCAACATTTAATTGCATTTAGCAGTGAAACATGGCAGCCATTTGTTTCATATCGATGTATCGCTTTAAAGCCGTCCTGCTGATCGTCATGTATCACCTGATGAATGCACTTCCGTTTGCGAGAGTTGAATCCCGTCTGTCTTCCATTCATAGAAGCTTGACATGATGGTTTCTGCTCTAAAATGCATAATGTCACATCATTTCGCTGATGCATAAAAATACAATGTCAAATTACAGTTAAACATCTGGCTCATCTTCCCCCAGGTCTTCAGGCTCAAATCACCCCGTCCTGCCTTTTTAACAAACTTGTGTCATCCAGCAGTTGAAGAACTAACAGTATAGCCTCATATTGTCACTTCCTAAAGCTCAAACACATGTAAGATTATTTCAAACCTGTCTGTAAATGTTCAGACAAAAGAATCACGACTCCTTGAACATTAAAAAAATCACTTTGAATGGTAAAAAGCAGTTTTTTGATCTTAAATGTGCTCATCGCCTTTAAGAGAGTAAAGTGAATAACTCTTCAAAAATATGTGTTCATATGACCAAATTTGTTCGATGGTTGCTGAGAAACACGGGGTGGCTCAGCTCAGATCACCCCGCTCTCCCTAGTCTCTCATTTCTTAATGCTAATTACTAACTAGTCAGAAATCATTCATGCGTAAGAACGACTTCAACATCTAGGAAGCGCTTGGTTGGCTCAGATTTATTAAAGCGGGCTCGTAAAGTCTTTATCTGCACTCAGCTCGTCAAAGCCGTCCCGTTGTCTGCAGAGTTCGCGGGTCCTCGTCTGTCTGATCTCATTTAATCAAGTTCTTTCCCAGAATTATTTGGACACCAGCTGAATTTGATTTATTTTTCCGCCCAGCAGCCGGAGAGGCCGACGTCAGCAGCCAGCTTCGGGATCTCAGTTTGGGAGACTCGCAGCAGGGCGTCCCCGTCCTCCGTCCGTTCTTCATCGGTGTGGCGGAGGAGTCGGATCTGGGCGGAGAGGAAGTCGACCTGCAGCACGCTGAGGAGCTGCTGAGGGAGTACGAGAGGAGAGAAGGAGTGGCGGTGGTGGAGCTGGAGGGCGGCGAGGACGGCGGCGGGCAGGAGAAGTACGAGAAGACGAAAGCCCGGCACGGAGATGCAGTCTTCTCCAGGTTCATGAAGGAGATCTCGCTCTGTCCTCAGCAGATCCTGAGGTACTGTCGCGGCGGCAAACCGCTCTTCATCTCCGAGCCGCCGTCCAACATGGCTCAGGTGGTTCCGGCGTGCGGCTCCTGCGGAGGATCCAGGACGTTTGAGCTGCAGCTGATGCCGGCTCTGGTCAGTCTGCTGCGGCGGAAGGACGGCGGCGCTGAGTCGGAGCTGGAGTTTGGGACGGTGCTGGTTTATACCTGCAAAACCAGCTGCTGGACGGCAGGATCAGGATCAGCTGTGGACGAGTTCTGCTTCGTTCAGACGGACCCGGACCAGCAGCTCTTTAAATGACCGAGCAGGTTAACGGGTCCGAGCTGTGATAATTAAAACAGAAAAAACGATCATTAAAAAAGGAAAACGCATGAGCTTGTGGATGCACACGCGTCCTGGAAAGCCTGGAAAACTAGTCAGCTGTTTTCCAGGCTTTCCAGTCTTTGGAATATATTAGTAAATATGAGTCGCTGCTCGCTGTGGCCGTTAGTTCTGGTTATAAATGAAAGTTTTCTCATCAACTTGCTTTAAATCGTTGTACATCCTCCGCAGCGAGGAACTCGACGTGACGTGATCCCGGTCTGTCATGGCAGCTGGATGACCTGGAAAATGATCTTCAGAAAAGAGTTGGACAGCTTTTATTTCCAAAGCAGCTCCAGATGTTTTTCAATCTTTTCAGTTCAGCAGAAGTCGGTGTGAGCTGAGAACAGCAGACCTCCGATGGTTTAATAGTCACTTTGCTGCAGTGATGTCAGCGTGTACTCCAGGACACTGTGACATCACTGCTGGGTGTGGTTACAGGTGCAGTTTAGTGATGGCGGCTGTGTTCAGAGGTGAAACAGTAACTACGGCGAGCGTAGTTACGTCAGTAGTTGACATTACACGTGGCTGTAATAAAGAAGTAGTAGTAGAAACCAGAAACAAAACCAGTCGCATGAACCTGAAGGCCACAGAGTTACGAGTTCGCTACATCAGAACTTACTCGGAAAAAGTGTTTCCATCTCCCGTTTAGAGCATTTACTCTTTTTCCACAAAAACCACCTCAAGCGAGCACAAAAACTCTATTTTTTGCATCAACCTTTTCTAACGCGATGCTTCGAAATGCGCATTAAAACCCGTTGATGGAAACACGGCTAGAGGCTCGAAGCTCCCCTGAATAAATAAAGGTTAAAGGAGTAACAGCAGACCTGAAACACTGTTCGCTGTTCGCCACTCTTCAAAGTGTAAAAGTGATCAAACACGGTGCGTCTCAAATCAGCATATAGTGAACTATGATGCCTGAGAGTTGAAATGTTTCTTGCTGCAGGAGGAGACCTCGCAGTCTGCAGCAGGTCTGCCAGAGAGCTCAGAAAATGCTCCTGGTTCTAGAGAAAGATGCCAGAAGAAGGAAAGATGATCTGCCCACGATTAAATGTTAAAGCACTTCAAAGGGTAGTTTCACCTAAAATAGAGCAGTGGCATGTTCTCGCTACAGCTCGTGGTTACATGGAGAACACGTGCTTAATGTTGTCAGCGTGACTTTAAAACTTGCACACGTGCAGCCGCAGTGCGATTTACAGCGGATTTACCCTTTAATAACATTCCTGCAGCTGCCTAATGTTGGCTGCTCTGACCTTTGGCCTCCCTCTAATGAAACGTTTCTGCTCTGAGAAGTGAAAGTGCCTTTAATATCGTGCTGCATGAGGAGAAAAGAGAAAATCTGTCACTCAGCGTTCATGAAATCAAGTATCAGGACACAGAACAATCCAATGTTTTCCTTTCTTTTTACTTCACGATACATTTCTACCATTCAGTGTCTTAAGCTTCACACCAAGAAGAGCTCAGGTCGAACAGCATTTATGAAAGTCGGCGTAGGAAATGTAAACCGTACAGAGTGAAAGCTATAAAAATGTAAATGATCAGCTGAAGGACTTTGGTTTTTTACTGGACCAGATCCAGAGTATCAAAAATAGATTTCTTAATTAATTGGCCAACAGATAACGACAGGATGTTCTCACAGTTGTGTGACTTCAGCGTCTGTGATGATTGTTGTGACTGCGTGACATTAAAGTCTTTAATCACAGCCCTTTTTGTTGGATTTTCTTCCAATTCGCTCGTGAAAAGCTACAAAATCTTTGGTTTGTCAGTGGAAAAAAATTCCTGAGACTGACGAGGAAACCGTTCTCTGACCCTGATGAGACGAGGCCGCGGACTCGCCAGTGGCGGCTGGTTGGTGTTCAGGCACTTTGAAGATCAGTTTGGTGCAAACGTGACCGTCGGGTTGGTTTTGTCCAGCAGCAGCAGAAGAAGAAGAAGCGCTGCGGCCGTCTCCTGAGGAGCTACTGAGGGTCTCCGCTGAACGGCGAGGCAGCGTCGCCGGACTTGTGCTCCCAGTCGTACCGCTGATACTGTTCAAACTGGTCGGGCTGGGCGCCGCTGCTCAGGCTGCAGATGTCTCGGTCGATAATTTCATTCACTGCAACAAAGACAGAAGCAAACGACAGGATTATTTATAAAGTTTTGATTTAGCGGTTTATCAAAGGCCGGAGCCGATATTTAAAAAGCAGCTGATGGTCGATATTTAATGCCGATATCAAAACAAAGGACAGTCAAGTATAATTCCATTATTGTAAAAATGAATGAAACCGAAGCAGACTTCAGTTTCAGACGTCATTCAGCTGCTTTATTCTCTTCAGTCTAACTATACGTTAGATTAGAGCTGCTGTCATGGAGGAGAAACGTGTCGCTGACTCACTGATGACGCCGTCTGCAGATGTCGGCAACGCAGATTATTTTAAAAATCCCAGATATCGGCTAAATGAATCATCCTTAATGATCGCTGCAGGACTTTCTCTGAATCCTGAGTGATGTTTGGAAACATGATGGAAACGTTCAGAACAAGTGTTTCAGTGTTACCCCAAATTCCACTTTTACGCTGGTTAGAATAACGAAGCTTGAAGGCTTCAGACCCGTCCACATTGTCCCCTGCTTCTTGCCCAGTGCATGCTGGGAAAGCCTCAAAAATACATCCAGCAGCTGATTCTTCACTTTTGCTTTCTAGATAGATTTTGTGTGTTTTAGTTCCCAGTTTCAACGTCGAGAGGTTTTGAATTTGCCTTTGAGGCTACGTGAGCAAACAGTAGGATCTGGCTCACTTTTATTTCTTTCTACAGTCATTTAATAAAAGCAGAAAGTCACTTGGTGAACTGTTTTCCAAACAGGGTTGGAGGCAGTATTAAGTAAAGCATAGTAATATTACTACAGTAGTAGTACCAGCGGTGTGGTCGACATCACTCTTGACATTTTACGGACTGAATGATAAATCGACTGGAGTGTTTCAATCCATGATGTATTCGGATGTTCACGTTGCATCATCACACGTCTCTGCTGGTGTAGAAGCTGCACGGTGATCAACACGGTGGAAACAAATACCTAGATAGTGTGTTGTTGGGCCACAGGAGGGAGCAGCTGGTGTCCTCCGAAACAACTTGTGATGACGCTCCGTGCCTGATGAATTTACCTCAACAGGTTTGTGTTCGGCTGTAAAAGAGAGAAACTGTCTTTAAGCCCCGCGACGTGTTCTGGCCGCTTCTTCTGATTACTGACTAACCGATCGATCACTAGGAAGTGACTCCGCATCATAAACCGGTACTTCAGCGTGTGACACATGGAGGAGAGAACCGTTGATTATTATTAGTAACGGCAGTGAAGCTGCTGAGTCTGCAGGCCAGCAAATGGCACCATCTCTGCTCCGTTCAGTCTAAACATAGCTCCGCTGTGAAACCTGAAGCTCCTCACCAGCTTGTTGCCCTTTGAACTTCATCAGCATGTCTGGATCCAGACCGGCAGCTTCAAAATATACATACAGATTCAATTCTAAGTCTTTCTCATCACATTCTCAAAGATCAAACTCCCCTTTCAAGGACCAAGCAAGACTTCCAGGACCTGGACCTCCAGGGCCTTCTTCCTGCACTCTCCCCCCAAGACTCCCTCTTTCTCTCTCGTTTCCACGTTCAAGACCAGAGACTTCAAGTCTCCTGGTTTGACTCTGTATTAGTTTCTGTTCTACGAGCTTTAGTTTTGAATGTACAGTGTTCTCCTCGTACAGCCCTCCCTCAGTCTTTCTGGAAAGCTGAGACAATATACAGATAAAACAGGTATGTATACATTATACATGCATACAATAAAAACGGGGGACAATTTAGGTTTTATAATCTGTCAAATATAACTCTTCTGAACGAAATCAAGTCATTTTGAGGCAGAAACGAGCTTTCAGTCAATAAGTAGCCTAGAGGCTGCAATCCCTTTCTGGCAAGTGGAATACGGCTTTTTATGGGTTGTTTTGGCCATTTAAAGGTATTTCAACAGGTAAAAAGGACTGGACTGGTCGGCACACAGCCAGTTAAATAATGTAGAGTAATAAGGATAATTGCAAAAGAGATCATATCTTTATTTTATATATAACTCAACAGTAAGTCATGTTAATTATAGGCTACAGTCCGTTTTCCAAATATGTATATTAGACACACGCCCACCAAACACATGATCCATCAGCAACAACAGGCTTCTATTACCGCCTATAACCACGTAAATGACGGGGGCGTCCGGTCACCCTACTATAGTGATACTGTAAAACATGAGCAGCGTGTCGTTTTAAGAAGCATCATAAACTAAAATTATAATGTTAGCAGAGAATTGTTTCCACCTGGAAATTCAAATCTGCTCATTTAGCAGAACGTGACGGTGGTAAATATAGTATAATAGTCATTTGAAGGTTCAGTGTGGAGGTTTTAGCGGCATCTAGTGGTGAGAGCTGCTAATTGCAACCAACGGCTCAGTCCCCGCTCCCCCCTCCCTTTGCCAGCGTGCAGGAGAAGTTAGGTTGGCCGACACGCTCTGTCGCTCCATTTGTTTAATTTCACTTCTTTTCTTCCTTCTAATAAACTAGTCGACTTCTTCTTCTTCAGACGTATTCAGCGTAGTGAGGAAACGCGCTCTGTAGAGCAGTTTGTCGGTTTGGGCTACTGTAGAAACGTGGCGGTGCAACATTACGACCTCCATGTAAGAGGACCTGCGGTGTCCGTAGATGGAAATGTCTCATTCTAAGGTAATAAAATCACAACGGTTCATTATGTCAGGTCTTTACACACCACTGAAAACACAGTTATGGATCTCATATTGTATTTCTTTCAGTAGATTTTCCTAAATATGACACTTTGGAGCGTTAACGAAGCAGTAAGCTGCTTTATCAACTGTTTCCCACACAGTAATATTGGTAGTAACAGTACCTGTTGAAGTAGCCTCTGTAGGATTAGTGATAATAGTAACTGTGGATGGTGATCTGCTGTTTTTGTTTGAAACTGGGCTAAATTTGGTTGTTAGTTTTTTGGATGTTGACTTTCCTCCCAAACTGAAATACAACCGTTAGTCTCCAGAAGCTTCACTGGTTAGTGCTTAGTGAAATGTCTCGACTGTTGGATGGATTGACATGAAATCTGGTTCAACCATAAATCTTCCCCTCCAGATGACTTTTCATCTAGCGCCATCATCAGGTCAACAATGAAATTCGTCCAACACTTTGGTTTATGACAAAATACCTGCAGAACTACTGACATTCCTTTGTGCACCTTATGTTTAGTGCTAAGTAGCAATTGTTAGCATGGTAAACATCAGCATGTTAGCATGTTGATGTTAGCCGCCAGCATGGCTGCAGACTCACATTTGTTACCGCCGCCAAGGAGGTCATGTTTTTGTGGAAACATTATTGGTCTGATTTTCGTGAAACTTGGTGGAAGGCTGTAGCAGGGGCCAAGGAAGAACCCCAGGGTGAACAAATTAATTACACTGCTAAGTGAAGGGCATTGGCGCATGCAAGAACCTGTTCAAGGTCAAGTTCAAGGTCAAGTTCCAATTTATTTTTATAGCACATTAAAACAAACAACTGTAGTTGAATAAAGTGTTTCCAAACTCAGGATACACAACAAATATACAAAACAGAAAAAAATCAAGGTGTCAAAACTTAATTCAAAGGGAGGTGAAAGTGAAAAAATAAAGTGAAAAGTGTGCCGTGACTAAACTTACAGCAAAACATCTTCAAACATCTCTGTACAAACAAATGCAGCAGGTATCTAAGAAATAAGCAATCAGGGATGTGATATTTCCGGATTATTCTGGATTTTTGGATTTTGACATGAGCAAAGTACAAAATAAATGCGCAGCTGAGATGATTCACTACAACTGATTCTGACTATCTGTGCCACAATGTGGTTTAGCGGTTGCTTTGTAGCCGACCGGAAGACCCTACAACAGACGGTGAAAACCACCCAGCACTTCACGGGCTCCCGGCCACAGAAGACCTCCAGCGCAAGCGGTCGCTGCGTACGGCATCACCAGGGACCCTTCACATCCAAGCCACAATCTCTTTGCCCTTTTCCAATCAGGCAGGCCGTGCAGGCCTCTCCGTTCTCGCACCAAAGGCTCAGGAACAGTTTCTCTCCACCTACCAGTGTCATAAGGAAGGTTTCAGTTGTCTACAGGTACGTGTCAGTGCTGCTAATTCTGCATTTCATCTGCACATGCTTAAACTTGCCCTCATTGCACATTTAGCGCCGCCACTGTACTTGCTTTTTTCAATCACTACAGTCACATATCTAACCACGGGAACCTCACTGCTGCTATCCCTGCATCTCAGTTGCACATGCTGCCCTGCTCCTTCAATTTGCAACGATTGCAAATTCAGAATGCCACTGAGAGATGCACCCGCACACTATGTACCCCACTTGAACATACATTATACTTGTAAGTTTTCCACTGCACATTTACATTTGCCACATGTTTTGCACATCTAAACATTCCACTTGGACACATGTACTTAATGCTTGTAAAGTTTCTGCCTCCTCTGTTTGCACTTCTGGTTAGACGCAAACGGCATTTCGTTTCGTGTACTTGTTGAATCTAATCTAATTCAGCTGGCCACAAAAATATTTAACATATTCCAATAGTTTTGGACTAAAATCCAGACATATTTGTGATTGCACTTGCAGATTTGCACGTCATATAAAACTGGACTATTGGAGGTCTCTGCTCTCAGAGTGCTCTTCTTGTTTAGACTGTAAAAGTTGAAGGAAATATTTTGTTCTGCTACATAAAATTATCTTTACTTTTCAGACTTTCATTTTTAATCGGATCTCTTCAGGACTCAGATAAACTAATAAAACTATTTGAGAAAGAAGAGTCACTCGTTAGGTGACCTGGACATATGTTCAACCTGTGAGAGGGGAGACTGTGACGAAACCTTTAGACTTCAAATCACCAAATCAGCATCAGGAGCAGCAATAATCAGTAATATCCATTAAAACTGCTGCACTAACGCTGGTTAGCTGACGAGGCTGACATTTCTCCAGCAGCACTAGATCAGGCTGCTGAGGTCAAAGTCAAGCTGAAAGGCGGCGTGGGGGGGGGGTCCAGGCGGGAGGGTCAAAGACCTGACAACAGCTGCTGCCCGCCAACTAATTTAACCCCCATCTGCATCATTCAGACCAGCAACAAGCAGACACGGCTATTATTATCACATCACAGAGCAAGTGCAGACAGACACACACCTCACGAGGGCCACTCACAGACCACTGATGTGGATTATGGGAGTCTGAGATCCAGCTCCCAGGATGGCGGCCCGCCACAGTCTAATTTGTTTCACCATATTTTGAAAATGAACCAAAAATGTATTAACATTAAAGATTTCTAACGTTGTCTTTTGCGCCGCTGGCTGCTGTAAACTCGCGCACTCACACATTTTTTGGCACCCGACTGAATCAAGGCACTTTCCTTTGGAGGTAATCACGGTAACGTTCGAGTGTTTCCACGGTCACTCTTTTGTGATCAAGCTAGCGGCTAAATTGCACATGTATTAGAGCCTTTATGGTAAATCAGTGAAAAGGAGCATGGCGAGCTGACCGGCAGGGTTAGCAGCTTTATTATTATTTATTATGTCATTTTACCTGAAGAGAGGCTTTTAAGTCGTAATTGTACGCAATACGAACACAAAATACAATATGATTTATCAAATTGTGTCGGAGTTGGTGAATGTTGCACGAGGATACACATGCGACAAAGTCCGGTTTTCAAAATAAGGTGTTAACACAACGTATACAGGATGGAAATAAGATTAATGGGATTATATTCACAGGAAGTATTTAACATGTTACATGTGTCCATTAAAAGTAAAATAAAATTTTAGGGAAACTCTTTGATTTAGGGTTGCTGGAGAAACTTTAAATGATTAAATTACATTAAATAAAGTTGACTTTTTTGCCGTTTCATCACCATTTATATCTATACAGTGTGTTTATGATGAAATTGTTTACTAGGGCACAACAAAGTTCTTCATAGATCTAGACTCTTTATTTTGCTTTTAAAGCGCACCAAATAAATGCACTTAACTTTAAAAAAAGGCCTCCCGGACCCCCCCTAGAGGGTCCATGTCCCCCCACCATAGTCTGACAGAATCCTCTGGGAAACACTGATAATTTTGCACTTTAGTGGGGCACCTTCCCTCTCACCCTGTTGTGGGGTCCCGCACTAGATGCACCCTGTTTGGAAACTTGTGTTATTTTTGTACCTTGAGACGACCTGCCGGGGACGACAGATGGAAACTGTCCTTCGGGCTAATTCTGGCACATTTACATTGCTAAAAAGCTGTTGTGTTCATTAAGATGTGCCGTGTGCTTTTAAATAAATGTATAAATAAATAAAATTGCCCAGTAAGCACTGTTCCTGGCTCCATATGACTGTCGTGTTGTATTTATTATTATAGTATTTTACAGTATGTACTTAAGAAGTCAAATTGAAATCAAGTCCTTTGATGCAGCCCTGGATCAGAAATCACCAAATCTTTGCTGTGCTGACAGGAAACCTGCTCCTCCCCCATCACATCTGATGGGGCGATAACACTGATAACGCTGCAGAATGAGACTTCACCTCGCTTTCCTGTGTATCTCGTCACTGTCGATTGTCAAAAAAGGGCAAACTGATATAAATCCACACTGACAATAATATTGTTAGTGCAGTTTGAGAATTTGAAGTTGATGTGAAAACATTTTGAATTACTTAGTAGTCATTGATTTAAGACTCAACTCTAGTGGAAGGTGTCAGACGGGCACGACTCAACTTATTATTCCATGTGTGATCAAGGGGAAAAGGCAGAAAAGCTAAAAACCTATACACGCATCTCCACAGTGTTTTGCTGTGGCAGAAGAAAAGTGGCTTCCATCACTGATAACAAGACCAATACGGACAGACCGGGCTGACTGGTCTGGACCAGGGTTGATGTGGACTGTAAAGGGTCTAGTTTTAATCCTGTGACCACATTAAAGGCTTGTTTCAGCCATAGAGGAGGAGAGTAGCTTGACATTCAGGGGATCTATGCCCCTTTCTGTGAACATGGGGGCACCTGCTTTGTGGTTTTTCTAGCTATATTTTTATTTATATCTTATTATAATCCGAGCTGATTACAGCTCCTGCCCTCCATGAGAACGAAGCTACAAACTTTTCAGATCCACGTTTCAAGCCTACAGGGGATTGTTAATTAATAAATGTGTCCAGCCTCCTACCATCATCCAGAGTGATCTCCTGGAGGCCCAGGGATCCCAGATTTGGCCGGTCTTCAGGCTCCTGCTTGATGCTCTGCGCCTCTCCTGGGCTAGAGAGCAGAGTGTCCTTCTGGGGGTCAGCAGGGGTCACAAAGGCTCTTGAGGAACTCTGAGATGGAAAGTGTTCCCTCTGAGGTCCACCAGAGGATGTGGAAAGGGGGACGGTGAAGGTCTGAAGGGGCGCCGAAGAAGCCTGGGGAGGCATCGCGGAGATTTGAGGAGAGATCTGTGGAGAGACTGAGGCGGTCTGGGGAGGGAGGGAGGAGGTCTGAGGCGGGATGGTGAAGGTCTGATGGGGGACAGAAGAGGCCTGAAGAGGAATCAAGATCTGATGGGGGACAGAGGAGGTCTGCGAGGCGGAGGTGTGAAGAGGGATTGAGGACGTGGGAAGAAACATTGAGGGGGTCTGCAGGGGGACAGAGGAGGGAGGGGGGTGATGAAGACGAGGCACGTTCTGGGAAGGAGGACCGCGATGCACCGGGACGTCACAGGAATCATAATAAACCACGTCTGGGCCGAGTACTTGGTCATGGGAGGGCACCTGGCAGGAGGCCGGACTGAAGCCAGGTGGATTGTGGTCCGCCTCCCAGCGCTCCTGTTTGACCTCAGCAGGGAGGTGACGTCGGACTGCAGGCAGGTAGGTGAAGTTCTGTGTTAGACTTCTTCTTTTCCTCCCGTTTGAGACGTAAAACTGGACTTGAACCGGATCCGTGGTCTTCTTATTGTAAGGAGGAACCTCCACCACGATGCTGGACTGAAAGACAGAGACACAGAGACATGAAGGAAACTACAGAAACCCAAAAACCAGTCTCAGAAACACAGTCTGTATTTATCACAGCCGTGATCTTTGAAATGAATCCGTTTGAGCCACTGGGTCGGCAGAGACCACGGTACACTGCGGGCCTTTTATTAAACTGACCCCCAAAGTCACACCTGCAGGCGAAACGTGTCTCGTGGCTGAATCTAAAGGCTGTTTCCAACTCTGCAAACACTTGCGGGTTTTCTAGCTTTGGCCTGAATGACAGTGGCTTCTTTACCCTAAGAAATCCAGACAGCTGCAGCTGATTCAGAACGCTGCTGCTCGAGTCCTCACCAAGACCAAAAAGGTGGATCACATCACTCCAGTTCTGAGGTCTTTACATTGGCTTCCTGTCTGTCAAAGAATTGATTTCAAAATCCTGCTGTTTATAAAGCACTAAATGGTTTAGGGCCAAATACATTTCTGCTTCGTTACGAACCATCCAGACCTCTCAGGTCGTCTGGGATCAGGTCTGCTTTCTGTCCCCAGAGTCAAAACTAAACAAGGAGAAGCAGCGTTCAGTTATTATGCTCCGTATATCTGGAACAAACTCCCAGATAACTGCAGGTCTGCTGAAACTGTCAGTTCTTTTAAATTCAGACTGAAGACTTTTCTGCCTTTCATTAAATTAAAGCTGTAGATTGGTAACTTTTACTGTCCTCTTTTATCCTGTTTTTATAATGTGTGTTTTATTTTTTCAATTTCCCTTTGTTGCTTTTCTGTTTTATGTGAAGAACTTTGAATTGAAATGTGCTGTACAGATAAACCTGTCTTGCCTTTTGTGGCATGCCAAAATTTGCCAAATCTGAAGAAAAGAATCTGAGCAGAAATACACTTTGATCACGTTGGCCCTTAAATGTAATGAAAGAGCCACACTCACATCCAAGTAACAAAATTTACTACAATTTACTATATTCAGTGATGTCATGGCCTCAGACACACTCAGACTCAGACTCGTGGTTTTAGCAAGCTCTCGTTGACTTCCTGTTTGTACTTCCTCTCGGGGGAATCCTCATCGCCATCTTAAGTGAAGTTTAAATGCCCCCAAAAAGTAGCGCGAATTTCTGTGAGATGGACCCTGCGAGGTGGATATTTGATCTGAATGCTCATTGCATAACAGAACATCACATTAAAAGAAGCATTTCACTTGAAGTCACTGTGGTAAAGCAGCAATAATCCGTTTTTGAGTCCACAGCACGCTGACAAAGACTCCACTCGGACATCACCTTGTCGTTGGGGTGGATGTGTTGTAACAGTTGCTTATCTGCACACCGAGCAGCAGCGTCACCCTCCCACTGACAGCCGTGAATACACATTCAGATCCTCGACTTCGGTTTAAGTACCAACACATAACTGACATTGACAAGAAGTGAGATCAGTGAAGACAAGATCTTCTCTAAGATCCAAGATAAACTTTATTGTCTCCGAGGAGAATGTTTTCGTGGGCGCTTGCTTCGCAGTCTACTTTGCTACGTTTGCACCTCCTGTCCAGACTAAAAAGGCGAATTCGAAAACGC
>NW_024044570.1:1012135-1035872 GCF_014851395.1 Micropterus salmoides | reverse complement strand
AAAGAAGCAGCAGAGTGGAGTTAGTGAAGCAGATCGCAGTTGCCGCTTTGACGCCTTTTTGCATGTAGCATGCAAGGTATGTGTTAGAGCGAGAAAGACGGGTATTAATAGTAGAGATGTGGTGAGGAGTGTGTGCAGCTGTGTTAATGAACCTTTAGAACTGTGGAGGATAATCTGTCACCACATTAGCCTAGTGCATGAACTTTGTAACTGCACTGTAAATGCTCTGTAAGTGCATGGACAAAATAATAAAAACACGTCACTACAGAGACAAAACATTAACAGCAGGCAGGGAGCAAAGAGATATAAGTTGTGACAGGTTCAACCAAAAAGTGATTTTTAGAGGCTCAAAGATATATAATTATATTGTAAATAAACAAGAATATATGTTTTTTTCCCTGCCTTCCAGTACTCTAAATCATGGCATGACAGCTCAGGTTTATTTTGCTCTACCAACCACTATAGTAAAGCATAAACATGGCATGAACAGGCGTTTAGATAGATGGATTTTATGCACGCTATGTGGAAATTTGTTATCACAGAGTGTGCGTTATGCTCTAGAGCATAGATATATTGTATAATCACATACTCTCCATCGCTATGTAAAAAGGGCGATCGTGCCTTTTCAGTGGTGGCCTGAGACTGTGGAATAAACTACCCTGATTATCGGATCGTCCCCACCATTGGGATTTTTAAGTCTGCTCTTAAAACGCATTTTATTCTTTGGCGTTTGATTCTGTTTAGGGGCACTTAAGTTTAAGTGTCTTGTTTTCTGTCTTATTGCTGTATGGCATTCATTTTTTGGCCTATTTTAATTTATCTGGTTTTAATTTTTATGTCTTCGACTGTATAAGTGTGTTCAGCCCTTTGGTCAACTCTGGTTGTTGTGCTGTATAAATAAATTTGACTTGAACTGACATGTGCATCTCAAAAAGTTTACATATGTGTGTGTGAAAGTACAACAGAACCAGACTGAAAGATTCGAGGCTCATGAAAACTTTGCAAGTGTTTTGAGTCAATTAGCTGATTAATGCTCTTCTCACGTTAACATTTCTGTATTATAAATTCTTTATTCTAAAATTCATATAGTTTTGAGATACCCTACACGGTTTCCTGCACCGCACTCTACGCCTTACTCTAAAGCTGATGATATACAGAGCAACTTTTAGAGCAATCGTGCAGGGCAACTTTGCCGTCAATGGTTATGAGTAAAGATTACTACCGTGATCCCCTTCCCCCACCGCTCCGCCACTATCCGTTCAAACATAGTCGGATTGCCGCTAGCAAGATTGCTCAAAGAGTTGCCCCGTGTATCATCAGCTTTAAGACGCAGCCTACGGCAACATGGTACCATGATGTGTCATCGTGGTAAAGAAGTCATTTTTCTCTATTTTCTGACATCTTTTGGAGTTCTGATTTCCTTGAGCTGTAAGCCGTAATAATTAAAGAAAACACTTTATTGTAATAAATTCACGGATGGGGTGGCGCTGGAGCAGTGGAAAAGACGTGTGCCTTTGGTGTAGGAGACCTGGGTTCGATTCCCACTGCGATGTGTCGCTGAGTAGGTGCATTTACTTGCTCCTGGGATGTCCCATCCCCCAGTTGTGAAGTCGTTCTTCCGACTTCGGTGCTTTTAAGTTGGAATGTGGGAACAACATGGACGCTACTATAAAGATGTGTTGGACTGTCATTGTCATCTAAGTATGCTGAAAACAGTTTTCTATTACAAACAGATTACCTGAAACCACTAAAATATTGCTTGTACTGCAAATACCGTTCTAACCTTTGTAACCTATAACCACGTTGTCCACCATGTTTCTACGTGTATGACTTCAGCAACTCGTGTACCAAAATGTTCTCAGACTTTAGGGGCATGTGAATTATCCCAGTTGGGAAATCATTTTTCCGATTATTCCAACACCACATGAATGCACCTTAAACCCTAGTTGGTGTGCGACCTTTGACATATAGCAAATTGCAAGTTGCTTCGGATTAAAGCGTCAGCTAAATGAGTAAATGTAATGAATCTAGAAATATGAAGAATTAAATTATAGAAGGAAAAAGACCTTTTCCACAATATTTAAATTTTCTGAGATGCTCCTGAATAACAACATTCATTTCGAGTTGAATTCAGCACTTGTGTGGCCGAGGACGAGGCTTAACTTGCCTTTTTCCATCCAGGGTCATGTGCTGTGGTGAGTGCATGTGATGGCTCTGTTGCTGAGATCTGAGAGGTTGGGGGTTTAGAGACTTGTGATTTTTTCAGCCGAATAACAGAAGAGCAGAAATGGATTGTTGTTTGAGCTTCAGCTAACGTCTTCATCTGTTATAATGAGTTTGTGCACTATTTCTTTTTTTGATTAATCACATAGTCTTCAGGATTTTAAAGTGCGACACACACCAGCACACACTCATTGGTTACAGACGAATTGACCCGACAATTTTTCTTAGATTATTAGATTCATTGTTTTGTCTGTGAAATGTAAAAAACCCAGTAAATGCTCATCACTGTTCCTCAGAGCCCAAGTTTTAATTTTATAATGCCATAAAGCTGCAGTCTGTCAGTCGCCCTGCTGATTGATCTGCTAATTGTTGCAGCATTAGATAGAGGAAGTATTCACAGCTGGTGTAGACTGAAAATAATGATGCTTTTTCTGGGGTGTTGATGAATTTAAGTACATTTGAGAGACACTCCTGGTGTGTGGGCTTCACTTGAAAACAATGGGTGTGGAAGAGTGTCACTCACTGCTGCTGTGCGTTGCTCTTAAGTCTGTTAAATAAAGATGTCTGTCCTCATTGTCCGAGGTGACGTCTCGTCTTGTCCGACCAAAAGTCCAAACCCCAAAGACGTTCAGTTTACAGCCATTTAAAGCTGAGATGAGCTGAAAAAATCCTCACATTTGTTAAGCGAACCTAGCAGATATTGGCTTGTTCAGTGTCCTTAACAACAGATTATCAAAATTGTTGGATTATTTTCTTCAAGTTTTCAGAGCATAAAGAATTTTCTCTTGTAGGACAATACCTGTCTGAACGGATCTAATTTGTTGGACCTACAATTTTAAAAACTGCAGAAACAGAAAAGCAGAAAATCGTTATTAATAAAGAAACCATTGCTACAGTACTGATGAACTGCTGACTAGTAATTTCAGCAGCATTAGTCATTGTGGTGTGTGATGCACAAACACTGAATTCCAGAACCAAATGAGAAGAAATTTTACATGAAAGAAGCTCGGACCAGTCAGTTTAGTGTGTGCACTGGTAGCTGGAAAGCTGCCGGTTCACCTCCAGGCCGCCGAGGTGCCCCGAACAAGGCACCAAACCCTAACTCTGTTCATGTGGGCATCCTATGAGGCAGCCAACTCGCTCCAAACATCCGTGTGTTTCAGGCCTGTGTGCGTAAGGTAGAGGTAAGGTGAAAGTATGCTTCCTTCTTATTCAGACGTAAGAACAGAGCAGCAGAGTGTCACTTGGAGAAACGCCACAATGAAAAGGGCGTTTCTTTGTGGTGCCCTGAACAATAGCCACACATGTAGTAAACTGCTCTGCTTTTTGAAAATAGTGTCTAAAAACACTGTGGGGAAACTGCGATGTGTGTTCTGTGTCGACTGTTTTGAATATGTCTGCCGGTGATACATGAATGGTAACTGTCGGGTGCGGCCCTGAAACCGCTGCCAATAACAAACTAACTTATTTGCCATGCAAATGATCTCCCGTCTGATTTACATGTCTGTTTACCTCTTTCACCTCGCAGGTCCAGATCTCAATGTGAGGACACCTCCAGCCTCCACACAGGCTCTGACCGAGCAGCCCATCTTCCAGGAGCTGCAGAGTCACCCTTTATGCTTCTCCACTGCAGACGGGTACCAATGCCAGGGGCCCCAGTACGGGGCCCAGGGGAACCCCAGAGCCTTTGACTGCCCGAGTATCCAGATCACCTCCATCGCCCCTAATAATCATGTTGACCCAGGCAGTAGCCAGGTTGCTTTGGCGGCGGGCGGGGCAGAGGGGGGTTACCCCGATGCGTCCTGGTCCAGAGGCCAGCTCTACCTGCCCCTGGACCCCTGCTACCGCGATACAGCGCTCTGCCCGAGCCCCTGCAGCAGCCTGTCCTCCAGGAGCTGGATGTCCGACCTGTCCTCCTGCGAGTCCTTCTCCCACGTCTACGACGACGTGGAGGGGGAACTGAGCGACGCCGCCCGCCTCGCCCTTGGGTCCCCCCTCGGGTCACCTCTAGGGTCCCCGGCTGCGGGGGCGGGGCCTTCGGGGTGGAGCTGTGGCAGCAGATGTACCAGCATCCTCAGGCCTTCAGCCCGGCGCTGTCGCCTCATCATCGCCCCGTCAGTCGCCGTGCCACTCCCCTCGCACCAGTGTCACAGAGGAGAGCTGGCTGCACCGCCGGCCCACCTCCAGGTACACGAGTAACTTTATTTATTTAAGCACTGAGACAAAGAGAGAGCTGAGAAAAAGGAACATTTGTTGCTAAAGCGCCTGCCAAAAGCATCATTTCTGTTGGTTTATCTCTACTAACTTCTCTCTAAACGCCGACTGTCCAGCTGCTGAAATCCAGATAAGAGACAGAAGATTAAAATGTTGAGCAGTAAGCTTAGTGAGCAGCAGGAAGTGCTTTGCTGACCTTTTTTTCTCTGGTTTTTCTCTCTCGGGCTGCACACAGACATCACTGGACCAGACTGCCAACAATTAACAATTTAATACAAACTATTACAGGAGTCTTAAACAAACATCAGATATTTGGAATATCTCAGGTTAAGTAGATCATATTTCTGTAGTTACAAGATTTAAATGAGGGAACGGCTGTGCGGCTTGAACAGTAGAGCTTTGTAGGTAAAAATAATGAGAGATTTTAGTATTATGATGATGTTTAATTACACAGAGATCAATGATGAGCAGGAAATGTATGAAGTGATGAACAGGGGTAACTGCTGAGGTGACTGTGGGGCGGTCTGACAGAATATCTCCATAATCAAGTGCAGACAGAAACGTTGACTGAACAAATGTTTTGGTTTAGAAAAGACTTTTAATAATCTACAGAAAGGCTAGTTTGATTTTTAATCTTTGGGAGAATTTGAATTTTGAATTAATTCAGCATTAACGCCGGTTAAAACCCTGCTAATCCCAGCCTCCCCTCTCTCAGGCCGTCATCCAGACCGACCTCCCCCTGCGGGAAGAGACGCCACGCCAGTGCCGACCCCCAGGCCCGCTCGCCGTCCCCTCACCACTCCCCCAGCCCCACACCGGGCGCCTCTCCACGAGGCAGCGTGACGGACGACACCTGGGCGGGAAGCCCCGCCGGCGCCCTGGGATCCCTTCTGATGTCCGGCTACCAGGAACTGGACGTCCCCTCCAAGACCAGGAGGACGTCGGGGAGCCAGCTGGGCTCGTGGCCGGTCAGGGAGACCCCGGGCTGGAGACCTTCCTGGATTCCCCCGGGGAGGAGGGACGTGAACAGGACGGCCTGGCCGAGCTCTTCCTTCAGGTGCCCTCCCACTTCAGCTGGAACAAACCCAAACCTGGAAACCTCCTCTCTTCAGGTTGGCTTCATTTCACACAACTTACTCGGATTTTTAAATGTCTGCTTCTCGGAAAATTAGGCAGCTTTTGTTTGCTTACTTTTAACATGTACAATTAACAACAACAATTAATTGAAATGCTTTAACAAGTAGTCAATTAATGGATTTACAGAAAGAAATACAGTATAAGGACATTTAGGAAGATTCTCTACCTCTGTAATATAAATATCCTTCATCTGAATTTAGCTCTAAATAACACATTTTATCTTGTTTGTTTAAATCTTATTAAAGAAAGTCGGCCTTTTCACACTTTTTATTTCACAGTTTCTGTTTGCAGTATGGTGTTTTATAGTGTTTATTAGTTTTAGATGTGTTGCTTGGTGTAATTATGAACTTTGGACAAATCCAGACTAGCTGTTCCCCCCGTTTCCTTTCTTTAAGCTAAGCTAAGCTAACCCGCTTCAAGCAGTTGCTTCGAGTGATATCAGAAAGCGCATAAGCATATTTCCCAAATTGCCCAGCTATAAAAATCAGGGAAAATTTTCTATCCTCTAACTCTAGTGAATGATGCGAACATGAACAAATGTTGGAAACCCTTCAGAAATTCTCTTCTTTAGGATGAGTGTTTGGTGTCAGACAGTATCTGATCATGATGTGTCCCCAGGTCCTCATCGCCCCCTCCTCTGGACTGGCCCCTGCCCAGCCAGTTTAACCAGTGTGAGCTGAAGCTGGAGGTCCAGCCCAGATCCTACCACAGGGCGCATTACGAGACGGAGGGCAGCAGAGGGTCCATTAAGGCGGCTACTGTAGGACATCCTGTCATCAAGGTGCGTCCTCACTTTTAACTGAGGAACACGCTCAGTTTGACTTCAGTTATCTCTGACACAGCTTCATACTCCCACCCGTAGTCTTAGGACATGAGGTCAGAGGCCGTTTGTGGTTCCCCAAACTCATTTTAAGATCAGAGTTGCTTAAATGCTGTCAATTCTTTTAAAAGGCAATTAAAGACTCTTATTCAAACAGGCTTTTAGTGAGAGGAGAAGGGTTTTATGACTATAATTATTTTTATGTAAAGCAATTTTTATCTGTGAAAGGTTCTCCATAAATAAACTTTACTTATTTACTTGCTTCAGCCTGATTTGGACCAGGGTCTTTGTCAAGTATCAAGATATTGATTATCTGCATAAAATTGACTAAGCCTTAATTTGTTTTCTGTCTCTTATCAGGAGTTTTAATTAATATAAATGAATCAAACAATATTAATATAAATATCAGAATAATGTAAATGTATCTGGTATTAGCAGAAAGCGATTAATAGAAAATTAACTCACAGCAATTTAGATAATCAACATATTGTTTAAATTATTTGTCAAGAAATGCACCAAACATTGTATGGTTTCAGAACGTGAGGACTTTGTACTGGGTTTTGGGTTGAGACTGTCTTCCCCCTTTGGCTTTTCACTATTTTCAGACATTTTATAGATTCAACAATTCATTGATTAAATGAAAGAGCTCTGAGTTGTGTCTCTGTTCTCAGAATGCAGAAGGCTTGCAGGTAAACCTTTCTCAGACTTCATTCAGACTCTCACAGAGTACACAGTGAGCGCCTGAGGTTGTGTTTCGCTGATGTTGTGGGTGCAGCAGCCTCGTGGATCCTCATGGATCAGAGAACAGAGGCAGTGCCGAGGCAAATAAAGCTCCATGAAGGCCTCGTATGTAACGGACACCAGCAGGGCTATTCTGGGTGTCACATTCTACAGGCCACTGCTGAAGCCAGATGAGCTTCCTGCCGCAAGAAGTGTAAAAACTCACAGTGCTGCTGGGTCACACAGGAAACAGAAAAAAAATCTGCAGTCGTCAGCTCAGGGGGAAGAAGGTTTTGTCTGAAATCCACTAAAGACTGCAGAACTCTCTCGGATCAGAGCACACCTTTTATTTTACTGCTATAGGAATACATTTGTTTTTGTTTCTTTTATTATTTAGCATGTTTAATCCATTTATTTTCTTCTCAATTTCCATAACTTGTTATATTTACTTTTATTTATTGTCATTGTACAAACCCATATTTCTGGGTCTTCTGAAGAGATCAGGTAGCAAGTAAATGTTAGCATTTCTTGAAGTAAAAATATCTTTCCTTACAAATGATACAGGAACTCCTGACATTAACAAGGTGTCAACATCAAATAACACTGGTGGTTTATGACAGTTTATGAAAGTTTGCCTTTTTACTTATAGTTATTGCGCCATCATCAAGATGGTGAAACCAAAACTCAACAGTGGTATCTAAAGTATAATAGTTCAATAGAAGTTGTCTCTTGTAATATACAGTGTATGCATATATATATACACACATCTATATCTATATATAAAATATATATGTATACATTTTATAATATTGCACCTACATTAGGCTAACCAGCATAGACGATTGAAAGGAGTTGTTTGATATATTGCGAAACATGCTCATTTGCTCTCTTGGTGAGAGTGAGATCAGAAGATTGAGATCAACCACATGTGTGTGTGTGTGTTAAGTACAGAGCAGGTGTCAGTTTGTGATTAGCTTAGCATAAAGGCTGTTAACCGCCAGCCTGTATCTTTCCGAAGTTAAAAATACACAGTCTAACAACTCTAAAGCCTGCAAACATGCAACATATTATTTGTATGGCCGACCGTTCCCAGGTGTTTTTACACGTGGGGACGGATGGTGCTCATCAGATATGTCTTTGAATTTGTGTCTTCAGTTGACCGGATACAGCGAGCAGCCGGTCAGCCTGCTGTTATTCATCGGCACTGCAGACGACCGCTACCTTCGCCCTCATTCCTTCTACCAAGTCCACCGGGTGACGGGGAAGATGGTTACCACCAGCTGCCAGGAGAAAATCGTGAGTGGCACCAAAGTCCTGGAGATCCCCCTGCTTCCAGAAAACAGCATGTCCGCCAGGTAACAGCGAGAACAGCATCAGACCTAGTTTTAGAGTTAGTTTGTAAAGAGGAGGTATTCTGCTCATTTTCAGGTTCAAAATCTTATTTAGAGGTTGCACCAGAACAGGTTTACATGCTGCCATGTCGAAGTGTCCTTGGGCAAGATACTGAACCCTGATTTGCCCCTGGCGGCTGTTCCGCCAGTGTATGAATGAGTGTGAATGTTAGTTTCCGTTTGAGCACTTAGGCTCAGTATATAGCCTATATGAATGTGTGTGACTGGTGAACGCAGATGTAGTGTAAAAGCGCTTTGAGTGGTCGAAAAGACTAGAAAGGCGCTATACAAATACGGAGCATTTAGTAGCAGTAGATACAGTAATAGTAATATACAGCGAGGTCGTTTTTTCCTCATCCATAAGCAAATTATTAACTTGGAAAAAAGTGGTTTAACTCAGTTGTTTGAACACAGTGTCTCTCTAGGGCCGGATTACTAATGACATTCTTAAAATTCCAGTGCAGCCCATGTTTCATGACTATAACGCTACTTTCTGCTCCACTGAACATTAGCATTAACATGCCTGATGGATGGACTTGTCTCAGTCTGGTTTTCAATACGTTATCAGTAGTAATGTTCTTTTTCAGTTCTATGCAGATGACACGACGCTCTATTAATGATGAAGGCTGATGGCAGCAAAATCATAATCAAGATTATTTTGGCCAGTATTGAGATCATGATTATTTAAGACAAGTACTCAACTTATTGAACTTTAAACAATTTTTGTATATGCATTGCCCCAAAAATCCCAAATAGCCGATGAAATAAGACGTTGTAGTCCAACATTATTAACTTTAAACATAATCTTAGTGGCAAGAGAATGATAGAAATGCAGTGTTTGTCTAGGTTGACTGCTTAGGGCGGGTGGATAGTCCTGCGAGGCGCTCCATTTGTGGGCGGGCTTAGCAGGTGACAGGTGAACTACTGACTTAGCGACAATTCAGCCGTGATATGTTCTGTCAGGAGATGCAGTGACTTAATCCAATGGTGAATAGTAACAGTATAAAGCTTAAATACTATGAAATCTGTGTTACTATGAGCTAAGGCTGGACGATATGGCCAAAAATGTCGATATCAATAATTATCACGAAAAGAATGAAATCATTATTTCTTTTGAGTTTAAAGGCTGATTTTTGCTCTTGAGTGTAAGTTGAAGAAACCTGATGGTTAATTGTGGTTTAAACTTTTCTTCATGGTCAACATTCGTGGAACATTCAAAACACTTATGTTGATTTCCTCAACAAAAAAAACATCTTAATAAAAAATGAGGTCCTAATTCGTGTATGAATCAAGTGAATAAAATAAACATTTATTGAATATTTATTGAACATTTTGTTATATTATATATATATTTGGTAATTATTGTTAATGTTTTATTTTCCAGCCCTACGATGAGCAGAGGAGAACACTGCTCATAGTTTAACAGTGTAAAAGGTCATAGGCTTTAGCTAATAATCTTGACTAACAAGTTATAGCAGTTATAACCCCCTATCATCTTGGCATGAGCTGAACTTAAAAATGCCTCAGCCTGGCTGAGAGGGAGTTTGGGTGTTTAGGGAGGGGCAAGAGGCCGCATTTATAAAAAAACCAGAGCCAGAGCCTCATTGCGAAACAGAATGTGGCACAATAAACGTTTTATCTCGATTATCATCTTATTTAAAAAATCGCTGGAAGCCAAAATTGTTATTGAAAATAACCATTGATTAATTGTGCAACCCTACCAATAGTGTCATCATCATGGTAACAGTAGTAATTTTAGTAGTAGTTTTTATAGCCATGTTTCTTGGTAGATTACCAACCATCAATGAAAGGAACTGTCTGCAGGGAACATTGTAAAGCCACGATTTTTCACATGCCTATTTTTTAGGTACATTTTGCTTTCATTTGCCAAAATATTGGACCATTTAACATGCATGCCAATCAACTAATGAGATGTTTGACAGCCTGCCTTCCTTAGTTTACACGCTTCTTCTGTGTGTCTAGTTTTACCTATTTGTCTTCTTTTTCCTCATGTTTCAAAGCTTACGTGCACAGTACATTTGCGTAACCGCCCTCTGAAGTCGAGTGAAATACGGATCGCCTCACAGGACAGATACCTTTAAAGTAGTAGAAAATGCATTATGATTAACAGCACGCCTTTTGGTTTTCCTTTCCACAGCATTGACTGTGCCGGCATCTTGAAGCTGCGTAACGCCGACATCGAGCTGAAGAAAGGAGAGACGGACATCGGGCGTAAAAACACGAGGGTGCGAGTTGTGTTCAGGGCCGCCGTCCCTCAGCCGGACGGCCGGATGCTGTGGCTGCAAACGGCATCTATTCCTGTGGAGTGCTGTGAGTCACCTTTAATGTCATACATCACATTTACATCTGATTATGTTCTTCAAGGTGACTTCCAGTGAGGTCAACAGTACATTACATTCAACAAAAGGCCAGACACATCATTTCAAAAGCAGATAATAGTTGAACAAACAGAGGAAGAAGCTCAGGGGATGTGAGGTATTTCTACATACAGATGATAATCAGTGAAGTTTTTTCTTGTCTCTGTCTCTAAGGAAATGTGATTATGCTGTAGTCATGTAACACGGAGAAACCACCGATATATTTAAATACCAAAACAAAAGTGTGTTGTGTTTTCAGCCCAGCGCTCGGGCCAGGAGCTTCCCCAGGTGGAGAGCTTCAGTCCAGCCAGCTGCTCTGTGGACGGAGGAGAGGAGCTGCTCATCACCGGATCCAACATCTCCGCACAGTCCAGGGTTGTTTTCATGGAGAAAGGGCCCGGTAAGATCTATTTACATTCATTTACTCTTACAGCAGATCTAGTTCATTATTTAAACAGCCTGAATGACACAGTTTAACTAACACGTTTTGCCCTCTCAGATGGAAGGTCACTGTGGGAAACGGACGCCAGAGTTGTACCGGAAAAAAGCAGCAAAGTAAGTAGAAATATTATTTTAAAAACACCGTGAAAATACATTTTTTAATGGTGGTATTTATAGTGATTCCTGTGACAAAATTTGGATTGTGGAGCAGGAATAATATGGAGAAGAAATAAAAAAGGAATAAGAGAAAAATGCAACAGATTTGAAATAACTATTAATTCTAAAAGCGAGAACACAGGCCATGAGAATCAAAACGCTAATGATGATTTCAAAACTTGCTACTCTGCAGTGATTACCTTCGGTGTCAGTCCAACTACAGGATACTGATTTTAAACTAAAGTTTTGCAGTACTGCAAATTATCAGTCCACCATCTTTCACTTAGTTACTCATTCTGTTTGTGCTAACGTGTAGAAAAGCACTTTCTTCAGAGGAGGTGTGGGAGATAAAAAGCTCAGCTGCCCATCGTGTGTGTGTGTTTGTAACATTGTTGGACGTAATTAGAGCCGAACCTCTTTTATACAGCGGCCTCCACTTACTGCTGCTCACAGGAGATGTTGTTATAAATACTTTTAACCAGAAGTTCCTAAAATGTTTGGCTTGTAACTCCGTACAAAAGAAAGGCAGTGTCTTCTGGAATCTCCCTGTCACGTTTCAGATATCTATAACGTTCTTTGTCTTCTGACTTTCTTATGATTGGCCGGCAGTTCAATTCAATTGGCATCAATGTTTAGGTTAAACTAAGTTTACCTTTTATAATCTAACACAACAAGAATAAATACAATCATGACCGTTCAGTTTAAAAATGACAAGTTACAACAACAAAAATGACAAATACAGATAGAATGTAAACTACAAACAAGAACATGTAACTGAGTGCAACAGCTGGCTGAGAGACGAACTGTCCCTCAGGTTGGGACACAGGGACACATACATGGCAGCAAGGTTTGCCGTATGTCCTTCTCCTAGGATTGAAGTTCTTTGAAAGCTGGAATTAATAGATGGTATTTCTCCAAATATTGCTCTCTTATGCTTCTGTTTTTATCACATTTGAGGAGGAAGTAGAAGTTTCTGTCGCACAGTGTTCACATACACAGACCTGTTGTCTCCCTGTTTCAACAGAGAGATATTCAGCCGTTTCATAATCTCCATGCGGGGCCAGATAACAATCTAGTTTGTGTTGGCATGTTTTTTGTCTCTTCCTGGTAATGTTTCAAAGAGGTAACAGTGCTGGCTTGAGAAAGGTGTGTGTGTGACATGTTGCAGGATTTGTTATTCTAAAGACTAGCTTGCATAAGAGACTCTTTTCAGGGCTCAGTTTTTGGGTTTTGAGAGCCTTGAATTGGAGGGAGTCTTGGGGACTTGATCTGAGGTGCAGCAGAGGGTATCTATCATCAGTGGAAACCGCCCTAATTCTACCCTACCTGCATTTGTTGGAGAATCTTTGGGATTTTTCTGCAGAATTCTTCCCAAACTTCACTTCTATAGAGCGCAATCGGCTTAATAACACTGTCAGAAATTTTACACCAGATTTTAATTTGGGTATTTATGCTATAGAATTTATAGACATTTTCTTTTAGTGCATTCACTGCCATACAGAAGTTCCCTGCCGCTGTGATTTGAAGGCCCAGGCAGGTGGAGTTCATTGTGTGATCTAGGGTGCTGTTACCTCGAGTGAAAAGATGTTTGTTTTCTTGACTGAAAGATTATGATCTCAGTTTACTGCCAGGGTGAAATTCTGGCAGTGTTGTTCCAGGAGGTCTCGCTGCTACTACAGCTCACATTCACGTGCACTGGGCGTGCGTGTGCTGGTAGTTGCATTAGATTCGGCAGAAGATAATACCCATGGTGAAGAACCACAGCAGAGATTTATTTGCACGAACCGATAACGAGGTAGAACATTTTCTGAAAGTAACACGGGAGGACAAAGAGACTGTGGCGGCGGGAAACTGACTGGGAGTCGTTGCAAAGCAAATACAGCGACGTGCACAGGTGTTATTTACACAGTACAAAATATTTTAATAAAAACACCAAAACTAGCATTGTGTTTCTGCTTTGCATGATTGATCAGAGCCATCAGGAAGCCAAACGTGAGCGTCTGCGTCATGGTTTTTAAAGTCCAACGCTTTTTTGCCTGTCTGCACTACGGGGTCAGCAGCGTTTTCGAATTCGCCTTTTTAGTCTGGACAGGAGGTGCAAACGTAGCAAAAGTAGACTGCGAAGCAAGCGCCCACGAAAACATTCTCCTCGGAGACAATAAAGTTTATCTTGGATCTTAGAGAAGATCTTGTCTTCACTGATCTCACTTCTTGTCAATGTCAGTTATGTGTTGGTACTTAAACCGAAGTCGAGGATCTGAATGTGTATTTCACGGCTGTCAGTGGGAGGGTGACGCTGCTGCTCGGTGTGCAGATAAGCAACTGTTACAACACATCCACCCCAACGACAAGGTGATGTCCGAGTGGAGTCTTTGTCAGCGTGCTGTGGACTCAAAAACGGATTATTGCTGCTTTACCACAGTGACTTCAAGTGAAATGCTTCTTTATAATGTGATGTTCTGTTATGCAATGAGCATTCCAGATCAAATATCCACCTCGCAGGGTCCATCTCACAGAAATTCGCGCTACTTTTTGGGGGCATTTAAACTTCACTTAAGATGGCGATGAGGATTCCCCCGAGAGGAAGTACAAACAGGAAGTCAACGAGAGCTTGCTAAAACCACGAGTCTGAGTCTGAGTGTGTCTGAGGCCATGACATCACTGAATATAGTAAATTTGTAGTAAATTTTGTTACTTGGATGTGAGTGTGGCTCTTTTCATTACATTTAAGGGCCAACGTGATCAAAGTGTATTTCTGCTCAGATTTCTTTTCTTCAGATTTGGCAAATTTTGGCATGCCACAAAAGGCAAGACAGGTTTATCTGTACAGCACATTTCAATTCAAAGTTCTTCACATAAAACAGAAAAGCAACAAAGGGAAATTGAAAAAATAAAACACACATTATAAAAACAGGATAAAAGAGGACAGTAAAAGTTACCAATCTACAGCTTTAATTTAATGAAAGGCAGAAAAGTCTTCAGTCTGAATTTAAAAGAACTGACAGTTTCAGCAGACCTGCAGTTATCTGGGAGTTTGTTCCAGATATACGGAGCATAATAACTGAACGCTGCTTCTCCTTGTTTAGTTTTGACTCTGGGGACAGAAAGCAGACCTGATCCCAGACGACCTGAGAGGTCTGGATGGTTCGTAACGAAGCAGAAATGTATTTTGGCCCTAAACCATTTAGTGCTTTATAAACAGCAGGATTTTGAAATCAATTCTTTGACAGACAGGAAGCCAATGTAAAGACCTCAGAACTGGAGTGATGTGATCCACCTTTTTGGTCTTGGTGAGGACTCGAGCAGCAGCGTTCTGAATCAGCTGCAGCTGTCTGGATTTCTTAGGGTAAAGAAGCCACTGTCATTCAGGCCAAAGCTAGAAAACCCGCAAGTGTTTGCAGAGTTGGAAACAGCCTTTAGATTCAGCCACGAGACACGTTTCGCCTGCAGGTGTGACTTTGGGGGTCAGTTTAATAAAAGGCCCGCAGTGTACCGTGGTCTCTGCCGACCCAGTGGCTCAAACGGATTCATTTCAAAGATCACGGCTGTGATAAATACAGACTGTGTTTCTGAGACTGGTTTTTGGGTTTCTGTAGTTTCCTTCATGTCTCTGTGTCTCTGTCTTTCAGTCCAGCATCGTGGTGGAGGTTCCTCCTTACAATAAGAAGACCACGGATCCGGTTCAAGTCCAGTTTTACGTCTCAAACGGGAGGAAAAGAAGAAGTCTAACACAGAACTTCACCTACCTGCCTGCAGTCCGACGTCACCTCCCTGCTGAGGTCAAACAGGAGCGCTGGGAGGCGGACCACAATCCACCTGGCTTCAGTCCGGCCTCCTGCCAGGTGCCCTCCCATGACCAAGTACTCGGCCCAGACGTGGTTTATTATGATTCCTGTGACGTCCCGGTGCATCGCGGTCCTCCTTCCCAGAACGTGCCTCGTCTTCATCACCCCCCTCCCTCCTCTGTCCCCCTGCAGACCCCCTCAATGTTTCCTCCCACGTCCTCAATCCCTCTTCACACCTCCACCTCGCAGACCTCCTCTGTCCCCCATCAGATCTTGATTCCTCTTCAGGCCTCTTCTGTCCCCATCAGACCTTCACCATCCCGCCTCAGACCTCCTCCCTCCCTCCCCAGACCGCCTCAGTCTCTCCACAGATCTCTCCTCAAATCTCCGCGATGCCTCCCCAGGCTTCTTCGGCGCCCCTTCAGACCTTCACCGTCCCCCTTTCCACATCCTCTGGTGGACCTCAGAGGGAACACTTTCCATCTCAGAGTTCCTCAAGAGCCTTTGTGACCCCTGCTGACCCCCAGAAGGACACTCTGCTCTCTAGCCCAGGAGAGGCGCAGAGCATCAAGCAGGAGCCTGAAGACCGGCCAAATCTGGGATCCCTGGGCCTCCAGGAGATCACTCTGGATGATGGTAGGAGGCTGGACACATTTATTAATTAACAATCCCCTGTAGGCTTGAAACGTGGATCTGAAAAGTTTGTAGCTTCGTTCTCATGGAGGGCAGGAGCTGTAATCAGCTCGGATTATAATAAGATATAAATAAAAATATAGCTAGAAAAACCACAAAGCAGGTGCCCCCATGTTCACAGAAAGGGGCATAGATCCCCTGAATGTCAAGCTACTCTCCTCCTCTATGGCGGAAACAAGCCTTTAATGTGGTCACAGGATTAAAACTAGACCCTTTACAGTCCACATCAACCCTGGTCCAGACCAGTCAGCCCGGTCTGTCCGTATTGGTCTTGTTATCAGTGATGGAAGCCACTTTTCTTCTGCCACAGCAAAACACTGTGGAGATGCGTGTATAGGTTTTTAGCTTTTCTGCCTTTTCCCCTTGATCACACATGGAATAATAAGTTGAGTCGTGCCCGTCTGACACCTTCCACTAGAGTTGAGTCTTAAATCAATGACTACTAAGTAATTCAAAATGTTTTCACATCAACTTCAAATTCTCAAACTGCACTAACAATATTATTGTCAGTGTGGATTTATATCAGTTTGCCCTTTTTTGACAATCGACAGTGACGAGATACACAGGAAAGCGAGGTGAAGTCTCATTCTGCAGCGTTATCAGTGTTATCGCCCCATCAGATGTGATGGGGGAGGAGCAGGTTTCCTGTCAGCACAGCAAAGATTTGGTGATTTCTGATCCAGGGCTGCATCAAAGGACTTGATTTCAATTTGACTTCTTAAGTACATACTGTAAAATACTATAATAATAAATACAACACGACAGTCATATGGAGCCAGGAACAGTGCTTACTGGGCAATTTTATTTATTTATACATTTATTTAAAAGCACACGGCACATCTTAATGAACACAACAGCTTTTTAGCAATGTAAATGTGCCAGAATTAGCCCGAAGGACAGTTTCCATCTGTCGTCCCCGGCAGGTCGTCTCAAGGTACAAAAATAACACAAGTTTCCAAACAGGGTGCATCTAGTGCGGGACCCCACAACAGGGTGAGAGGGAAGGTGCCCCACTAAAGTGCAAAATTATCAGTGTTTCCCAGAGGATTCTGTCAGACTATGGTGGGGGGACATGGACCCTCTAGGGGGGTCCGGGAGGCCTTTTTTTAAAGTTAAGTGCATTTATTTGGTGCGCTTTAAAAGCAAAATAAAGAGTCTAGATCTATGAAGAACTTTGTTGTGCCCTAGTAAACAATTTCATCATAAACACACTGTATAGATATAAATGGTGATGAAACGGCAAAAAAGTCAACTTTATTTAATGTAATTTAATCATTTAAAGTTTCTCCAGCAACCCTAAATCAAAGAGTTTCCCTAAAATTTTATTTTACTTTTAATGGACACATGTAACATGTTAAATACTTCCTGTGAATATAATCCCATTAATCTTATTTCCATCCTGTATACGTTGTGTTAACACCTTATTTTGAAAACCGGACTTTGTCGCATGTGTATCCTCGTGCAACATTCACCAACTCCGACACAATTTGATAAATCATATTGTATTTTGTGTTCGTATTGCGTACAATTACGACTTAAAAGCCTCTCTTCAGGTAAAATGACATAATAAATAATAATAAAGCTGCTAACCCTGCCGGTCAGCTCGCCATGCTCCTTTTCACTGATTTACCATAAAGGCTCTAATACATGTGCAATTTAGCCGCTAGCTTGATCACAAAAGAGTGACCGTGGAAACACTCGAACGTTACCGTGATTACCTCCAAAGGAAAGTGCCTTGATTCAGTCGGGTGCCAAAAAATGTGTGAGTGCGCGAGTTTACAGCAGCCAGCGGCGCAAAAGACAACGTTAGAAATCTTTAATGTTAATACATTTTTGGTTCATTTTCAAAATATGGTGAAACAAATTAGACTGTGGCGGGCCGCCATCCTGGGAGCTGGATCTCAGACTCCCATAATCCACATCAGTGGTCTGTGAGTGGCCCTCGTGAGGTGTGTGTCTGTCTGCACTTGCTCTGTGATGTGATAATAATAGCCGTGTCTGCTTGTTGCTGGTCTGAATGATGCAGATGGGGGTTAAATTAGTTGGCGGGCAGCAGCTGTTGTCAGGTCTTTGACCCTCCCGCCTGGACCCCCCCCCCACGCCGCCTTTCAGCTTGACTTTGACCTCAGCAGCCTGATCTAGTGCTGCTGGAGAAATGTCAGCCTCGTCAGCTAACCAGCGTTAGTGCAGCAGTTTTAATGGATATTACTGATTATTGCTGCTCCTGATGCTGATTTGGTGATTTGAAGTCTAAAGGTTTCGTCACAGTCTCCCCTCTCACAGGTTGAACATATGTCCAGGTCACCTAACGAGTGACTCTTCTTTCTCAAATAGTTTTATTAGTTTATCTGAGTCCTGAAGAGATCCGATTAAAAATGAAAGTCTGAAAAGTAAAGATAATTTTATGTAGCAGAACAAAATATTTCCTTCAACTTTTACAGTCTAAACAAGAAGAGCACTCTGAGAGCAGAGACCTCCAATAGTCCAGTTTTATATGACGTGCAAATCTGCAAGTGCAATCACAAATATGTCTGGATTTTAGTCCAAAACTATTGGAATATGTTAAATATTTTTGTGGCCAGCTGAATTAGATTAGATTCAACAAGTACACGAAACGAAATGCCGTTTGCGTCTAACCAGAAGTGCAAACAGAGGAGGCAGAAACTTTACAAGCATTAAGTACATGTGTCCAAGTGGAATGTTTAGATGTGCAAAACATGTGGCAAATGTAAATGTGCAGTGGAAAACTTACAAGTATAATGTATGTTCAAGTGGGGTACATAGTGTGCGGGTGCATCTCTCAGTGGCATTCTGAATTTGCAATCGTTGCAAATTGAAGGAGCAGGGCAGCATGTGCAACTGAGATGCAGGGATAGCAGCAGTGAGGTTCCCGTGGTTAGATATGTGACTGTAGTGATTGAAAAAAGCAAGTACAGTGGCGGCGCTAAATGTGCAATGAGGGCAAGTTTAAGCATGTGCAGATGAAATGCAGAATTAGCAGCACTGACACGTACCTGTAGACAACTGAAACCTTCCTTATGACACTGGTAGGTGGAGAGAAACTGTTCCTGAGCCTTTGGTGCGAGAACGGAGAGGCCTGCACGGCCTGCCTGATTGGAAAAGGGCAAAGAGATTGTGGCTTGGATGTGAAGGGTCCCTGGTGATGCCGTACGCAGCGACCGCTTGCGCTGGAGGTCTTCTGTGGCCGGGAGCCCGTGAAGTGCTGGGTGGTTTTCACCGTCTGTTGTAGGGTCTTCCGGTCGGCTACAAAGCAACCGCTAAACCACATTGTGGCACAGATAGTCAGAATCAGTTGTAGTGAATCATCTCAGCTGCGCATTTATTTTGTACTTTGCTCATGTCAAAATCCAAAAATCCAGAATAATCCGGAAATATCACATCCCTGATTGCTTATTTCTTAGATACCTGCTGCATTTGTTTGTACAGAGATGTTTGAAGATGTTTTGCTGTAAGTTTAGTCACGGCACACTTTTCACTTTATTTTTTCACTTTCACCTCCCTTTGAATTAAGTTTTGACACCTTGATTTTTTTCTGTTTTGTATATTTGTTGTGTATCCTGAGTTTGGAAACACTTTATTCAACTACAGTTGTTTGTTTTAATGTGCTATAAAAATAAATTGGAACTTGACCTTGAACTTGACCTTGAACAGGTTCTTGCATGCGCCAATGCCCTTCACTTAGCAGTGTAATTAATTTGTTCACCCTGGGGTTCTTCCTTGGCCCCTGCTACAGCCTTCCACCAAGTTTCACGAAAATCAGACCAATAATGTTTCCACAAAAACATGACCTCCTTGGCGGCGGTAACAAATGTGAGTCTGCAGCCATGCTGGCGGCTAACATCAACATGCTAACATGCTGATGTTTACCATGCTAACAATTGCTACTTAGCACTAAACATAAGGTGCACAAAGGAATGTCAGTAGTTCTGCAGGTATTTTGTCATAAACCAAAGTGTTGGACGAATTTCATTGTTGACCTGATGATGGCGCTAGATGAAAAGTCATCTGGAGGGGAAGATTTATGGTTGAACCAGATTTCATGTCAATCCATCCAACAGTCGAGACATTTCACTAAGCACTAACCAGTGAAGCTTCTGGAGACTAACGGTTGTATTTCAGTTTGGGAGGAAAGTCAACATCCAAAAAACTAACAACCAAATTTAGCCCAGTTTCAAACAAAAACAGCAGATCACCATCCACAGTTACTATTATCACTAATCCTACAGAGGCTACTTCAACAGGTACTGTTACTACCAATATTACTGTGTGGGAAACAGTTGATAAAGCAGCTTACTGCTTCGTTAACGCTCCAAAGTGTCATATTTAGGAAAATCTACTGAAAGAAATACAATATGAGATCCATAACTGTGTTTTCAGTGGTGTGTAAAGACCTGACATAATGAACCGTTGTGATTTTATTACCTTAGAATGAGACATTTCCATCTACGGACACCGCAGGTCCTCTTACATGGAGGTCGTAATGTTGCACCGCCACGTTTCTACAGTAGCCCAAACCGACAAACTGCTCTACAGAGCGCGTTTCCTCACTACGCTGAATACGTCTGAAGAAGAAGAAGTCGACTAGTTTATTAGAAGGAAGAAAAGAAGTGAAATTAAACAAATGGAGCGACAGAGCGTGTCGGCCAACCTAACTTCTCCTGCACGCTGGCAAAGGGAGGGGGGAGCGGGGACTGAGCCGTTGGTTGCAATTAGCAGCTCTCACCACTAGATGCCGCTAAAACCTCCACACTGAACCTTCAAATGACTATTATACTATATTTACCACCGTCACGTTCTGCTAAATGAGCAGATTTGAATTTCCAGGTGGAAACAATTCTCTGCTAACATTATAATTTTAGTTTATGATGCTTCTTAAAACGACACGCTGCTCATGTTTTACAGTATCACTATAGTAGGGTGACCGGACGCCCCCGTCATTTACGTGGTTATAGGCGGTAATAGAAGCCTGTTGTTGCTGATGGATCATGTTTGGTGGGCGTGTGTCTAATATACATATTTGGAAAACGGACTGTAGCCTATAATTAACATGACTTACTGTTGAGTTATATATAAAATAAAGATATGATCTCTTTGCAATTATCCTTATTACTCTACATTATTTAACTGGCTGTGTGCCGACCAGTCCAGTCCTTTTTACCTGTTGAAATACCTTTAAATGGCCAAAACAACCCATAAAAAGCCGTATTCCACTTGCCAGAAAGGGATTGCAGCCTCTAGGCTACTTATTGACTGAAAGCTCGTTTCTGCCTCAAAATGACTTGATTTCGTTCAGAAGAGTTATATTTGACAGATTATAAAACCTAAATTGTCCCCCGTTTTATTGTATGCATGTATAATGTATACATACCTGTTTTATCTGTATATTGTCTCAGCTTTCCAGAAAGACTGAGGGAGGCTGTACGAGGAGAACACTGTACATTCAAAACTAAAGCTCGTAGAACAGAAACTAATACAGAGTCAAACCAGGAGACTTGAAGTCTCTGGTCTTGAACGTGGAAACGAGAGAGAAAGAGGGAGTCTTGGGGGGAGAGTGCAGGAAGAAGGCCCTGGAGGTCCAGGTCCTGGAAGTCTTGCTTGGTCCTTGAAAGGGGAGTTTGATCTTTGAGAATGTGATGAGAAAGACTTAGAATTGAATCTGTATGTATATTTTGAAGCTGCCGGTCTGGATCCAGACATGCTGATGAAGTTCAAAGGGCAACAAGCTGGTGAGGAGCTTCAGGTTTCACAGCGGAGCTATGTTTAGACTGAACGGAGCAGAGATGGTGCCATTTGCTGGCCTGCAGACTCAGCAGCTTCACTGCCGTTACTAATAATAATCAACGGTTCTCTCCTCCATGTGTCACACGCTGAAGTACCGGTTTATGATGCGGAGTCACTTCCTAGTGATCGATCGGTTAGTCAGTAATCAGAAGAAGCGGCCAGAACACGTCGCGGGGCTTAAAGACAGTTTCTCTCTTTTACAGCCGAACACAAACCTGTTGAGGTAAATTCATCAGGCACGGAGCGTCATCACAAGTTGTTTCGGAGGACACCAGCTGCTCCCTCCTGTGGCCCAACAACACACTATCTAGGTATTTGTTTCCACCGTGTTGATCACCGTGCAGCTTCTACACCAGCAGAGACGTGTGATGATGCAACGTGAACATCCGAATACATCATGGATTGAAACACTCCAGTCGATTTATCATTCAGTCCGTAAAATGTCAAGAGTGATGTCGACCACACCGCTGGTACTACTACTGTAGTAATATTACTATGCTTTACTTAATACTGCCTCCAACCCTGTTTGGAAAACAGTTCACCAAGTGACTTTCTGCTTTTATTAAATGACTGTAGAAAGAAATAAAAGTGAGCCAGATCCTACTGTTTGCTCACGTAGCCTCAAAGGCAAATTCAAAACCTCTCGACGTTGAAACTGGGAACTAAAACACACAAAATCTATCTAGAAAGCAAAAGTGAAGAATCAGCTGCTGGATGTATTTTTGAGGCTTTCCCAGCATGCACTGGGCAAGAAGCAGGGGACAATGTGGACGGGTCTGAAGCCTTCAAGCTTCGTTATTCTAACCAGCGTAAAAGTGGAATTTGGGGTAACACTGAAACACTTGTTCTGAACGTTTCCATCATGTTTCCAAACATCACTCAGGATTCAGAGAAAGTCCTGCAGCGATCATTAAGGATGATTCATTTAGCCGATATCTGGGATTTTTAAAATAATCTGCGTTGCCGACATCTGCAGACGGCGTCATCAGTGAGTCAGCGACACGTTTCTCCTCCATGACAGCAGCTCTAATCTAACGTATAGTTAGACTGAAGAGAATAAAGCAGCTGAATGACGTCTGAAACTGAAGTCTGCTTCGGTTTCATTCATTTTTACAATAATGGAATTATACTTGACTGTCCTTTGTTTGATATCGGCATTAAATATCGACCATCAGCTGCTTTTTAAATATCGGCTCCGGCCTTTGATAAACCGCTAAATCAAAACTTTATAAATAATCCTGTCGTTTGCTTCTGTCTTTGTTGCAGTGAATGAAATTATCGACCGAGACATCTGCAGCCTGAGCAGCGGCGCCCAGCCCGACCAGTTTGAACAGTATCAGCGGTACGACTGGGAGCACAAGTCCGGCGACGCTGCCTCGCCGTTCAGCGGAGACCCTCAGTAGCTCCTCAGGAGACGGCCGCAGCGCTTCTTCTTCTTCTGCTGCTGCTGGACAAAACCAACCCGACGGTCACGTTTGCACCAAACTGATCTTCAAAGTGCCTGAACACCAACCAGCCGCCACTGGCGAGTCCGCGGCCTCGTCTCATCAGGGTCAGAGAACGGTTTCCTCGTCAGTCTCAGGAATTTTTTTCCACTGACAAACCAAAGATTTTGTAGCTTTTCACGAGCGAATTGGAAGAAAATCCAACAAAAAGGGCTGTGATTAAAGACTTTAATGTCACGCAGTCACAACAATCATCACAGACGCTGAAGTCACACAACTGTGAGAACATCCTGTCGTTATCTGTTGGCCAATTAATTAAGAAATCTATTTTGATACTCTGGATCTGGTCCAGTAAAAAACCAAAGTCCTTCAGCTGATCATTTACATTTTTATAGCTTTCACTCTGTACGGTTTACATTTCCTACGCCGACTTTCATAAATGCTGTTCGACCTGAGCTCTCTTGGTGTGAAGCTTAAGACACTGAATGGTAGAAATGTATCGTGAAGTAAAAAGAAAGGAAAACATTGGATT
>NW_024044570.1:973576-1011635 GCF_014851395.1 Micropterus salmoides | reverse complement strand
GCTCGTCCTGCCAGCTGGGACTGGATTTTCTGTTCCTCGCTTCAGATCTGAGTGGGTACGTTTGCTCTAAAGACTTGTGCTTCACTCGTAGCGACGCTTTTATAATCCTGACAGTCTGAGATCAAATAGACATTCTGGGTTTCAGCTGCCTGTGGGAAGAATGTTCAGGAAAGAATCTGTACGTTCTTGATTAAAAGCCTCTTTTCTCTTTCGCCTCCTCTCTTCCTCTGTGTATTAGGGCTGGCCGGTATAAAGTATCCTATCATTTCAAAGAGATAAAATAGACAATACTGTTTATACCGATTTAATTTGATGTTGAGTTAATTAATATGTTTCTGTAAAGCCCCTCCCTCTGCGCGCAGCCCCGCCCCGCCCCTCCCTCTGCACGCAGCCCCCCCCCCCCCTGCCAGCCCCTCCCTCTCCAGCCCCCGCCCTCCCTCTGACACAGTGTAGCATTTTTCAGAGAAACAGAGTCTTTACGTTACAAGTCGTGAAACATGGATATTTTAGATGCACGGACCAGGTGAAGCGACAGTGAACACACCAGTCAGATGTTATTCGTTCGCTACCGTGCAGGGGCGACTGTGGCTCAGGAGGAAAAGCGTTAATCGGAAGGTCGGCGGTTCGATCTCCGGCTCCTCCAGGCGGCGTGTCGAAGTGTCCTTGGGCAAGATACTGAACCCTGAATTGCCCCTGGCGGCTGTTCCACAGTGTGTGAATGGTGAAAGCGATGTAGTGTCAAAGCGCTTTGAGAGGTCGAAAATACTAGTAAGGCGCCATACAAATACGGAGCGTTTACATGCAACATGTTGGTTTTGTTTTGAAAGGCTCAAACATTCAGCGCAGCTGCTGCTGTGAACGGAATCGTAGGAGGAAAAGTCCAGTTCTGTTTTTAAATACCGATATGTATTTTATCTGCCTAACAGTACGGGATAGGACTTTCTGGTCCAAACCGTCCAGCCCTACTGTGGATCTCACTCGCGATGCTTTTTGGAACGCACAGATTTGATTGGCTGAGCAGCATCACATGAGCGATTGGAACACATGGCGTTGGTCTGAGTTTCCTGAGACGCTAAACCAGGACAGTAAATAAAACAAACGCTCCGTCACGAGGTTGCAATTCTCCATAATAAATCGACTGTAGGTCGGGGGTCCGGAGAGGCTGGGTCTGGATCCGGACCGCGGTCCATCAATTAGTGACCTCTGATGTGGGGTATAAAGAGATCAAAACCAGCGTGGTACTGAATGAGATCTGCACTCGTGTGTTCACTGTTACTTTACCTGGTCAGCGCTTGTAAATATCCACCGTATCCATGTCTTGTAACGTATCTGGGCGGCTCGCCCAGTGAAACTCTACCTTTACTGACCCCCATCGCCCCCATAGAACTTGTCACCGATACCCACGGCAGATATTTGAGTCAGTATCTGATATCAGTATTGGATCATTCATCTATCTGAAATGTGGCTTTATCCTGAAATGTGCAGTCAGGTTAAAAGCTGGACGGCTTTCTGTTGGCAGAATAATCTGCGCGTCATGTGTTTCTTACATCTTTGTCACATTGATGCACTATTTGTACAAATCAATCAAGGCTCAAACACGGAGCCACGCTGCACCGTAGGAATTATAACATCAAAACATAAATGCATAAAAACCTGGGAAACACGTTCCCTCTGATTCTCTGGAGCATTTGTGGGTTTGTTTTGTGGTCACAAGTTCTGTTAGAAATAATTAATTTCCTGCTCAGGTGAAGCTCGACAGCCAGTACAGTTATCTATCAAATCAAAGTAAATATAAATCAGACTGCCGCAAAGCATCAGCCCCGGCATCAGCCCGAGGATCAGCCCCGGCATCAGCCCGAGGATCAGCCCCGGCATCAGCCCCGGCATCAGCCCCGGCATCAGCCCCGGCATCAGCCCGAGGATCAGCCCCGGCATCAGCCCGAGGATCAGCCCCGGCATCAGACTCCGCAGAAGTTCACTGCGCAGGTTTAATTAACTTTCTTACCGTCTCGTAAAGCGGCTGCTCCAGCTTCTCCTTGCGGCTCCACTCCAGCAGGAACATCTTTGGCGTGATGTGAGCTGGATACTCTCTCCTAAACCCACAAAAACAAGTCGAGATCATCAAACCTCTCCTGAAAAATGTCTGTTTAGTAACAAATACTCATCGGGTGACACATTTAGCAGATTTACAACGACAGCTTTTCAGATGAACGCTAACATGACGACATCAGATTGTGACACACACGCTAAATTCATCCTGCCGAGCGAACTGGGAGGCAAATTTCTTTAAATAACAAAATTCATCCGTGAGGCACACATTTCTATTTTTAAAAAGAAATTAACACCAGAGGCTGAAATGTTTCTGGGAATCCTGGGATGGGACGGGGAAAAGGTGCTATTTTCTGATGGGAGTATTTTTATGAGAGTGGAAATCCACTCCTGTGTCTCTCTCTGATGGGAACAGATTTACATGCTAACAAATCTTCGTTTGTGCAGGTGGAAAAGCTGCTGCATGGTACTGAACTTTAGACAGATAAATAAAGTTTTAGTAAATCACCAATTTAGACACATTAATTTTTATATTAGGGCTGCAACTAATTATTCTTTTCATTGTTAGATAACCCGTCAATTATTAGCTCGATTAACTGATTAGTAGTTTGGTCTATAAAATGTCAGAGAATTTAAAATGTTGTTCAGCGTTTCCCAAAACTCAAGATGACCTCAAATGTATTGTTTTGTCCACGACCCAAATATATTCAGTTCACAGTCATAAAGGAGGAAAGAAACCAAAAATATTCACATTTAAGAAGCTGGAATCAGAGAATTTTCACTTACAGTTGAAAACTAATCGATTAATGGTTGCAGCTCTAATTCATATCGGTCTCTCGCTACCGTCCCGTCACCGAGGCAAATGTGTAAAAAGTCAGTAAAGCTGTTTCTGATCCTGGATGTTAGATGCTAATGCGAACACATCACCGTTCAGAACATCCTTTTAAATCAAGTCGTGCGGCGGCACAAACGCTGGGATGCGAGACTGAGGCCCACTTTTTATTTTACTCATTATTTTGACCGAGCTTGTTTACTGACCGCTCAAACTTGACAGCCATGGTGGTGACGTCTCCGTCCATTACGAGTGGGTCCGGCTGGCAGCCGCTCTGCAGGGCGGCCCTCCTGGCCTGCAGCCGCTCCTGGGTCTGCCGGTACAGCTCCCGCAGCCCGTACGCCTCGCTGCAACACATTCACACCACGTCACATTGCATCGCCGACGCCTGACGTCACACAGTCGGCCGCGTCCCCTCTGGTTTAATACCTGATCTCAGCGTTGGTCTGAGCCGCCTGCACCTGCTTCCCCAGAGGAGACTCCACCTTGTCTCTCAGCATCTGACACAGGCAGTACTTTGAGTTGAACACGTGGTTGTCGTATCGGATCGCCTGAGAAAACACAACCGGGAACAGCGTCAGTCATCGGGCAGCCAAGGTTTCCCCCGCTGAGAAGCAGAACTACAGAAACTCACATATTTGAGGTAGTCCTCCATGACCTTCTCTAAAGGCAGCGGCCCCGGTTGCTGAACACTGATGCGTTCCACATGGCGGCGCGGGCCAACATGACCGACGAGGCGCCCGTCGCCTTCCTGAACTCCTCGACGTCGGCGTTTGTCTTCACCAGATCCAGAGAGCCTCCGCTGCAGGAGAGACCATTACAACGCAGATTAGGCTTCTCACCGCCAGATAAATCTCTCTGTACTCGCAGTATACACAAGTTTTTAAATCTGCAGTTTTACGCCAGCTAGTGATGATTAGTTCGCCAGAGCTGAAGGGGGAGCAACCCAGAGCTGCAGGATCCGGCACTGCTGTGGAAAAAGTAGAAATAGGTCGACTGGAGAAAATGTGTCTGGTTGTTTAAGTTTATTTTGATGTAAATAGGCTTCGGCAGCGTTGTGTTGTATGCAGCCAAGAAAATGTTTCTGACGCTCGAGATAAAGAGAAAAGCTGCGTTCAGAGGAGGGATTACAGTCAGACAGACAGCGAAGGACGGCGAGGACAAACGTGGATAATTACTGGTGTAGCTGTGAGGGCAGACAGGAAGTCGCGTTACTGCTCTTTGGAGTCGTCTGTGTGGCTGTTTATTGCCCAGAAATGTGGAAAAGTCTCTGTTTTTGCACGTCATGAGCGGGCGTCGACAGTGTTTGTGTAGTTACTCTCACTACCAGAAGGGGGAGACAAAGTCTCCACTGCAGGTTTAAGTAATCTCCACAAATAACTTAGCTTTGTTATAAAGAGGAGTAAAAAGCAGCTGAGCAAATTCAGGTTTTGTCACAAATTACATTTCTTTTTCTCTGGTCAACTTAAACAGCCCGAGATCACAGCTTTGCCTCAGAGGGCTTTACAATCTGTACCATCATCTCCGTTGTTGAACCCAGGAGGGATCCCTCTTCCAGGACGGCTAGACAGATCTGTTAGATTTAATTTTAAAGGAACAAAACTCCTCAGCGTGCTGAATACACCGGGTTTTCTAAACAGTCCCTGCTTGAAACTGTAGAACCAGGTCAAGACATAGAACCTTGAGAATAGGGCGGCTCGACTAGGCAAAACTCACGATTATTAACACGATGCAGCATTTATTACCCCGACATATTGGCTCAAGCTTAACTGGGGTCTGGGCCTTCAGGGAGGGAGGGGGGCTCCGCTGTAAAGGATTAGGTGTGCTGGGTTTATAACAAGACAAAACGAGTGTCATTGCAGAACCGCATGCCCGCGCTGACTGTTTTAATCCGATGAACTTGTTTTGATAATCCTTATCTGAGAATAAAATAAAGGTCTTACCTGTGGTCACAGACACTTTTCAAGTCTGACACCTGTTGGAGCAAAAAGATGGAGGAGCAGGTGTTGAGGCTTACTTGGCGATGACGGGGATGGAAACCGCCTGAGCGACGGCCTGAATGTAATCGCAGTGGACGGGGTGTCTGGGACGCTCGTCCTTCAACCTGAACAACAGAAATGCCAAACGGTGACTCCATGTGATTCTCCAGCGGTGCTGCTGCGTAAACTGTAAGCGGTTTACCTGCCGTGAACAGCGACAGCAGCGACGCCGGTCTTCTCAATCCTCTGGACCAGACTGACCGTCTCCTCCACCTGAAAGCAGTGAAGAACACGACACCAGGTACAGCAGATGTTACTGCGAGACGCGTGATAAATCTGCTAACAACAATCACAACAACCCTGATGGGGAGAGTGAGACACATTTCATGACTACAGGCGGATTCTGAATAACATCAAGAGGAAGAGATATTTAAAGCAGCAAGGATAGAAACAGAAAACAAACGATCTTACCGAAGGCAGGATTCGGATTTTACAGGTGACGGGTATGGAAACTCCTGTGACCAGCTTCTTGAGGATCTACAGATATTTTCACAGTTAATCCGTCGTCTTTTTGTTGATATAAATGTAAAGAGGTGGTTGGTTATCAGGTTACTGCCGCTCAGCTGACACACTTGTCGTCCGGTTGAAGTACTCACCGCCTCGATCTTGTCAGGATCCGACAGAAGAGCTGCTCCCATCCCGCCCTGCAAGAGGTCAGAGGTCAGCCAGAGGTCAAAGGTCAGAGCAGCAGCAGGTTGGTCACAGACAGGAAACTCACCTTGGTGGAGTATTCTTTGGGGCAGCCCATATTCACGTCGATAGCAGCCACATCCTTCTCCCTGAGCGACAACAACATTAACCAGATTCAGCAATGCATCATGGGATACAAGATGGCCCGTTCACCGCTGCAGATTATTCATTATTCATTATTATTCATTTTATTATATTTTTATAGTCATATTCTTTTAGACTCTGCGAGTGAGTTCGTACTTTGAGCATAATTCTTCTTTCATATTTAAATGTTAAAGGATCATTTCTGTATTCTTCACATCTGTTGGTGTTGAAATGACTAGAAGGTACAAAGTTTTGAATCCGTGCAGTAAACGCTTCAGCCGGCAGCTGAACCGGCTGCAAAATATTCCTTCAGGGAAAATGCACCAGCTTTCTGCCTCAGACTGTTACAGCAGGTCGACATCACAAAGGGTCGCCGCGACGGACTCCTGGTGACCGACTTTGTTTTAACAGGAAACTGAAGTCTCGCTTTAGGACAGTTCTCACTCTGAAATCTTGTGAGAATTTTATTTACTGTTACTCTGTGCAATAATCCAACACTGTATAATGTTTTTTATGTTGTCTATTTGTTGTTGTGCTACGTGTATTTGCCTTTTAATGTTTATATTTGCACATAGAGCTTGGAGAAACACTATTTCACTCTGCTGTTGTATAATCTGAACGACAATAAAGGAGTTTGTTATGCACGAAGAAGGTCTGAACGATTTGAGGGAAAAAATCTAACTGCGATTTTTCTGCCAGATATTGCCGTTACGATTCGATTTGTGTTTTTTAAAACTTTTTAGTTTAGCTAAAGTTTGATATTCACTGCCAGTCTATTTATGACGGAAGCCGCATCAAGCAGCACAGAGAAGATGAACCAGACGCAGAACGGCAGAGACAAACTGGTCGTACAGAAACAATTTAACTCCGTAGCTACTTAACCTTGGTAGAAGCACAAAAATCTGAACAAATCAAAGTCTAGGTCTGTAACCCCGGCAACTTACGCCGTGAACCTGACCTGCTCGGGACGAGGTTTACGTCAACTAACGCTGAGATTCTCTCTGACTCCTCCCCTCCTGCAGATCCTGAAATGACCTTCTGACATTTCCTCATTCAGACTGTCGATATCATAGCACATATATGAACGCAATTACGTCTTTAGAAACATCAAAATCACGGTTAAATAGGCTGTTAGTTTTTTTCTTTACCCAAACATGATGCTTTTATGATCAGTCTGTCATCGATGTTTGGACAGAGAGTTATCTCTGGACATTGTAAACTTATCCTCAGCACAGAATAAAATCTATAAGCTACACTGTCCTTCTTAATAACTCAGTGACTCTGTGGACATTTCTGCAGCTGTCAGGTTGGCACAAAAACACTTATTGTGTGCTACAGTGCTGCAGTATTCACTGTTTAAATTACTAATCTGTATAAAACTGATCAATGAACAGTGACCTTTCATCTTGTAGTCGCACTGACTGAACATTCCTGTCGTAGTTATCAGCTGGATATGATGTGAATATCTCTGAGTGAGGATGACTGTGGTGCAGCTGAAACTAATACATGTAGTTTAAAAGTGAGTTTTTCATTCTCTGCTGATCGTCTGAATGTGTTTTGACAGCATTTAATAAAATACGAAATGAGCAAGATTTTATTAATGTAACATAGACGTCTAAAACTTCACAGTCAGTTTGAAGCTAGACACATTTTACATTACAAAGAAATCATTAATAGACCTACTGAGGCGGACTGTGGCTTTCCAATCACAGGTCCATGAGGAGCCTAAACTGTGTCTAATCTGTTCCATTAATATTTTCATCTTCAGTTATTGCCACCGGCGTTTAGTCCCGTCAGGCTCCAGCTGAATAAACAGGACTGTAGCTGTTTAAAACAGGCTGCAGGAGAATTATTCATTAAGGAAACTCCAGTCTGGTAAATGATGAATGAGCAGCGCTGTATAAAATGGAGCCTGATATTGTTAACGTATCAATCCTGCGTTTTAGAGCCTATCATGGTCTGCGTTGGCAAGTGTTCATATTTCTAGCTCCACCCGATTAAAAGGCTCTGCCTTTATTTAGCCGCTGCCGTGGTGAATCGTAGCATCGGAGCTCCATTGACTTATTCCGATCGGCCTTTCTGAAACCGAAAACTTGGAGTTTGACAGCTCAGAGTTTGTTGAACCTGCTTCCTGAAACAAGGCCCAGGTCGGTCACAAAAGGACGACAACGGACTTAATTTGTAACTGCATGACTGTTTAAAACGAGTCAGATGTATAATTAACCTACATTTTAATCGCCGTCTTCACGATTAGCTAATCGCGTTCTTTCAAATCGCAATTTCCATTTGAAAAGGATTCGTCGTTCAGCCCTATTTCTGTACGTAAAGGACCTGCAGGTGAGACTTGATGTACGCCAACACAACAAACTCCTCTCTCCAACTCTGACTCGTGTTTCGTCGTCCGGCAACAACTCGCCTCTCTCGAGTTTTCAGAGCGTGAATTAAATATAGGAGAAACAAATCTGCTTATCGGTTATATTTTATATTCATGAATTGTCACCTGCCAACTCTCTTTATATAAATAAAGACATTTCCACAGTGAAATGAAGCAGAAAATGTCTCCAGAATGCAGGAAATTAAGTGTTTAAAACTCTAAATCTTCTGGGGAAGAACCCAACTCATATTTCAGCATTTCATATTTCTTAGAAATATTGTTCAAAATCTTCTCATGTTGTTTTTGACCATCGTCAGGTCTCCTGACGCACTTGTATCATCACGCCTTTATGTCCCACCACAACACAAAGTGACGCTTTTATCCAAATTGACCTACGATTGCTGTACATGTTGGAGGTCACACGCAGCTACGGGTTAAATGTCTTACTCAGGGACACCAGAGGCAAGCGTCTTATCCACTGCTCCATCGCCACCATAACTGTCCCTGAGCGAGACTTCAGTTTCCTGTTAAAACCAACGAGGGGCCCCTGTAGTCCCCCATAGGGATCCTTTCCACGATGATGTCACTGCGGTAACAGTCTGAGCCTGTGGCAACAAGAAGCGCTTTTTGTGGACGTCATTTTGACGGGCGCAGTTGCCCCGCAGGAATATGTTGCTGCTGGCTGAAGCATCTAATGTACAGATCAGAAATCTTTTTGTACCAACGAGTCATTTCCTCACCAAAATACGTGAAAATAGGGTCCAGGTTTAAAAATATCCAAATTATCCTTTATCATAGAACAGATTTTCAGCCTGTGTCTTAATGTCACGCTACGTACTTATCTTGTACGTATGGTGTTCACTCTGAAACTACGTTCATATTGTGTCATTAGCAGGGAATTAAAGGGTCAGAGACTCACACAAGCCGGGCCACGCTCAGCGCTCTGTCTGGGTCAGCGGTTCCCTGAAAAATAACAAAAAAAAGAAGAGAAGACTCAGGGCTCTGCGAATGAAAACATGGGAGGAAAACGTTCACGCTGTCCGGTCCAAACTGTTTCCCGTCTCACCATCTGGAAGACGACTCGGCCCTTCTCCCTCTCACAGGTCCTGAACATCACTCGATCATCTGGAGCCACAAAATCCACCGTCTCCAGCACCTCTGACACAATTAAAAAACAAACATGAGGTGTGTGTTGTTGCCTTTGTCCCGTGTCGGTCTGGATCTTCAGCCTCCGGTGTGAGTGTGAACAGACTCTTACCGTTCACCACCCTCTGACACTGGGCCATTTTGATGTCGATCAACTCCTGCAAGAGACAGCAAACAGTTAACAACACTTTTAAACACTGATGTCTGATTTATTTTCCTCTGTCAAAGCCTCCATCCTCACCTCACAGTAAACCACATCAGCCCCGTAGTCCAGAGCCAGCAGCCTCATGGGCAGAGTCCCCACCCGGACCATCGGAGCCAGGGCGGTGATGTTTCTGAAGCTCAGCCTGCCTGCTGCCATCCTGGCGGCTCAGTCGTCCTGTCAACAACGCAGACGGGCACCAGTCATCCAGACGCTCACCTGTAAACACTGGGATTTAAGTTATCGACAGTTCTGGGTTCGTTTTACCGCGGGAAGCCTCGTTTTCACCACACGCGAAACTCTGTTAAAAAAATCAGCTGATTTAATGTGGTGTCGGTTCTGGCCCAAGTAAAAGACAACTGAACACATTCAACTTCAGACCTGAATTTGTGTATTTTATTCTTCGAGCCGGCAAACAATAACATCACCATGCCACATATATAACAAATACCATTAACTTTTTGTACCGCTTCTGTCTCCAGCTACTCCTACAGGTCAGCAAATTAATCTGGCTTTCTCTACCGGTAAGAGTTGAAATAAGTAAAGAGTTTACAGACATGAAATTGAAATTAACTAATCAAACGTAAACCGAAGAAACTAGAGAGCGATAAAGATTTGTAATTAGATAAAATTCATACTCTGGCAAGTCCGTTCTCTGACCAACAAGTACGCATCTTTTAAACTGCGACATTTCTGAATGTAGTTTGGTTGAACGCATCAATCAGGGCTATGCTATGCTAACATTCTACACTCTCTGCTTCGACGTGCCGTTAGCTACAATAAACAGTCATTCAGATTGTAGACACGCTTGTGTTGACACACGCGTTTATCTATAATCTGTCTAACTCTGAATTAAATAAACTCACCGGCATTTATGGTGACAGCAGCTGTAACGTGCGGTCATGTGGGGACAGAAACGCGTGCTGTCTGCACTTCCTGTTTAGACTTCTACGTCACCATGTAGATCACTGATAGTGTAGATCAGCACCTCACATAGAGCCAGTTCATCTAGAACAACAGAACAACTCAAAAGTTTCTTTTTTTTCTTTTTCAAGACCTTTAAAAGTGTAAATCTAAGTAGTTCAAGTCCAGTGAAAAACCTTAAATGAGAACTTAAAAACAACGTTTACTTCACCAAAACATTTTCAGATTTAAAATTAACAAATAAATTAAACCTTTCATGCATTAATTATTAAATCACAAAGTACTCATTTTTGTTTGTCTTTAAACAAGTAAAATAAAAATTATGCCTATCTTTTTTCAACAACACGTTAAATTTTGAAATGTGCACCAAAAGTGATTCAGTGGCACTCAATGTAGGTCCAAAAAAACAATTTTTTAAAAACATTTACTAAAAACAAGTGATGTAATACATAAAGTTATTCAAGTGCAAATTATATCATCATTTTAAATAAAACTAAGGCAGATTCTACAAAGGCAGAACAAACCCTTTGGCGCATAACATCCATTGGAGTGGGCAGGTGTCACATAATATGTACAATAAATATAGAATTAAAATCTGTATTAAAGTATTTCTAACAACCTATTTAGTTGGAAAATATTTTTTTAACTGGTCTAGTTTTCAGAGAATAAAAGGATTTTACAGTTATTGCTGAGAAACTTGGTGCATCGCCACATCCTTCTGTTATTTTGAAGTTAAGATGCACTATATCAAAATGACAGAGATGTAACAGATAGTAATCATATGGGATAGTAAACAACGCTTTGGGGGTCCGCCACGTGGTGGTTGGGAAATAACTTAAATGCCCAAAATGGCTTCCAAACATCTGTCCACTGTAGTGGCATGAAAGGGTTAAGAAGTTTTTCACTGTAGGATCTATCAACAACCAACTGGTCTGTCTTCCTTCACTATTTGCCTTTTTTGTTGCAATACTGTACAAATAAAGCTTCTGAGGGTGTTCAGGCTGTTCCAAAGTGTTTACTGTAAAAATGTGTTTCAAGGCTTAATTTCCTTCCACTGCTACAGAATAACCAAAGAAGCTGAAGACAAAGTTTAGGTCAGCAAAACTGAGAAATAATGTAAATTTAAGAGACATACAACTTTCAGGGCTCAAGTAATGAATGTTATTCTATTATGAAGTTATTCTGCACCAATAGAATTTAGTGAAGGGATTTATTTCATTTCATTGCTTTGCATGTTTTTCATGTGCACAGTAATAATAATAATAATAATAATAATAATAATAATAATAATAAATTTTATTTATAGGCGCCTTTCTGAACACTCAAGGTCACCTCACAAAACATAATAAAACAGTACAGTAATTACAGTGCCTAAAATCAGGGTACAAAACAACTGGAAACAAAGATTGAGTGATCACGTGGGATATGCCAGTTTAAAAAGATGCGTTTTCAGGCGGGATTTAAAAATGGAAAGCGAGTCAGTGTTGCGGATGTCTGGTGGAAGAGAGTTCCAGAGACGAGGGGCCGAGCGGCTGAAGGCTCTGAACCCCATGGTGGTCAGACGAGCAGGAGGCACAGTGAGGCGAATAGAAGAAGAAGACCTAAGAGTACGGATGGGGGTGTTAATATGAAGGACGTCAGTGAGGTGCCGAGAAGCGAGGTTATGAATGGCCTTGAAGGTCAGGAGCAGATTCTTGAAATCAATGCGGTATTTAAATGGAAGCCAATGAAGCTGCGGAAGGACAGGAGTAATATGATTAATAGGAGGAGTTCTGGTGATGATCTGGGCAGCAGAGTTCTGAACCAGTTGAAGTTTAAGTATGGATTTGAGAGGAAGACCAACGAGAAGACAATTACAATAATCAACGATCATCAGCAGACCGAGTGATTTTATTAATGTGAGCTTGAAATGAAAGTGTGCTGTTGAGGATCACACCCAGACTCTTGACCTGAGGGGAGGGGGAAACTGTGGAGTTGTCAATGGTAAGAGAAAAACTGTCAGATTTAGTCAAAGTGGATTTGGTGCCAATGAGGAGAACCTCGGTTTTGTCACTGTTGCAAGAGAACCAGGATTTGATTTCCGCAATCAGAGAGGAAGGTGGGAGGGAGGGATGTGGTAGGTTTGGTGGACAGGTAGAGCTGGGTGTCATCTGCATAGCAGTGGATATGGATGTTTAATTTACAGAAGATATGGCCAAGGGATACATGATTTAAACCAGTCCAAGGGTGTGTCAGTGAAACCAATAGAGACTAATCTGTCAAGGAAGATGTTATGAGAGATGGTGTCAAAGGCTCAAGGAGGATGAGAATAGTTAGTACTCCGGAATCAGCTGCCATGAGAAGATCATTGGTGATTTTTACCATCGCTGTTTCTGTACTATGGCAGGAACGGAAACCAGAATTTTTCATAGAGGTTATCGTCAGACGTGTGCATGGACCAGAGATGCAACTGTTTTTTCAAGGATTTTAGAAAGAAAAGGCAGGTTAGAAATAGGACGGAAGTTGTTGAAATTCTTGGTGTCTGCACCAGGTTTCTTAAGTATAGGAGTTATTGCAGCTGAGGGAACAATACCAGAGGTGAGAGAGGAATGTATAACGGTAGTTATATTTGCCGTTACAAGCCACAGCTGTTTAGTAAAGTTTGATGCTGTTGTGATGCTTCTGATTGGTTCTCCTATTTGAATTTGCAGCGCCACCCTTCTGCCAGTTAAACCGCCTCTCGAGCTGTCTTTAGAAAATGGTTAACTGCTAAAAATATCCATTAGAAATTTTGTAATATGTAAAGTAATAAAAATGTAAAGTAATAAAAAAGGAATTGAAATAGTTACACTACTATTACATTTTAAATAGGGTAACTTGTAATGAGAAACTACTTATATTTACATACAAACATGTTTTTTGACCGGTAGTGTAGTTTAAGTCCATCAGCACGGCTCAGAAAGATGAACAACACCAGTCGTATTCCAGTTCATTCTCAATTTATTCTGCTACTACAGTTATTCACTCATTTTTACAAAAAAGTGCTCTAAAATACATCCAAGTTAACACTCCAGGTAATGATCCCATCGTAAACACTGGATGCTTTACAAATAATTTACAGTGTAAAAGTGTCTGCATGTCCAAGACATCACGAGACAGGTGAAGGCTGTGGTGTTCCTGATCCCCTGGATTTAATCTTTTTATATGTTATTAACCAACAGAATGAATCCCCCCCACCCCTCTAGTCTATAAAGATGGAAACACAGATGTCAAAGGCGAGTGGATTTGCTGTGGATTCTTGAAGACATTTTGCTTCTCAATGAGAGGCTTAATAAAATCATGTTGATTTATTTGGGGTTAGTCTTGGAAGAACTGACATATGACTTCTGTGTTAAAATACAGTTCAACTCGTGTTCTGTTTTAGTCTTAAAATCACTACTGTAACGTCAATACTCAAACAACAACAAACAAAATATTAAAATACAGAAATATTTTCAGTCAGTTGGTCTCTACATTCAAGCAGAAGCAGGCGAAACAAAGAGAAAGAATGTAATATACATTTTGAAACATAGCGTGGTTTTACTGGAAAAGTTACCTTTTAAGTGCACTCAAAAAAGTCAGAATACATGTTTTTGATATACGCTGGGTTGTATATCCGCTACAGTGCAGGGAAATGGAAATATCTTTAAAAACAAACATTGGCAGTGATATTTCATTAGCTATAAAGTATCTTATACTAGTTTAGATTGCTATGTTATTACAAAGATTAATGCCGTAAAACTTCAATTAAAAGCTGAGTCCCAGTTTGACGCCTGTGCCTCAATTAGAAGCCTGGTGTGATTTTTGTAGAATTTCTTAACCTCTTAAAGCCCAGCGGGTCGCCCGCATGAGCTGCTTCTAAGCTGCTTAGATTTTGTATACAAATATAAATGTTTAAAGAGCTGGTATTCTGCTTTTTGGCTTTTCCCCTCTCCTTTATTGAGTTATAAACCTTTTTTGTGCATGTAACAGGTTTACAAAGTGAAAAAGTCCAAAGTCCAGTCCAAAGGGAGTTCCCATCTCCCACAGAAAACTCTGCTCTGAACTGAAAACAGCTCGTTTGTAGTCCAGACGCTAAATGCGCCTCATATAACGCTCGCCGAGCGGCTACTCCGACACACCCTCAGAAACAGCGAGCTGCAGCACACAGCTCTCCTCTCCCTTCCAAACACTAGCTACCCTCCAGGCAGTCAGTGGACATAAAGTTGTTCCTGTGATGTAGAGACAGAGCTCAGTTAAAACTTTATGGATACAGATTAATAACTCACCGCTCTGAAACTCTCGCTCCAGTCCGTGTTGCCGAGCCGGTCGGCAACACGGCTGAACCCGAGCCGTTTACCGGCTTCTCGCCGACCCGCCCTTCTCTGCTTCTGATTGGCTAGTAGTCCTTAACTAGGAACTGAGCATGTGCAACTCCCAACAAAGATCATTTAGAGACAAGATGTATCACTCCATAGCTAAAACGAAGCCTTCAACACAGGCTGAAAAGAGGAGCTGCAGCAATGTGCAGTATGACAAAAATATTATGTAAACCTGTTGTGGTACAACCTCTAAATAAGTGATGTTGAACCTGAAAATTAGCAGAATAACACCTCTTTAAACTTGTCAAGGTGGACATGCTGCACCTCGATACAGTGAGATCGATAGACAATTCAATCGTTTAGTTCATTTTAACGAAACAATTCGGATTTACCGGTACGGTAAAGAACAGAGACGAAAAAAAGGCACATTTTTACACAATATTCATAGTGGTTGAAATAAACAATTTGATAGCAGCCTCATTCCCATCTTTGCGGAGTGAGTGTTTTGTGGGAAAGGAATTAAAGGCTCGTCCCAGAAACAAGCAGGGTGAGTTCAGTGATTGAAACCAATAAAAGCCAGATTTTTATAGAAGTCATTTTGGGCTATTAATTGAAGTTTTACGGTACACAGTACATGTGATATACAGTTGGTATGTTTCATGGCATTGGGGCACAGCTTGAGGCTACACAGTTAGCCTGCTAGCATTCAAAACCACTAGTAACAAGTGTGTATGTCATGAACTTGTATTCTGAACTGTTTAAACCAGAGACACAGATTTATTGTAAAAAAAAAAAAAAAGTTTTAGATTTTAACTGGCAAACAGCACGTATTACCATTATAACCATTATAAGTGCAGCACAGTTGCTCAGAGACGTCCATGAGACTCGAGAAACTGTAGGCTTGTTTGTTGCATGAACATAAACTCTGCTATTGATTATTATATTTTGCATTGTGGAGTATCACAATACAGGCACTCAGTCATCGATACATCTGTCTGTTTTTATGTGTCAAACAACTGCACAGGTATGAAATAATGATTTGATCCAGAGTCTAAACATGCTAACTGACCGATACGTTAGGGGTAACTTCTTGTTTAATGCTGATTTAAGTCACTGTTTTATAACAGCACAGTTGTCTGACAACAAAAGCTGAAAGATATATCAGTGGTAACACCTGCAGAGTGCTGTGTGTCATATTAAATATATAATAAGTCACCACACACACAGAGTCAGAAGTTACTGGATGTAGGCTTTGTACTATTGATAGAGCCACCTTAAGCAAAGGGATTAACAAGAAGTAGAACTACATGGAGATATATTTGTAAAAAGGGACAATTCTGTCGCAGTCACACATAATAAACATAACAAAAGCTGCCACAACAGCATTTTAAAATCTTACTTTGCTGCATTTCTATATCTGAGTACAATCACAGTGAAAGTCAGTTAATCAGTTCAACAAACCAGGTTGATGTGGGTCGATGGGAGCCCAGCAGTAAGTAAAATTTACAATTTTGTTAACAAGAGATTAATAAATTCGAGCTTGCTTCTGATCTCCAGGATATAACACCATCTGGTTTGTACAAATGAGAGGAAAAGAGTTCATACTGAACGGCAGGGAAACCAAAGTGCTTCTACAAATAATCAAATGCAATACACAATGGCACTCACAAAATATATTAAAATCTAATATAGCGAATCAGTTAATAAACAACATTTGAATATACACATATTTCCCCAGTTGAAGGCCTTTCCACACCAAGTCTGACATTTCCAAGAAACTCCCTAATAAAACCCCCCAGAATAAATTCAAATCCATGACGTGACATGAATAAAAATGGGGCATTTTTATTCAGAACCATTTCATTTTCGGTGTTGTTCATGTGGGTTTAAAGTCTGCGTAATAACAAAATCCATATTCTGCTGTCTAAAACAAATTCAGAAGAGACCCTAAACTGAAAGTAAACAAGATGGAGTAGAGAGAGTTGAAGTCTTGACGTTAACATCCTGCTTGGATGCCGCTCCACTAGCTTCTGAAACTCAATGCAATCTCTCACTGAGAGTAACTTTTACTGGTGTTTCTGAAAAAGTGAAACGTGTTCTGTTTACTGTCCATATTCTACGATAAATGAGTATCTACTAGAGCAAGTTATTTGTTAGCTGCAAACCAAAACTACAAACTACTAACCTCGAAGATGTTGGGCTTGTGGGAAAAGGTGTTCTTTAACATTATATCTTTAAATCAAATGGTCTAAAGCGATGCTAGCAGCTCTGCGAGGCTGTACGTTGGCACAGCGGTGCTTTGAGCTGAATGCTAACATGCTCACAATGACAGTGATGCTGATGTTTAGCATGTATAATGTTTACCGTGTACCCAGCTTCATTTAGCATGTTAGCATGCTGACATTTGCTGATTAGTTCTAAATGCAAAGTAAAGATGAGGCTGATGGGAATGTCAAATGTTAACCTCACGGTGGCGCTAGAGGAAAAGTCAGTGGATCACCAAAATCATTATGATTTATCCTGTTTTAAGTTTTTGTTCAGGGCTGGATTTAAGTAATTTATGTTACAGTAACAGAATCTGAAGCTCTGCTCTATAAGGACGGTGGCTGTACGTTATTGATCATTAGTGATACACATGCCTAAAATGCTGTTTCAAACCCTTGTTCCAGCAGACGAGGATGCAGGATTGGCATTCACTCAACTGCAGATCTTTTCTGAAATAATTAGCGTTTGTTTTCATTCTGTTTTCAGAATAATGACTATATATTTGTCTGGAACTTGGTGTGAAAAGGCCATAAGGCACGATAAAACACCAGCAACATTCAGAAGAAATAAAAACCGCGCACTGTCAGTCGGTCAGAGGTCTGTCATGTTACAGAAAAAGAAACAAATGGGTCTAAAAATGGGAATAAAAGTCCTTTTTCACTGTGCCACACTGTTGGCATTAGGTTGTTGTACTTGACGACTTAGTAGAAAAGAGAAGAAAATAAAAAGTGCAAGCAGCCCGCACAGAAGAACAGGCGGTTCCACTCGACTGAAGGGAAACCAGAGTCTTGGAGGGTCAATGGTCAGACAGGAAGCTCCCATTCCATGAGGAAGCGTCTGGACTCACTCAGTAATGGAATAAAAACAAAGATCTTCTTATATATTCTGAAAAGAAGTTTTAAGAATTGGCAGACGAACTGATCCTGCCTGATGACCGGTCAGTACATTCTGAAGGACCGGCGATCTCGATGGGGTCAAACTGAGGGAAGACCACGAAACACAACCTCTGGCCCACGTACGTCGCCCTCTCTGCAGGAAAACAGCAAGAGTTATATGTTAACTGTGACAGACAGAGACCAAACCTTCAATCACACCTCCTTTTTTTAAAAAGACTCACCAATGAAGGTGTAGATACACTTTGGCTTTTCTTTCCAATGGACGCCCAGGAAGTAGACGGGCACCCCGGTGAGCATGATGACTAAACCAACGCCACAAACCACCGGCTCTGAGTAAAGACTGAAACCCAGCAGCAGCGCCCAGAACATCAGGTAGCACACAGGAACCAACAGGTTCACCTGCAGACAACGTGCGGTTAAAGGTTTGTAAAGTAAAAGTGAGAATAAGTATAATCAGGAACATCCAGGGTGACTGTCGTACTATTATTATCAAACCGGCAGCGCTTGTAGAAGCAGCAGCCGGTAGCTCCTTCAAACTTTGCTACACTTTTGTTTTCTTCTGGCTTTCTTGCCAAAACACGTGTTACCTCTGACATAAATCCAGTCATCGGAAGACGAAGACGGGGTTTTTGGATTAAAGAGCAGCGGACCACGATCCACCCGGCCCAATCCACCGGACCAGGCGCCACGGTGCAGTGATCGCAAAGAGAGCCAGGAGAGGAGCCAATGCTGGCCCTGCTTGGACTTAATTCTGCTCCTAAAGATCCGGTCTACACAAAATGGGACTCATGTTGACCAGACAACGGAATTCAGAGACTGTTGTGCCCACATCGTTACGGAGACCTGCCCCATCCACATCAAGCACTCGGCAGGTGGTCCGTGTTCCGAGCTGTCAGTGCAAGACTCCAGCAAGAAGAGAGGAGGTGTTTTACATCGATGATGCTCGGTGCTCAAACTCAGTCAGGATGGACTCTTGTTTCCCAAAATGTCAGACTGTTTATTGTGAAGATGAAACTTTCATATTATCATCTGGTTGCTGCTGTTTACATTCACCCTAGATGCAAATTCAAAAAATGCACTGTGGAAAATTCTGGGTGTATATAATAATAATCCTTATTTCCTTATATGTGTCTGTATATACGTATATATAATTAACTGTATTGTTTTATTTTATTTTTTGTTACCATATTTTAATACAGGCCTAAACTTAATTACATGTTGTGTGTGTAGCATGAAGGAACAGCCTTGTGCTGCATAATGACAAATAAACAACCTTGTACCTTGTATGGTAGATATTCGTCATGCATTAATGTAAAAGCAGGATTTTGCTGCTTTAGTTGCTGATCTTGAGCTCATTTTGAACTATTTGGGATTATTTTCATTATGAATTAATCTGCTGGTTATTTTCTCCTTTAGTTGATTGTTTGGTTTGTAAAGATTCTGAAAAAAGTGACAAATGCTGTCACAGTTACCAAGAACACTTTCACAACCCTTGTTGTGTCCAACTAACGTCTAAACCTCAACATTATTAACAAACAGTACAATTATTTCAGTCATTCAGAGGAAAAGCAGCAAATCTTCACATGTGAGAAGCTGAACCATGAAACGTTTGGGTAGTTTACTTTATAAAAAAACACAACATTTTATACTTTTATTTGCAAAAACTTAATTTGTAAAGTTACCAGTGACCAAAGCTGTCTGAATGTAGTACCTCACATTTGGACAGTACAGTAGGTGAGTAAATGTACTGTGAGTTACTTTCTGGTAAAAAAAAAAAGAAGTGTTGCTACCTTGATGGGTCGGTACAGGTTGGGTTTCTTCCAGCGGTAGTACAGCAGGCCTGCGATGGTGACGCCGTACGACAGATAGTTGATGAAGGAGACGTAGTTGATCAGGTTGTGTGTTTCTCCAATGCAGAGTATAACAACGGTGGCAGAGCACTGAAAGACACAGCGAGGCAATGTGATGAATATTAAAGGGGCACACTACCAATTTTATTATTAGAGCGGCTCTTTAAAACGCTAAAAATAGCTTTGAAATACTCTCACCGGCCACTTTATTAGGTACACTTCAATTTCTAGCTAACCAGCCAACCCACATGGCAGCAACTCAGTGCATTTAGGCTTGTAGACGTGGTCAAGACAAGTTGCTGAAGTTCAAACCGAGCATCAGAATGGGGAAGAAATGCGATTTAAGTGACTTTGAACGTGGCATGTTGTTGGTGCCAGACGAGCTGGTCTGAGTATTTCACAAACTGCTGATCTGCTGGGATTTTCACGCACAACCATCTCTACGACGAAAACGCCTTGTTGATGTCAGAGGTCAGAGGAGAATGGACGGACCGGTTCCAGATGACAGAAAGGCAACAGGGATTCAAATAACCACTCGTTACAACCGAGGTATGCAGAACACCATCTCTGAACACACAACACGTGGAACCTTGAAGCAGACGGGCTCCAGCAGCAGGAGACCAGACCGGGGGCCACTCCTGTCAGCTGAGAACAGGAAACTGAGGCTACAGTTCGCACAGGCTCACCAACACTGGACACCAGAAGATTGGAACAACGTTGCCTGGTCTTTTGAGTCTCTTGTGAGGTTCAGGCTGCTGGTGTGGGGGATATTATCTTTGCACCGTTTCGGCCCTTTAGTACCAACTGAGCATCGTTTAAACACGACAGCCTACCTGAGTCTTTTTGCTGACCGTGTCCATCTCTTTATGACCACAGTGTACCATCTCCTGATGGCTACTTCCAGCAGGATAATGCACCATGTCTCAAAGCTATAAATCATCTCAAGCTGGTTTCTTGAACATGAGTTCACTGAACTCCAGCGGCCTCCACAGTCACCAGATCTCAATCCAACAGAGCCCCTTGCAATAACTGAGATCAGTGTACTGTAGCATCAGAGTGAGGTTGTACGTACGCAGACCAGCAGGGCAGGGATAGGTGTGCAGTTCTTATAATGGATCATGGCCAGCAGGCTGGGCAGGTGACCCTCTCTGGCTCCGGAGAAACACAACCTGCAGGCAGAAACATCAGACAGCCCATCAGCACCCACAGTACGGCAGCATCGGAGAGTGAAGGAGCAGGCAGAGCAGTGGATCTCACCTGGAGGAGGTGAACAGGTAGCCGTTGATTCCTCCGAAGGTGGACAGAGCCACGGAGATCGGCATGATGACGGAGAACATTCCCAGCAACTTCTCTCCAAATGTCTGAACAGCAGAACAGACAGAATATCACTGATGTGTACAGACCTGGGAAACACTACAACATGAACTCCAGGTGGTCCACGTGGGCTTTCATGGCTGGTTTATGTGCTTTTCAGAAAATGTTTCTGAGTGAGAAACAAGGCTACCCAGGGTCCGTTTGATGCTACTTTTAAAGCTGCACACTTTCAGCCACACTAATGGTGACGGGGGTGGCGACATGAGCTACTGAGTAAATCTCAAAAGGAATCGAAATGAATTTTTGTATGGACATTATGGTGATCCTCTGACTTCATGTAGGGCTACAAACAGGTCAAATGTAACCCATATCTAACGTTGCACTTACACACAATAAAATGATCAAATTCCTGTCAGCATGCTTTTATTGTCTCAAAGTAAGCCGAGGTAGACCTGAACGTTGAGGTAAGTCTGACAATTTGACAAGCCGATTCTCAGATGCCTTTAAGTTTGCGGTTTGAGGACATGCTGAATGGAGAGCCTAGTCTAGTTTAGCCCAATTACTGGATGCATAAGCTCTGCTCAAATAATGTAAATGCTATGTATTTAATAGTGCCCAGAGAAACTTGAATGAAAATGAATTAAAGTGTACTTTAGTTAGAGGAGAAATGCAATAGTACATTTACCTCCACTGAAGAAAATATGGTTCTCATCCCACAGACATATTAACTGAGCAAAGCTAACTTTGGTTAATCAGAATTCACTTTTAAACTACAGGCAGAAAATTCAACCAAGAGTTTGTTTGACTTTTGACAAGGAGGGAAAAAATCAGCATAAACCAAAACTCTCCTACAAGTTGAGTAAAGTGTGAATGATGGCTGCCAGTCAACGTGAAATTTGGTTCCAGTGTCATGTATGTAATATATAATATGTAATATTCACGCTACCTTTCTACTTTCCATCAGGGATATGAAATCTATTTATAGCACCAAGTGTTCCTAATATTCATTGCACCGCTCGTGGGCGCAGGTCGGGCGATGTAGGTGCTCTGAGTCTGATTGTATCATCAGATTATTATTATTACTGATGCATTCATGTGTAATTAACATTTTTCTTTTGTAGTTGGTCAAGGTGGAGCTGATTTGAGCTATTTTATATACTGTTGGGTAGTCACACATTCATCAACTCCTTTAAATGTAAAATCTTAGCTTGTAATGTAACTGGTAACTAAAACTGTCAGATAAATGTTGTGGAGTGAAGAGTACCATCTTTTCTCTCTGAACTTTAGTGCAGTAGAAATATAAAGTAGCATAAAAATGGAAATCCTCAACTTAAATGTACTTAGTTACATTCCCACCTGGCCATATATCAAAGTGTCCTTAGGCAAGACACTGAACCCCATTTTTTCCCAATGCTTTGGCCAGTCCAGTGGGTAGCCTGCTGCCATCAGACTCAGTAAATACAATTTTTACTGAACATAAGTCTATTATAATTATTATTATTGTTAGACTTTATTGTCCACCTTAGTGGAAATTTGTCTTCGATTTCTCTGAACAGATTTGTAACAATGACCACAGTTACAAAATAGACACAGTTAAGAGTACGACACTGTACCACCATCAATATCCAACAACAGAAAATGGACAGCAGAGCAGATGGAAATAAAGGTGGTTACAACCTTCAAGAAACACATTTAAAAGTGAGGCTAACGCCTCTGACCTTTATTCCTCCTTTGGTTGCTTCTAATGTTCCTGATCTAATAATTGATTCCCGACCACCACTGACCTAAATGGTTAAAAGTTATCATGAGGCCACATTACTCACTACTGCCACGGCATTGGATGACAGCAGCTCCTCGGGAGACATGGAGGAGAAGTAGGCGATGTTGGTGAGCGTGTACACAAAGGTCACCAATGGGATGGAGATGTAGATGGCACGAGGTAGATTCCTGACCGAGGCCGCACACCATCCACAGATGATGATACAGTCAAAACCAAAACCATAGAGCAATGAAACATGCATCAAAGTTCATCTAAGGCGCGAGAAATTGTAATGGGTTTATTTAAATTGTATTTGAAATATTCATGTTCTTTATAAAACAAAAAATCTGTAACTGTAAAAAGTCAACCTGTTCTCATCTCAGGGTGTCACATATGGACGCTTTGTCAAGACCCCTCTGTGTCGCTTTTTAACACCCTGGGTACCCTTTAACCTTGATTTTGTTCGTATAGGGCTTCACGCTCAAGGTCGCAAGTATAAATTTGTAACGTCTGGTTGCAGTTTGAAATAAAACTAGTGGTTAACGTTGTGGAACATCGCAGTTCGCTAAAGTTAGGCACCAAAACTACTTGGTTAGGTTTAGGAAAAGATCATGGTTTGGATTAAAATAATTACTTTACTAACAAACACCGGTCTCCTGGGTGAAAGTCGTTTTTGGTCCCACAATATCCACCCCAAACCACCTCTTTACTCTATAAACAGTACACTATAGTAGTACTTTCGGCATTGAACAATGGCTCCAACAGCAAAAGGATGCCATAAGTGCGGATATGAGACGGAGAAAGACGCTCTGGGAATGAGAACAGGCTGAACAATTTGTGTTTTGATTTGTTTAATCAATTTTACCTCTTAAAATTTTCCTTTTTAAAAGGACACACTCCATTTAAATGGATTATCTCCCAATGAACACACATACTCAAATTGTATTGTGTTTCCTGCTGCAAGAAGACATGAACACAGTTCAGAAAGTGTGAGAAAAAGCAAATGGGCCACTGATTATGACTCCGTCTACAAAATTAGAAGGAAACTGTTAAACTTTAGGGTGTTTGTGTTGCAAATGGTATTTTTAAAGGCTGATTTTTTCACCCTTATTGTAATATAATTTGTTTTTAATCTGGTAACAAAACAATAAAAACAGAACATTTACAATGTGGAATATCACTCAACAAAAAAGTGTAGATGTAGTCTAAGGACAGATATTAAAGGAATAGTTTGAAAATGTCTTGTTTGTTTTATCCACACAAAAGACGTGGTGTAAAAATGACAATTCCTTTTAATATGCCAGGCTTTCTTTATTCCAAAGAGTTGGCAGGCAACTAGCAGAAATCCCAGGAAGTAACTGCTCCTAGCCGAGAAATATATAATGTCTGTGAAAAAGTTGAATTGTCATTTTACACTTTAGTTTATGTACAAACTAAAAACACACTTTTACAGATTAATCAGTGAACTTTAGAGGTGCTGGTAGGCGGATTTTGTTCCCGTTGCTCAGAGCCAGGCTACTCGTTTCCCCCTGTTTCCAATTTTTACCTTAAGCTAAGCTAACTGGCTGCTGGATATTTCATATTTCATGAACAGATATTAGAGAGGTATCAGTCTTCTCATCGAACTCTATGCCTGAAAGTGAATAAAACACATATTCCACAATGTCAAACTATTCCTTTAAGATTTGATTTAGATGAAAACTGCCCTTGAAAAACCAGCGAAATCAAACAGAACTAAGAAACAAGCTGAGATGGAAGCTGAACATTTGCACTGTTCCAGCAGTGGCAGATGCTGAGAATGTGATTAGAAGCAGAAATATTCACCGTCTGGGTTCAACCACTTCCTCCGTGACGTAGTTGAGGAAGTTCCAGCCGCTGAAGGCGAAGGAGGCCTGCAGGAAGGCCAGCGCGATCTGCCCGACCGACGGCATGCTGTCCACGGAGAAGGCCACCTGAGGAGTCAGCGCCTCGTAGTTCCCTGGAAGACAAATCAGACATTTAAAGGTTTGTTTTTTAACTTCAGGGAGCAGTAAAGCTTTAGGCCTTAGACCGAGGATGTTACCATTGCAGATCTGCACCAGGCCAACCACAATGATGAGGCCCAGAGCCATCAGCTTCCCCACCGTGAAGATGTCCTGGATCCTGGTGGCCATACGAACGCTGGAGCAGTTCACCCAGGTCAGCAGCACTGAAGAGAAAACACACTGTCAGGACAGCAGTCAAACAAGGAGGACATACACGGGGGAAAGACAAGCTTCTGGGAATACTAACTGATTAATCAATAATTATGGACAATGTAGTGAAATTGTAAAGAAAAAATATTTCTTTATCTTTTCCATTACAGTCATATTTTATGCATAAATAAATGTTCTTCACACACCTGGCAATAAACCTGATTCTGATGACTGGTTTACAAACACAGCATTACAACAATGGTTAAAAATGGTTACGGAGCCACGCTAACAGCTCTGTGAGGTTGAAAAATGTGGACCAGATGGTGGCCCTAGATGATAAGTTAAGGGATTACCAAAATAGTTCATCCTGAGGGGAACATGAATGTCTGAACCACATTTCATGAGATATTCCAGTGGTGGTGGACCAACAGACCGAGAGTGCCATCCCTAGAGCCACTACGCTGTTAGCATGGCTAAAAATGCCACAAAATTGACCTATTATTTTGTACCGATGATCAATTTCACAATTGTTCCAGTCCAGCAGAGGTCAGCCTCACAGCTGCCCGCCATGTTGGTGAAGTCAATGCTACACCCTCACCTTCAGTAACATTGGCATAAATAATACTAAACACCTGAAGAAGGTGGTGAGCTAGTAAGTGAACCTTGAGTTCAGAATATTTTATCACAGAGGTGCCCAAGGTGAAGAATGAAACCTAACGCTCAGATATTGTATCGATACATCTGTGCCAACAATACTTCAGGCGGGACCAGGAAAAACACTTATTACTTAGTTCATGCACTTGATTGTTGATAAAAGAGCAGAAAATACAACAAAGAGTGAAGAGAAACTAGAAATCAATGATTTGAGGGGTTTCAGTGAGAGTTTTACTCCCATCATGTTCTAAGTCTTTTGGCATTATCTCTCTAATAAAGGCGGGAATCTGTGTGTGTGTCTGTTTGTATTTTGATTATATCAAGAACAGTTCATCCAAACGACCTCACACGTAGCGGGCGTGTTGCTGCAGACCCAAGGGAGTGCAGGGTCACTTTTGGTGCAATTTGGACATGTCAGAATAAATAAATAAATATACTAGAGAACAGCGCAGAGTGGAGCAGGTCATCATCACGCAGGTTTGATACACGTCAGAAACAAACGTATTGAAACAGAGTTGTAAGAGTGTAATGAAGTTCTAAAGAAACTCTGCATTATCTAGTTTAAGTGATATTTCTACTGTAGGTAAAACCATTTTGAAGAGCACATTTTGAATCAGCACTGCACTGGCAATGGCGCAGTGGATAAGACACATGCCTTTGGTGTGAGAATCCACTGAGACACCAACGTGTCCCTGAGTAAGACACTTAACCCCTCGTTGCTCCAGAGGCGTGCGACCTCTGACATGTAGAGCAGCTGTAAGTTGCTTTGGATAAAAGTGTTAAAGTTGATAAAGTTGGGGGACTTTTAACGGACAGATAATAATCCATAATCAAAATCAAACCACAGACATTTACTGATTTAAGGCGGCAGGATAATCCATCAGAACTGCTTGTGGGACGGTCCAATAGCGATTGTCTACACAGCCTGTCCTCACCAGAAAAACAACTAAAAGCACGTTATTACAATATATATTTGCGTTTATTGTGGCTGCGACCTCTAGCGGCTGCACAGCGGTAGCAAAGGAGGAAGTGGGTGACTAATTTAAAGAAGGGGAAAGTCCATATAAGGTGGATGGGATGGATGGATCGGTCAAACCCAGGTTTTTCATAAAGTTAAACTGTGTTACTGACTTAAGTCACGTGATTTACTTCAGGTGACATAAGTAATGTACTTCATTTAACACAAATCACAATGTTTTTCCTAAACCTAACCAAGTAGTTTTATTGCCTAAACCTAACCAAACTGCATAGTTGAGGTCTGGTCACCAGACTGGCATTGACAAACAACCTATTTTGTTAGGTATAAAGACATGTTGCAAAATGTGCAACGTTGTCCACACATCTAAATGATTACGCGTGATAGGACAGCTTGAGAGAGACAGGATGTAGGAGAGAGAGAGTGGATGCAGGACAGGGCCACAGATCGAACTGGAGCAAGGACTAAAGCCCTGGATATGCTTGCTTTTAACTACGCATTCGTGTACGCAAGATGGCTGCCACGCGTATCCTGCGTTCCTCTGGAGCGTAGGTTGTGCACATCTCCAGAAATTAACGCTACACTTCCACAAGATGCAATTCAGCACATGAACGTGGGGGCAGTATGTCCATCTGACAGGCAGGTTAGCAGCAAACTCCTGTTCTACACGCCAGACCAGGTGGTGACGGTGTGCAGTTAGTTTGCTAATCGCTATTAAACACAAAGGAAGAAGAAGAAGGTCAGCAGCAGACTTAAAAAAAGGATGTTTACAATAAAACTCCTGGAGCTAGTCTGCAATTACCGTGATCATTATGATGTCTCATTCACTAGCAAGGACCGCAATCAACAGGTATGATTAAATGATTTATTGATTAACGAACAGAAGATGCATGAAGCTTGCGGTAGCTGAATAGACATTAGAAAGCGTTGTGGGGAAGCTACGATAGGGAAATCCGCCGTAGCACCCGGGCACGACGGACCCCCTATAAACCTATGGAGAGGAGGAAGGAGATCAGGAGGCAGGACAGAGAAAGGGGTGGGAGGGAGGGAGGCAGGATACGAGGGCGAAGGGGAGGACTTAGGACGTGTGGGTATTTCTGGAAATGCTGGCGATGACGCGCTTGATGTGTGGTCCCGCTCCTGAAACTCTGCTAATTAGCACCACTTCAAATCTTGACCTGCTCGAGTGTCGCTATGTTTGGTTTGTTTACGTTGTTTCGGATGTTGTCAAAGAAGTTAATGAGGGAGGGATGACCTGATCTGCCCCTTAGTGGATTCAAGTTAAATCCTCCAGGTACACGCAAAGTACGCAGGCAAGTATGTGAACAATGCCTACGCATTGCTGAGGGCTTAGGCCTTTATACATGGGACATGTACTGATGGTGAGCTAGTCGCCGCCCCATCACCTGACGATTCTGTCTGGTCAGCAAATCATGTTTTTGTCAAGAAAACACATGCGAGAAGTGAAACAGGAAATGACGTGAAACTCTACACGAAACAGGAGTTGTTTATTATTATAAAGATAACAATGATTAAGACAAAGAATATGGGGGAATTAGCTGGGGTTGTCTGTCCTACAGAGAGTTGGAGTGAAAAAGTAGCTGCCTGACTCCTCCAGATATTTAGCACGCTAGATATCTGGCGCGCCATTTTGATGCGACATTGAGTAGTTCACACGTAACGACTGGAGAGCACAGATTGATCGCGGATTTGCCCCTGATAACAGCACAACGTAGCGACTGATAAATCAGGCTTAAAAGTGTGCCGTGTGAACTTGGCTTAAAGCTCCAAAAACCCTGGATCTTCCATTTCAGATGATGCAACAGTTTTGTTGGACCTTCCCTACCTGGGAAACATCTTACAACCCCACACCTCCAGTTCGAAACGCAGCCTTTCTGTTTGTTTGGTGTTTCCAAGCCCAAGCTGAGACCCTCATGACATCATTACAGTATGACATCATCGAGGTCACATTGTCTTGTTCCTGCAGAGCCAGAGCAGATTTTATACCATTGTTTTCACAGGCCGAGCATTACTAATCATGACAAGGAAACTGACTTTGTACAATTGGTGGAGTGCTCCTTTAAATCAGTATCCGTACAGCTCCATCCCTACACCGGCGGTGGGCGGCAGCAGCCAGTTGCCATGGGAGGCAGGAATGTGGGAAACGATCGAGTGAGGGAGGGCATGATTGTTTCACCTCGTCCATCACTGTCACCGGCTTTGCCCCGCTCTCTCTCATGGTGGCCTCGCTCTCCAACACAAAGACGAGCTGTCAGCCCCACAAAACAAACCACTTCCGTTGCAAAGAGCAGACAAAACGTGGCGAGCCCCCCCCCCCCAAACACGCACACCAACCCCCCCGGGTGGGCAGAGCTCACGTTTTAGCATCCAGCTCCAAAAACAAGTGTGAAGGATGGCGTCAGAGGCGAGGAATCAAACGCTGAAGTCCTGCTGTTTCACCTCGCCGACTTTCAGGCCAGACGCTATTTATTCATTGACAAGACAAAGAGGTTGTGTGAATTAATGTTGTTCAGTGCAGGTACTCTCAGGCACACACACGGAGCAATTAGGAAGCCTGACAGGTCCAGCTCAGGGCAGCAAAACTCTGAGATCTTTCCTAAAGTCTGCTTGACCGGCCCTGTTTCTTCTAGTACTGACTGACCCAACAGTCCTCGTGCAGCGTTTCTTTTTTTATACAATACATATTTGATGGAAACATTTGAATGTTTGAGGAGTGAAGAAGCTCTCAGCTGCTTTAACCTCTGTAAAAATCCAGCAGGATGCTCAGTAATATCTGCCATTAATGTCTATATTCAAGTTTTCATTGTTCTATTAAAGTCTTCCAAAGCTGTTCTAGTCCTACTGTACAGCGTGTAAAGGCGCCAGTAAACTACACAGGCCTGGTACACAATAGTAAACAATCGTCGGCTGAACATAGTCGGAAACTTATTTTTCATTTTACAACAGGGTTGCATAATGAGAAGAAGTCTGTAGCTCCCTTTATTCTACTCAGGTGTGTGGAGGTGTGACAGTAGGCAGCATTTGAACTTTTGTTCCTCTTTGTGCGAGCAAACGAGAATGCACAATGAATGCCAAGAAGAGAGTGTCCGTCACCGTCCTCTGTTATCCACATTTGTTTAATTCATCGTTTCTTGTATATGTGTTTCTATCCATTAACGCTATGTGTTTATTATCACAAGATTAAATGAGCACGACTCAAAGCTCTGAGGGGGGAAAACAGTGAAGAAAACAAGACGGAAATATGGCATTGATGTTAATTTTGCGTGTTCATTTCAGAATGTCGCAGAGTGTCGCATTTTGGTTTTATCGACAAACCAACTTTTCCACCTCAGGCAAGCGTAAAAACGTTTTTGAGATATTTATTTATTCATAAACATATATTGGAATATAATGCATCAGCTGCTTGTTGTTGTTTTAGCTTAAGTTACTTTTTTTGGACAATGCACATTTGTTTCTTCTATATTTGAAATTGCGTTGCATGTTTTCTTATTAAGCATTTTCATTTATTTAACATTTCTTGGTGGAAGCTGTTTTTTAGAACATTTCTAACAAATGCTTTCAAAAATCGATGGGGACAAAATCAGCCAATTCAAAATGTGGTGTCCCCAGTGTAAATGATACCTATGGCAAATTGAAAATGTGCATAAAAACAGGTGGATGGAGACCCACCTTATGACTTCTAGTGTGGCTGTTGGAACAGGTAGAAACACTTTATACAAACTAGTTTGTCTCAACGATACCCTGAAACAAGAAGCATCCTTTTTGTCCCTCTTCAGACTCTGAGCTGCAGATGTCAAGATATACTGATGTTCCCACCAGTAACACCAAAATCGTATCGTTAAATTGCATTAATATTACAGTCGAATGTGTCTAGTTACATTTTCAGTAGCTTAAACAAAAATGCCTTGATTGTTTTTGTTAAATGATTAAAGATGTGGGTCTGGATGATACCGCTGTGGCCTCCCAGCAAGAAGGTCGTGGGTTCAAACCCCGGTTGCCCCGGCCTTTCTGTGTGGAGTTTGCATGTTCTCTCCGGGTGCTCCGGCTTCCTCCCACCGTCCACAGACATCTGGACTAGGTTGATTGGTGACCCTAAATTGTCTTTAGGTGTGAGTGGTTGTTTGTCTATATGTGGCCCTGCGATGGACTGGCGACCTGTCCAGGGTGAACCCCGCCTTTTGCCTGATGCCAGCTGGGTTTGGCTCCAGCCCCCCGGTTGACGATGGATTAAAGATGTCTCTGATCTACTGTCAGTCCTTGATTACATGTTTTTTATCTATTTCATTATAAATCATGTTTCATTTAGGCGTATATTTTAACTTCCAGAAGCATTTAAAAACTCTATTAATAAAGTCTAGCTTGTGCAGTTTTTATAGTATTCAACAGCGTTTGTCTACCAGACTAGAGAAACCAAACCTTCCCCCTCATACATTCTTCTCGTCCTGGTTTCCTCCCTCCTAAAGGGACGTTGTGCATTATTTACTACAGCCATAAAAAGGTTTTAAAAAGCCTTCAGCCAGAAGTTACATAAGAGAAATTTCACATGTGGCCTCCTCCCCTCTGACACATGAGCCAAACAAATGGACCTGCAGTTTATTGATGAGCTCAATAATGGTCAGCATGAGAAGAGAAATGTCTTATTTCAGAATCAGGATCCACCAGCAGCAACACCACAAGTCATCCTTCATGAATAATGCAAGCGCACTGCGTCAGCAGGAATATTCACCATCCCTCCACGCTGAATCAAAATCAGAGGAATAGTGGAGCCGGTCATTTCAACATCTGAGGGGTTACACTTACAGAGACAGGTGGCGGACAGCATCCGCATCGCCATGTATGGAGGAACACAGTTTGGGAAGACGGGCTGCAGGACGTAGCTGGAGAAAGTGAGGGCGATGACAGCCAGGGTGGTCGGGTACATGATGAGGACGGCGCTCCACAGCAGCAGAAACCTGAACAAGAGAAAGACGTTCAATGCCAGGACACAGATTCAACAACTGGTGTGTCAAAGTACAGAGACTCAGCACGAACCGAGCACAGATGGAAAAACCTTCCCCTGATTTACATTAGATTACACACATGAATACACATTACTTTTACTAGAACTACTAGAGATAATAGTTGTGGTAGTAGTATTATGTTTTCAGTCGAGAGTTTTTATCTATTTTGGTTTTCTAAAATGCCTTTTTGGGGGATTTTCCACCTTGACTCAAAGGAATCTAAAATTGCTTTGACCTGAATGTGTTAAACTGGTCACTTACTTCGACCAATGATGAACGACGAACCTGTAGTATACCAGGTATACCAAGCTTGTTAGCTTTGCAAACATGCAGTAGAAGGAAATAATCTTTGTCAGCGTGAAACATTCGCGGAGAGGAGCAGAAACACATGGAGGATGAGTCAAATCACTGTCACACAGGCTGCTGCATCCCGGTCAATTGCAAGCGGAGGGAATGTTTAATGATCTTTAATCACATCTACCTTTACAGTTTTCACTTATTCCCACAATTTCATCACAAAAAATGCCCCAAAACATCAAAACTTTATTCAAATGTTCTTTGAAAAACTGCTGCCAAATCAGGCGTTTTAGGCCTCAACAAATCCTGGAGGGACTGATTATAAGTGAGTCTGGCAGACATGAGTGTCACATTTAGGCTGTGTGAACATTGCACTATAAGGGGAACCTTCAAATTAAAGTTGTAAGATTTTCAACAGCAAATACACCAAATGCATGACATTCATGTGGATGAAACCTGCACTGATTTCTTTGGCCACTTAGGGGCAAACAAGTTTTGAACACAACATTGACATTTCATCATATTTTGAAGTTGACATGGTGAACTTGTTAGCACACAGTTGCTTAATCCCACATCTAGCAGTTACAGAAGAACATGATGGTTCATGTGGAGTCGAGTTTGTGTCTCTCTGTTAGCTCTGTGTTTGGTCTCCACCAGCTCCTGAGGGAAATATCAAACTCTTTAGCTGCTAAATGCACCACTATGTTCACCAGCTGCTCTCTAACTGTGTCTGTCTCCGGATTTTTACAAATTGTTCTCTGAAAACAACGCTATGAGAGCGCTGAGAGTGAACCAGAACAGTAAAGTTGCAGCCAGACAGATAAACAATGAGCTGAAACTCACTATGAAGCTCCGTAAAGCAGAGCGAAGCTGCAGATTCAGCTGATAACCCTCTGCGGGTTCATCAGTGTAGCACAACTCGTAAAGTTAGTTATCATCATGAGCTGTGTCCAAAATCTTTTATTATTTACTTTATAGTCCACTCTTTTACCCTACCATGTATAGTAAACTCAAACTTTCCCGCACTGCATGGTCACTAACCAAGAGCTAACTACAATCACGTATCAAGCAGACAGAGCTGCCGGATTACAAGCCCGGACCTGAGGCTCAAGTAAAGGCTCTTTACTCACCCCATCAGACCACCGAATATCTCTGTGACGTAGGAGTAGTCTCCTCCAGATTTGGGGATGGTGACGCCCAGCTCAGCGTAGCAGAGGGAGCCCAAGGCCGCGATGCAGCCTCCCAGGACCCAAACCACCAACGCCACCCCCACTGACCCCGAGTGCTCCAGGACCCCTTTTGGAGAGATGAAGATCCCAGAGCCGATGATGTTCCCTGAAGACGAGAGAGGAGAAGGATTTTTAATTCAGCAAAGTAGAATATAAGGTTTGTGTCCCGACTCCAGATATAGTGAGGGCTGCAATGTGTTCTGCATGAATTTACATCTACATTAACATGCGAGACACCGAAATACTGATAGCACATTAATACAAGCTGGAAATGCATCCACAGCAAAACGGGAATCTGGCCTGTAGTGAAATACACTTCTTCTCTTTTTGCACATAATCAGAGGTCAGTCAAGTCAAGTCAGTGCAAATCAGCTTGAGTGGCATGAATGTATGTTGTATGTCAACAGTAGTCGAGTCACATGACTTGTTGATGGCTATGTGTTAAAGCTCCAGAACATCTACTAAATGGACCTTGAGGTGAGATTATTTTGTCAGTTAAAAGAACTGTAAAGGAGAAATACTGAATCAGTTCAACCGGAGTTCATCATGTTCCAGGGCGTCACTTTGTGTTAAAAAGTTATGGGGACATAGAGGTTCGTGATAAAGCTCTTGAACAGTGTTTTGAATTAATGTTCAATGTCTAGATAAATGAGTAATTTTGAGCACTAAACACATCATTTCCTGCATTCTTGTGAAAGTTTCTGCACAAGTTTATAGCGGAAATATTTTTATTTATGAAAAAGGAAACACAAAATTTAGGTGACAGGTTGAAAAATTCAAAATATAAAAATATAAAAGCATACAATGCAGTGCAGCTCTCAGGCCTTCTTGCTTTCAGATATGTTTCATCTGTAGATCAACGTTTTTTTGGTCTTCCCTCCTCTTTTGTTTTGTTCACAGGGAGAGAACTGAAAACTCGGCCATAAAGAAACTGTGTCAAGAAGTTGTTAAAGTTGCTGATTGGTGCACATTTTTAGGTTATTTTATAATCAGTAACTTGTTTTTTAGATTATGTTTCTTTTTCTTGAACAATGCACATTTGTTTCTTCTGTATTTGAATTGCATTGCATGTTTTCTTATTGTGTAAATTAACCAGAAGAAACAATCATCCAGCTCATGAAGTGTTACACTTCCACACATGAGCACAGCACATGTGCTTTTCACATGTGACTTGTTCGACTTGGCTTCCACATGGTACACATCACCCAGAACATCTCCAGCTTTTCTGCTGCAGCTGCACCCTAAAAACAGCAGTGACCCCGTTGAGACTCTTGAGCAACCGCGGTCCCAAACGTGTTTCCCCCTGAGTTTATACAGAGGGCAGTAAAAGACAAAGAGCTCTATAGCAGAGTGAGTTAGAGAAGGAGGTAAAGGCCATCACTCAGGCCGGGACAATCCCTCCTGCCCAGAGCCTCAGTATGCAACGTAGAGTACCAGCAGATCCGACACATTCAGACTACAGCGCTACCAGTAGCACAGCAGAAGGCAGCCAAGTGGCACAGACGGCCATTACATAACCAGACATAAATTATCCACTCCGAGCTGCAGAGGTGGGAAGTGACCGACTCACCTTCTGCATCTGTTTATTCCTGCACCTTCCTAAAAGTGACACGCGGGGGGGGGGGGGTAAACTGAGCTGAAGGTCTACAAAAAGCTCGGTTCAATTTAATCTGGTGGCACATGAGTCTTGACGCTGAGCCCGGTCCAGTGTGCGGAGCTGCAAGCTTGTTCACTCAGTCCTCTCTCTGAATGGAAAGGTGCTTCAGCATTCTGCACACAGGACCTTTCTCTTGTTCTGGAGAAGGATTTTTACAAAAATGTCCGCCTTGAGCAAGTAACAACAGCTTAGCCGACAGGAAGAGGGGCCCAGTTAGCCAAACCTGCACCATAAACCAAGGAGGTCCCAGGTTGGACCTCACAAAGGCCACTGTAATGTGCAAAAGCCCTTCAGGCGAGACACCACAGTCAAATGGGCCTTTCCCCCCAACTTTACTCCTATCACAATTAAACTTCACGAGCTGAATTTAACCAGAAATAGAAGCTTTTTATTTTTTTATATGCAAAAAAGGTATTTTCCTTAAAAATGACTGATTTGCATTTCACACAAATCACACACAAAAGATTTTTTTGGTTTTATTTTGATAATATTTTGAAGGGTTATGTGACAGGACCCTTTCCCCACATATTTACAGATAAAATGCCACATAAAATTTGATCAACTAAAGATGTTTTAAAAAACTCTCAGTAAATGTCTTGGTATGAGACCTAAGAAACAGTGTTAAAGTCAAGGGCAACTGGACTTGGTTGAAGATAGTGGACGACGTTTCGTCCCTCATCCAAAGGACTTCTTCAGTTCTGAGTCGTGATGATCTAACCGCCTTCGAAGGCGAGGAAAATGACTTGGCGTACAGGAAACATGTCATTTTGAGAAAACGGCTGTTAAAGATTAGTTAATGCAACTGAAACACACTTAAAGATAAAGATTACTGTTTGTCTCGTGAACACATCTCTTATAGACATAATATATGAACTAGCAAACTTTGTGCTCCAGAAAACAAGCAGTTCAAATGATACATGATTCAATATGACAGATTTAAAAAGACTGGTTGAAATTTTACATGGAAAATGCTAACAAAGATGAAATTACACCTCCTGCTCGGTTAACAGGCTCGGTATGAAATAGACAGATAATGTTTATCAATATAAATTTTTATAATTTATCTCACCTTCAACAGGATCCTGAAGCCATCTGCTCCGCTACAGAACTAAAAGTCTAACAAGACTAAAAGTCTGCAAATAGTAAATTTACTGAATTTATATAGAGCTCATAGACAAAGCACTTCCCAGTTTGCCCTTTACTCAGACACTCACACACAGCAAACTATCATGTGAGGTCCTGGTCTTACCACGGGAGCGTTTTGGGGCTAAGGACACTTAGACATGTGGACCCTGCAATTAGTAAATAGTCAGTGCAAAGAGTCAGACTAGAGGTCCTTTCCGGCTGAAATGCTCATGATCACACACCAGAAACTTTAAATCTCTACATCCCTACCACTGGCAGAGAAAACACAATTTAAGCTTTGTCTTTAGGGCGGCACCAACTAAAACCGGGTGAAAAACTTTCAAAGGAACGAATGGGGAGCCGTCTTGGAACCTGGTCCGCAGTTATTCTTAATATATCCATATCGGTTTATCCGGTTCAGAGACCATTTTAAGACATCTAACATTTAACTTATCAGGCTCAGCTCCACGCTGTCAGCTCTCATCAAACACACACTGTCGTTTTTCCACCGTCCTGCGCCACATGTGGATTCATCCGCTGCTGAAAATAGTCCCTGAAAATGCACTACTTCCTCCCGTTTGAGGAAAAACTACAGCAATCAGCTGTTAGGAAGTTACTGAGCCTTTTTGAACACGACGGTATGTTTGTGAATGTGTTTTTAAAGATTTACGTCTACAGTAGGAACCAATGGGCTCTGGCGCTGGGAGCCACAGACAGGAAGTCAAACAGCATAGAGAGACGGACTCTATCACCTTGTGGTATCGCAAGTTTGAATTTCTGTCTACAAACAACTGAAAAGATGGTGATGGTAAATAATAAATTCAAAGTCCTGTTATACTTCAGCCATGTTCTGCGCTGTTCAGTGGCTCCATCCATGCTTGCCAACGTTGAGACCTCAAAGACAGCGATATAATAATCTGTTATAATAAATTTGCCCCACTGGCATAAACTTCTTTCCAGGACGTCTGAAATTCGCTTGAATATTTCTTTCTCTTATTACTTTCTATTTCTCTCTCCCTCTGTGAGCAGGCCGAGGTGCGAGCGGCTCTTCTTACAGGCTTCCTGCTGTAAAGGGCCAAAAACAGGTTGTGATACTTAAAAAGGAAAGAATTTGGGATAAAAACAGGAGAATTGTGACCACGGGAGGAAACTGGTAAAGGCAATGAAAACAGGAGTCTACATCTCAGCCTCACATTTCATGAAAAAACTGCTTCTGCAGCAAATCCTATTATTTCATAACCAAATTACTGCACTGACAGATCGATACGATAGAGCTCTGATCGTCCTGCAGCGTTCTGCCAAAGGCTCTGCTTGCTACTGTGGAACAATCTGCAGAAAAATGACCATTAGTGAAGAAACCAGAAGAGGTTTTGAGATGAATATTGTCCTGAAAAGAAGTCTCTGGCTAAAATAAATATCACTATGACCATTAAGAAATCCTACCACTGCTACATCTGCAGCCACCGCTGCAAGAAAAAATCTGAAAAAGCCAAAGACTTCAGTGGACAACAAACAATATTATGGTAAAAAAAAATTCCTCCTTCTTTTTATAACAAATAGAAGAAGAAAGAGGAACAAAGATGGGGGTCAACACAAAACACGTTGTCCCCTTACTGACCCCCCACCCTCATCAATTACATCCTGTCGCCTCCAAGTTCGAGTGCAACACCTCGGCAGACAACACATGACATAGACAGAGCTTCTAACCTTTTTATATCGTTTGAATTGTTCCCCTATTTATTAATGTTTGTCAATTTAAAAGATAGAAAGAGAAAAGTTGCAGTTTGTTGTAAAAAAAAAAGGAAAGTAACATTTAGTTTAAAACCCGCTTCATGAACTTCATCTCTCCTCTCGCACAGTATTCGTCACCTCTTTCTTCCAGGACGCGGAGGAAAGTGTTAAAAGAAGGGAACATCTGTCCAAATCTGACCATGTTGCTCGTATGTTTCCATTTCTGGTGCAAAACGAAACAAGCAGGACCAATGAAGAAGATGGCGTCAGCTTCAGTAACATTAGCTTCAGTCACTGACAGAAAAAATCTCAGACTTAAACAGTTTTACGACAAACTGCGACTTTCTTGACTTGCAAAATTAGGTTTTAAATTCACAAACATCACGCGTGTAATTCAGGGCACAATTCAAACGGGGATCAAATATTAATAGTTTCTCACCGTTGACTAACGA
>NW_024044570.1:946341-973076 GCF_014851395.1 Micropterus salmoides | reverse complement strand
TTTTAAAAAACTCTCAGTAAATGTCTTGGTATGAGACCTAAGAAACAGTGTTAAAGTCAAGGGCAACTGGACTTGGTTGAAGATGTGGACGACGTTTCGTCCCTCATCCAAAGGACTTCTTCAGTTCTGAGTCGTGATGATCTAACCGCCTTCGAAGGCGAGGAAAATGACTTGGCGTACAGGAAACATGTCATTTGAGAAAACGGCTGTTAAAGATTAGTTAATGCAACTGAAACACACTTAAAGATAAAGATTACTGTTTGTCTCGTGAACACACTCTTTATAGACATAATATGAACTAGCAAACTTTGTGCTCCAGAAAACAAGCAGTTCAAATGATACATGATTCAATATGACAGATTTAAAAAGACTGGTTGAAATTTTACATGGAAAATGCTAACAAAGATGAAATTACACCTCCTGCTCGGTTAACAGGCTCGGTATGAAATAGACAGATAATGTTTATCAATATAAATTTTTATAATTTATCTCACCTTCAACAGGATCCTGAAGCCATCTGCTCCGCTACAGAACTAAAAGTCTAACAAGACTAAAAGTCTGCAAATAGTAAATTTACTGAATTTATATAGAGCTCATAGACAAAGCACTTCCCAGTTTGCCCTTTACTCAGACACTCACACAGCAAACTATCATGTGAGGTCCTGGTCTTACCACGGGAGCGTTTTGGGGCTAAGGACACTTAGACATGTGGACCCTGCAATTAGTAAATAGTCAGTGCAAAGAGTCAGACTAGAGGTCCTTTCCGGCTGAAATGCTCATGATCACACACCAGAAACTTTAAATCTCTACATCCCTACCACTGGCAGAGAAAACACAATTTAAGCTTTGTCTTTAGGGCGGCACCAACTAAAACCGGGTGAAAAACTTTCAAAGGAACGAATGGGGAGCCGTCTTGGAACCTGGTCCGCAGTTATTCTTAATATATCCATATCGGTTTATCCGTTCAGAGACCATTTTAAGACATCTAACATTTAACTTATCAGGCTCAGCTCCACGCTGTCAGCTCTCATCAAACACACACTGTTTTTTCCACCGTCCTGCGCCACATGTGGATTCATCCGCTGCTGAAAATAGTCCCTGAAAATGCACTACTTCCTCCCGTTTGAGGAAAAACTACAGCAATCAGCTGTTAGGAAGTTACTGAGCCTTTTTGAACACGACGGTATGTTTGTGAATGTGTTTTTAAAGATTTACGTCTACAGTAGGAACCAATGGGCTCTGGCGCTGGGAGCCACAGACAGGAAGTCAAACAGCATAGAGAGACGGACTCTATCACCTTGTGGTATCGCAAGTTTGAATTTCTGTCTACAAACAACTGAAAAGATGGTGATGGTAAATAATAAATTCAAAGTCCTGTTATACTTCAGCCATGTTCTGCGCTGTTCAGGGCTCCATCCATGCTTGCCAACGTTGAGACCTCAAGACAGCGATATAATATCTGTTATAATAAATTTGCCCCACTGGCATAAACTTCTTTCCAGGACGTCTGAAATTCGCTTGAATATTTCTTTCTCTTATTACTTTCTATTTCTCTCTCCCTCTGTGAGCAGGCCGAGGTGCGAGCGGCTCTTCTTACAGGCTTCCTGCTGTAAAGGGCCAAAAACAGGTTGTGATACTTAAAAAGGAAAGAATTTGGGATAAAAACAGGAGAATTGTGACCACGGGAGGAAACTGGTAAAGGCAATGAAAAACAGGAGTCTACATCTCAGCCTCACATTTCATGAAAAAACTGCTTCTGCAGCAAATCCTATTATTTCATAACCAAATTACTGCACTGACAGATCGATACGATAGAGCTCTGATCGTCCTGCAGCGTTCTGCCAAAGGCTCTGCTTGCTACTGTGGAACAATCTGCAGAAAAATGACCATTAGTGAAGAAACCAGAAGAGGTTTTGAGATGAATATTGTCCTGAAAAGAAGTCTCTGGCTAAAATAAATATCACTATGACCATTAAGAAATCCTACCACTGCTACATCTGCAGCCACCGCTGCAAGAAAAAATCTGAAAAAGCCAAAGACTTCAGTGGACAACAAACAATATTATGGTAAAAAAAAATTCCTCCTTCTTTTTTAACAAATAGAAGAAAGAGGAACAAAGATGGGGGTCAACACAAAACACGTTGTCCCCTTACTGACCCCCCACCCTCATCAATTACATCCTGTCGCCTCCAAGTTCGAGTGCAACACCTCGGCAGACAACACATGACATAGACAGAGCTTCTAACCTTTTATATCGTTTGAATTGTTCCCTATTTATTAATGTTTGTCAATTTAAAAGATAGAAAGAGAAAAGTTGCAGTTTGTTGTAAAAAAAAAAGGAAAGTAACATTTAGTTTAAAACCCGCTTCATGAACTTCATCTCTCCTCTCGCACAGTATTCGTCACCTCTTTCTTCCAGGACGCGGAGGAAAGTGTTAAAAGAAGGGAACATCTGTCCAAATCTGACCATGTTGCTCGTATGTTTCCATTTCTGGTGCAAAACGAAACAAGCAGGACCAATGAAGAAGATGGCGTCAGCTTCAGTAACATTAGCTTCAGTCACTGACAGAAAAAATCTCAGACTTAAACAGTTTTACGACAAACTGCGACTTTCTTGACTTGCAAAATTAGGTTTTAAATTCACAAACATCACGCGTGTAATTCAGGGCACATTCAAACGGGGATCAAATATTAATAGTTTCTCACCGTTGACTAACGTATATTTTTGGGGCAAAATAAGGTCACATGGTGGTCTCCACCGGAAGGGGCGGGACTTAGGGTCTCTACATCCCCACCATAGACTACATACTAAAAGATCCCCACAGATCTCATGCTGGAATAACACGGAACCATGAGCAAGCTGCTCTGTGGTCATTTGACTGATTTATTAAACACAACTTAATTTAGAAATGTTGGCTTTGTATGCACAAGATAAATTAAAATCATCACAGCACAAGGTCCATTTAGTAGCTGTTCAGGAGCTTTTAAACATATCACATGATCTTCATCAGCAGATGGTCTTTTTTCTCTCTCCTTAGCACTTTAAGAACTTCTTGGGTGAAAAGTTCATTTGGGACTGTGGAAACAGCATCTGACGAAATGCTCTCAAGGACGATCTGTTGATGAAGATCATGTGAAACGATCAAAAGCTCCAGAACAGCTAATAAATGGACCCTGTGCTACTTTAGTTTATACTGTGCAAACATGATCTCTGTAAGAACATGCAAACTGCTGTTTCCATGGTTAAAACTTTTTAGCTCAAAATAATTACAGTCTTAAAAGTAGTCTTGACATGGGGCCCCTACACGTCACAGGGGCCACAAGATCAGGTGATAAAGCAGCCTTAATTTAAATGATATTAAAGTAGTGCCGAACTGTACTAAAAACTAACTAACACACAGTGAATCTAGGGCTTTGGGGGCCACTGGGAGTCTAGTTACACATGATATTAGCACACTATGTGGGGCCCTTGTAGCCCACTCTGTGTGCACTGGCCATGAGCAATTATTATAACTGATTAAGAGCAGTTAGTAAAATGTGCACTAAAATATGCCAGACCAGATTTTTACCTCAGGGCCCCTCTAAAACACGGGGCCTCAAGATAAGCAGTAGTTGTTTTAAGGCCTCTCTCATTTCAGCTAATGATGTGCTTCAGTGATGCATACAGATACAAACACATCTGCAGGTTATTAAATTAGCACAAGCTAAGGGCCCCACTGTGACCCTGGAGCCTCGGGTCCCCTGAGGCATGATAGAATTTCAGAAATCAGATTAATAAATCTTCGGTGTTGATATTAAGATTCTGGTTTTTGTTCTGAAGTCTGGGGGAACCAGATCTCCATCACCCTCCTGCACTGAGAGCAAAGAGGTGCAGCCGGCCCTCTGCATGCAGCCTGGCTCCCTGGAGCCCCCCACCCCCCTCCATCCTGGATCAGGCTCATATTTACTGTGCTTAGGTGTGTTTAAAAAGGGCCCTGCTGTCATTCTGCTCCAGCGGACAATGTTCTTCTGCTCGGCCACCAGCCTGCTTCTGGACTTCACATATTTCAGCCACGTAAGCGCAACAAGCCAGTTTGATGCGAGTCTCAAACATGGAGTCCCTCCATGTCCCTTATGACCACAAAACTATCATCTCCCAAACAGTCAGGAGTCCAGATGGAGTTTGAGCCTGATTCTAACATTTGTTAGTAACGGATCAGTCCTGCAGCAGTTTTTAGAGAAAGTCAAGTGAAAGTTGAGCAGTAATAAAGTAAAAGGCAGAACTGATCCCTCTTGTTTTCCTGCCTCACCTATGATGATGGTGCAGGCGCTCAGCAGCCCGATCTCCTTCTTCAGAGTCACTCTGTCGGGGATTTCCTTCTCCTTCTCCTTCTTCTTCTTCTTGCCGTCCGTCCCGGTGCCGTGCGGCCGGGAGCAGATGCTGCTGCTGCCGTTCTGTCCATCCATGGGTCCGGTCCGTCCAGTCCACTGTGTCCGTCCAGTCCCAGTACTCCCAGTGCTCCTGTCCTCTCCTCACTCCGTATTCATGCAGACTGAATGGGCTGCGCTTGCGCAACAACCTGCCGCTGTCCAGGGTAGAATGTTAAATACCCAGGGCTCACCGTGAGGCGTTCAGGGACATCGGGAGGAACCGCGCTGCTCCTCTTCCCGTCTCCAGGTTGAGCGCGCATCTTCTGAGGGTCGCAGTTATCAAATTATTGTTTTTACAGATTTCAAATGCAGCATTACAAATACTCCAGTGCTGTAAAAATGTTACATGTAGGCTACTACTTCATTAATACCATTTATGTATTTAACTTCTGTACAAATATACTTCAGAACAGTAGGGGAGAATTTCTCCAATCAGGAACAAGTTAGGAATCACCTGATTCCCTCTGTTTGCTCAGTTTAGTCTTTATTCCACCCTGAGGCAGCACAGCTAGTTAAGCTGGGACAAAATATTTTGAGGTAAGAAAGCATTTTTGTGAACTTAATATTTTAGCATTGCTGGGTTTGTAGTTAAACTCATCAACCTTAATCATGTTTATTGTGTGTATGTAGATCTTTCACGCCAGTTAGAGCTAATGTTAATTTATGGCTGGTCTGGGTTAGTTTTAACTACAAAGTTGTAAACTATTTATATGTTTTCTTTGCCTGATGGTGCAAGACAAACAAGCACAAACACACAATGATATGTAGTTAGTGCACATTTGTTCTGTTAACTTTTAATATCAGTACTATGACTGACCACACACACACAAAGCTCTCAATATCACGTTTGTCTCATATTCCTTATTACATAATGTTAAATTTCACCCTGGTGTACGTTACAACTAACCCAGACTAAGGGGTGAATTGTAACGTTTCACTCCGTGTGTTTAAGACTAAACCATGTAATTCCTGTCTGTGTTGCAGAGATAACAGTTACTCATTTTAATTGCAGACACTTGTAACTAGTTTGGTTCACATTTCGAACGCACCGGCTTAAAAGAGCTCCGAGCCACAGACAGAAATGTCAGAAATCTTACATCCATCCCCGGTCTCCAGTGAGTGAGTGTTCATCTATAAAAATAAAATAACAACATTTCAATGTAGGAGCTGCCTAACTACTTTTATATTTACTGGTGAGTACTTTGATTTACTACAATCATATGGCATCATAGTTTTTGTTTATCTTGTGTCTTGAAATTGTTCAGGGGTACTTCAGCAAACAAAAACTAATTAAGTTTAAATGGATTATGAACATTGTTATTAACTTTTAATTTACAGAACCAAAAACCTACGATAGTTAACTCACTGAAAAATAAAAATGAAAAGTATTTAGCTGACTCCTTTCATGTGCTGCACAATCTGCTCTGGCAATGTGCACGTAGCCATCCGGGTGGGTCGGGACGATTTTATAATTAACAGTGGTGAAAAGTGAGCCTACTGTACTAAATACACATTTGAGCTCCATGTTATTCTACGTCATACTTCTACTCCACATACATTTGATACCTTAATTACTAGTTACTTTGTGGATTTAGATTAATAATACAAAATATAATCAATCATTTGGTGAAATTCACAAGTTAGTACTGAGTACTTCAGTGCAGGACTTGTACATATAACAGATTATTTTTAATTGGTATTACTCCTTTTACCCACGTATAATATCTGAGAACTTCTTCCACCGTAATCGATAATCGACACCAGAGTTCAGTTTGACCACCACAGGACTCTTGCCAGTTGTCTGTGAACATGACAAATTATTGGATTTAACATATGAATCAGAAAATGGCATGGAACATTATTAAGAAGTATTTTTCTTGCCTTATTTGTTGTTGTCTTGTAGCATCAGATCACACTAGCTTCTTTAACATTCCTAAATTAATCAGAACTATAGGCATTTTTCACTGAAGACATTCAGTGAAGACAAGGAAGCATCTGGAAACGTTACAGAAATGATGGCAAACCAATGTGCAAAACAGAAGAACCCTTTTAGTCCCAGGCTTCCATTTATCTGCTTCCTAAACCCTCTTTAGCTTCAGTTATGGATATAGTTCACCTTTTCTGTTTCAGGATTACTAGGGCTATTTTAAAATGAAGAAACATTGAAGATGTATGATCAATTATATACTGTACAGGTCATCAAGTTGCGAAATGTCCCCAGTTAAACGAGCAGGCTCGCCATTAGGGAGGGGAGTTCAGGTGAGCCATACTCGCTTCAATATCTCTGTCCCTAAGAACCGCAGGTCGTGGTTCCGCTCCGGTAAAGGTCTCTGTGATTACCATTGTGGAGGTGGGCGGGGTTTGCATTCAGCTGCAGTGGGGAGAGGTTCAGTTCGGCTCTACCCTCCCTCAACACATTTTCCCCACTTGAGGTCAATGATGCTGCACAATCTCTGTGCTCTACACTACGCTCGTGCCTGGATAGCCTGCGTCCTCTATCCACCAAGCCTGCTCGCCAGAACCAGCCCCACCCGTGGTTAACTGATACCATCCGTGGGCTCCGTACTGATCTCAGAGCTGCTGAAAGAAAATGGTAAATAACCAAAGATCCCGCCGACTTTAAGGGCTACCACCTGCTCCTATCCTCCCTCTCAACAAGCATCAGTGCTGCCAAAACTAGAACTGCGTTCTATAATGACAGAATAAGCAGTGCCGCTGACTCAAGGAAATTATTTTCCACTTTCAAAGCGCTACTAAATCCTCCTCCTCCTCCACCACCAATTAACTTGTCTGTTGATTCCTTTGCTGCCTTCTTCACAGGCAAAGTGGCGGCTATAACTAGTCAACCTATTCCCGACCTGGTCAGCTCCCACTGTGTGAACACGGCACAGGAAAACCATATCAATCACTCACGTGATAAATACTTCTCTGGCTTCAGGAACCTTCCCGACCACTTTCAAAAGGGCTCGGGTTACACCCTTACTCAAAAAGCCCTCACTTGACCCAACTCAAGTTGAGAACTACGGGCCAGTTTCTCTTAGATAGAAGAGAAACTGGCCTGTTAACAGAGATAACCATGGCCTGTACCAGAAGCTGGGTGGCGTACTGAGCAAGGTAGGGCCTGATTTTTCTGGTGTTGTATAGAGCAAAGCGGCACGACTTAGAGACAGCAGCAACATGGTCTGAAAAGGACAGCTGGTCATCAATCAAGTTTTTCACCGCCCTGGTTGGAGTGATGGTTGAGGAGTCAGTTTGTAGTTTGATGTTATGGTGGATAGATGTTATGGTTTAGTTGAAGGTGGAAAGCCTTCATCCATGCAGATATGCCCGAGAGACAGTCCGTGATCCGCTGATTGGGCTGCAGCTTTAGCTGACCTTCTCTTACAGACAGAAGAGCCGTTTCAGTAGAGAGGCCACTCTTAAAACCAGACTGGTATGAATCTAGGAGGTCATTCCGTGAGAGGAATTCTGAGACTTGTTTGAAGACTGCTCTAGTTAGGCGACATAGGCAGTTGTGTGGGGCATAAAATGTCAGGGGGCAGCGCAAGAGATGTTTTTTGAATCAGCGCAAATCAGCTCAGCCAAGCTGATGCGACACCGGCAGTTATAATAATCAAGTGCACCCTAGCGCTGTGAGTCCAGACAGCTGTGACGAGAGGTCACGTAACTGGCTGCAATATATACATATATATATATATATATATATCTAAAACTGAGGTACAAGCTTGCTTTGTTTGGAACTGTGACCTGCACTTTATCGGAGCTGCTCGTGTGAGATTTCTGCCTGATCACAAGTGTTTTCGGTTGGTTTCGGTTGGTTTCGGTTTCACATGCAGCATGCGGTCCCAAACTGTGATGGTCAAGTGGTCTAAAGGGGATGGCCCACTATCAGCAGAGCAATAACTAAATGCACAGCAGAGTACAGGGCAGGTGGACTTGAAAATATTATGAATTCTCATTAAATGATGACGTTAGTCTTGTAAAATTCTAAGACCCTAAGAAGACCTTTGGCGTGACAGAGTGGCCCACCCCGTCTCACGGAAACAGCTCCAGCGTTTTTTGGGGTTTGCCAACTGCTGTTGCCGTTTTATTCGCGATTACAGTAAAGTTGCTGCCCCACTCACACAACTCACCTCACCTGCTGTTCCATTTGTCCCTCTGTTTTCCTCTGCTCCTATCCTGTCTCACCTTGATGTCTTGTTATAGCTTTTTGTGGAGGTGGACTCATCAGACTCGGGGGTTGGAGCTGCGCTGACCCAGCGCTCACAAAAGGACACAAAATTCATCCCTGCGCCTTCTTCTCCAAACGTCTTTCTGCAGCGGAAAGGAGCTCTGACGTAGCCTGCTCCATCTGCACCTGTACGCGTTCTGTACCTTGCTGGGGGCCACGGCCAGCCTTAAGTCTGGCTATCATCCTCAGGGCAATAACAGGCAGACAGAGTGGGCCAACCAGGACCTGGAGACTGTGTCACAATCCTTAACCCCTCCTCTTGGTCCAGATCGCTACCCTGGGTGGAGTACGCCCATAACCCCCTCTCTCCCGCTGCCACAGGTATGACTCCATTCATGGCCATGCTTGAATATAATCCCCCTTTTTTCCCTGACCAGGAGAAGGAGGTGGCAGTCCACTCAGTTCTGGCCAGTGCTGGTGTCGGCAGGTCTGGAGAGAGACCCGGACAGCGCTGGTCAGCCAACGGGCTCCTGCTCCTAGAAACAAAAAAAAGGAAGAAACAAAAAGTATAAACTCATCTTGTTCCAAAGCTGTGTCAAGGTATTTCTCAAGGAGGATAAAACCTGACTTCAGAGCTGCACTGAGAGGAGGAGCAACAGTGACAGAGGAGAGCTGCAACGTCACATTTCCTCAAGTCAAAGTTAGTCTGAGTGTCAGCAGAGCTGCGGTCGAGACAAGTCTCTCAGTTTGTCTCTAAAGAAACATTCAACTTTTCTCAACAAAACAGCAGAATCTCTGCCAAACCCTGGTGAGTACACGGCCCTACAAAGCTGAAGAGGGTCCAGCAGTATGCAGTGGATGTGACTCTCGATCCTGATACAGCACATCCCTACCTCATCCTGTCTGATGATGGAAAACAAGTTAAACATGTTTGATGTAAAGAAGAATCTCTCAGACAATCCAGAGAGATTTGATTATTTTGTTATTGTCTTAGCAAAGCAGAGTTTCTCTTCAGGAAGATTTTACTACGAGGTTCAGGTTAAAGGGAAGACTGAGTGGGGTTTAGGAGTGGCCAGAGAGTCGATCAACAGGAAGGGAAACATCACACTGAGTATTCAGGATGGTTACTGGAGGTTAGTGTTGAATAGAAATGAGTACAAAGCTTCCAGTCCGTCTCTCTCTGAAGTCTCAGCCTGAGAAGGTGGGGGGTGTTTGTGGATTATGAGGAGGGTCTGGTCTCCTTTTATGACGTTGATGCTGCAGCTCTTATCTACTCCTTTACTGGCTGCTGCTTCACTAAGAAAGTCTACCCATACTTTAATCCTGGTCTTAATGATGGTGGTAAAAACTCTGCCCCTCTGATCGTCTCTCCTGTCAATCACACTGATTTCTACATTTAATGTAATAAATTTTTCAGTATCTGATCAATGTGTTTTTTTTTCTGTAAATGTTTCTTTGATGTGTCTCGTTGCTACTTACTACTACAACACACCAATTTTACCGTTCTGATTGATTTGATCTAATATTGTCTAATTTATTCTAATAACTGCATTACCTGCCTTCAACAAATAATCAGAAAACAATGTCCTCAGAAATAAGAAGCATTTGGACGTTCCTTGAATGTTTGGCTGCCAAAATCTAAACCTCTTACCTTCTGCTCATTGTTTCTATAAGAAGTGTTGCAAACTGGCACAAATTACTGAAAAGCAGTTTATAAATGAGACAAAAGCCTTTTGTTTTTCTTTTTCATTTAAATAATTTTATTGTGTCTGATTCAATTAGTTTGTGAAAAACCGCTGATGACCTTTCTAATGACACCAAATCATGTGATTAAAAACACCATCAGCTGTTCTCAGACCTGACTTTAGATCATGAGTTTGTAGAGAATAAGTGACACCCGAGGACGCCATCTAGTGGAGTTCAGAACAAACTGCAGCCTGTGGCCATGAGGACGCGCTCTGAATAAATAACCACACAGTGTGATAGTGCAGCAGATTACATGACTGCTGCAGCTCAGTGAGATCAGAGTCTAAGTGGTACAACTCTGTCTAATGTCACTGATGAGCTTTTTTTCAGAGCACGTTCTAAAATAAATAACACATTACTGTCACAAAGTATTGCACTTTTAAAAACAGAGAATCAGAGAGAAGCCCATTAATCTGCTACTGTGGCCCAATCAGATTCTCCATCTCAGTCTGAAACTCTTATTTTCCTCCTTCTAATCTTTCAGAGAGAGAAAAACTGCAACACTCTGGAGAAGAGCAGAGGGATTAGTTGCTGTGATGGATGACAGACTGTAAAGTGTTTGGGACAGATAAATTATAATGTAACAGACTAAGAGACTTATTTTGAAGTGGATCATTTTATTTTGAAGTTATTATTTTATAACATGAGGACTCTGTTTGAGTGTACACTGAGGAGCACATGTTGGAGCCTGACAGTCCTCTCAACCAACAAGTTCTTCTGTGTAAGTATTTATTGTTTCTTTAGGAACCTGTGGAATAATGTAAAGTTTAGCCATTCATGCAATAATTTAGTGCATTGATGATGTACTTAATGAGCTAATTAGCATACCTCAATATTGTTATCGTCATTATTTACAATAGAATAGAATATACTTTATTGTCCCGTAGGGGAAATTTGTCATGGACTCAAAAGTGCATAGTAGCAGCTGCCCTTACAGACAATAAATACACGTAAAATACAAATAACAGCTGAAGACGTACAGGTAGGCTACAAACAAATAATAAAATAAAATAAAACAAGCAGAAAGTTATTTCTCACTTCCCAGGCCTCAGCGTACAGATCTATTTAAAATTTTACGAAAGAATATTTAAAGCGGTGGAATTTGGTTTTTGGGATTCTGTACCTTCTGCCAGAAGGCAAGAGCACGTATTTAGATTGAAGGATGCGGGACGGGTCCAACAGTCCCCGCCACGCCTGCCTGAGTACAGACTGCTCTTAGATGGACTGAAGGGAGAGCTTTTCAGTCCTCCCCATCACCATCATAGCAGTCTGTACCAGGCGCTGCAACTTTGATTTGGACGGTGTGGAGAGACTGCCGAACCACGCCGCCATCCCATACCTGATGACACGTAGTCTACATGGTCACTCCAGCTTAAGAGGTTATCCAGGTGGATACCCAGGTACCTATAAGAAGTGACCTGTTTGATCTCCTCTCTGTGAATGGACAGTGGGGTCTGATCCCCCACCGACCGAGGGTCAAACACCAGCTCCTCAGTTTTTTTAGTGTTATGGTGAGAGTTCTCGTCACACCACTGAACAATTTTATTAACCTCCGTGAAGTACACTGACGGGTCTGAGTTCTGGTGAAGCAGGCTGAGAATGGCGGCGTCGTCAGAAACATTAAAAAACAGGTTGGCTGGGAGACTATTGGTGCAGTCGTCTGTGTAAAGGGTCTGTTATCTGTCAAAAAAGAATAAAACCACTTAATAATAAAAGGATTAACATCCATCTGAGTCATTTTCTATAAGAGCAGATGAGGCTGAACTAAAATCAATGAACAAAAGGCGTGCGTGGCCTTGGGATCCTCCAGATGCTTAAGAGTCAGGTGGGCGATGCTGTTAACTGCATCGTCTGTACTCGTCCCCTGCCTAAAAGCAAACTGGAGTGGATCTAGAAGTTAAAGCCACCGGTCTGTAATCACTGTTGTCTGTAGGACAGGGTTTCTTTGGAATGGGAATAATAGTATATTTTTCGCAGAGGGCAGGAAGCAGATGGGGCTCTGCAGACCTCTGGAACACAGGGCACCACGCTGGGGTTAGCTCTGCAGATTTCTTTTTGCATACATTGCTGAAAAGTGATTTTAAAGGGAACAACTTCTACTCAGCTCATCACATGTTATGCCTTTCTATGTGTTGTCATGTTTGTAAGAGCTTTCATGGAGACCCAGAGTCCATAGAAGCAAAATTCTGTTCTGTGACATCCCCGTGTTTCCTTCTTGCCTCCCTTAACGACTGATTAAGCTCCCTTTGAACTTTTTTTCAACCCCATCCTGTCCTGATTCCTAAAAGCCATTTTCTCCCGGTTGATACAGTCCTTTAACTCTCCGGTGATGTATGGCTTATTGTTAGGATATATTGTAATGACCTTCCTCACAGAATTTAATATACTCTGTAATAGTGTCAGTGGCTTCATCGATACCCAAACCATGAAAAATGTCCCAGTCTGTCCAGAGAAATGAGCCCTTCAGTGTCTCTATGCTGTCTTTAGACCATGCAGTCTTAGTTAATGGTTTCCTGCTCTTTAACACAGTCTTATAGGGGGGTCTCAGACGGACTGTATTATGGTCTGAGTGGAGGTCTACTGTGGGCAGCGGAGGTCTACTGCCGGGCAGCGGAGGTCTACTGTGGGCAGCGGAGGTCTACTGATGGGCAGCGGAGGTCTACTGCCGGGGAGCGGAGGTCTACTGATGGGCAGCGGAGGTCTACTGATGGGCAGCGGAGGTCTACTGTGGGCAGCGGAGGTCTACTGCCGGGCAGCGGAGGTCTACTGCCGGGCAGCGGAGGTCTACTGCCGGGGAGCGGAGGTCTACTGCCGGGGAGCGGAGGTCTACTGATGGGCAGCGGAGGTCTACTGTGGGCAGCGGAGGTCTACTGCCGGGCAGCGGAGGTCTACTGTGGGCAGCGGAGGTCTACTGCCGGGGAGCGGAGGTCTACTGATGGGCAGCGGAGGTCTACTGATGGGCAGCGGAGGTCTACTGTGGGCAGCAGAGGTCTACTGCAGGGCAGCAGAGGTCTACTGATGGGCAGCGGAGGTCTACTGTGGGCAGCGGAGGTCTACTGCCGGGGAGCGGAGGTCTACTGATGGGCAGCGGAGGTCTACTGTGGGCAGCGGAGGTCTACTGCCGGGCAGCGGAGGTCTACTGTGGGCAGCGGAGGTCTACTGCCGGGGAGCGGAGGTCTACTGATGGGCAGCGGAGGTCTACTGTGGGCAGCGGAGGTCTACTGCCGGGCAGCGGAGGTCTACTGCCGGGGAGCGGAGGTCTACTGATGGGCAGCGGAGGTCTACTGTGGGCAGCGGAGGTCTACTGCCGGGCAGCGGAGGTCTACTGCCGGGCAGCAGAGGTCTACTGTGGGCAGCGGAGGTCTACTGCCGGGCAGCGGAGGTCTACTGCCGGGGAGCGGAGGTCTACTGATGGGCAGCGGAGGTCTACTGATGGGCAGTGGAGGTCTACTGCCGGGGAGCGGAGGTCTACTGATGGGCAGTGGAGGTCTACTGCCGGGGAGCGGAGGTCTACTGTGGGCAGCGGAGGTCTACTGCCGGGCAGCGGAGGTCTACTGCCGGGGAGCGGAGGTCTACTGATGGGCAGCGGAGGTCTACTGATGGGCAGTGGAGGTCTACTGATGGGCAGTGGAGGTCTACTGTGGGCAGCGGAGGTCTACTGCCGGGCAGCGGAGGTCTACTGCCGGGGAGCGGAGGTCTACTGATGGGCAGCGGAGGTCTACTGATGGGCAGCGGAGGTCTACTGTGGGCAGCGGAGGTCTACTGCCGGGCAGCGGAGGTCTACTGATGGGCAGCGGAGGTCTACTGCCGGGCAGTGGAGGTCTACTGCCGGGGAGCGGAGGTCTACTGATGGGCAGCGGAGGTCTACTGCCGGGGAGCGGAGGTCTACTGATGGGCAGCGGAGGTCTACTGCCGGGGAGCGGAGGTCTACTGATGGGCAGCGGAGGTCTACTGTGGGCAGCGGAGGTCTACTGATGGGCAGCGGAGGTCTACTGCCGGGGAGCGGAGGTCTACTGATGGGCAGCGGAGGTCTACTGTGGGCAGCGGAGGTCTACTGCCGGGCAGCGGAGGTCTACTGTGGGCAGCGGAGGTCTACTGCCGGGGAGCGGAGGTCTACTGATGGGCAGCGGAGGTCTACTGTGGGCAGCGGAGGTCTACTGATGGGCAGCGGAGGTCTACTGATGGGCAGCGGAGGTCTACTGTGGGCAGCGGAGGTCTACTGATGGGCAGCGGAGGTCTACTGCCGGGCAGCGGAGGTCTACTGCCGGGGAGCGGAGGTCTACTGATGGGCAGCGGAGGTCTACTGCCGGGGAGCGGAGGTCTACTGTGGGCAGCGGAGGTCTACTGATGGGCAGCGGAGGTCTACTGCCGGGGAGCGGAGGTCTACTGTGGGCAGCGGAGGTCTACTGTGGGCAGCGGAGGTCTACTGTGGGCAGCGGAGGTCTACTGATGGGCAGCGGAGGTCTACTGCCGGGGAGCGGAGGTCTACTGATGGGCAGCGGAGGTCTACTGTGGGCAGCGGAGGTCTACTGCCGGGCAGCGGAGGTCTACTGTGGGCAGCGGAGGTCTACTGCCGGGGAGCGGAGGTCTACTGATGGGCAGCGGAGGTCTACTGTGGGCAGCGGAGGTCTACTGATGGGCAGCGGAGGTCTACTGATGGGCAGCGGAGGTCTACTGTGGGCAGCGGAGGTCTACTGATGGGCAGCGGAGGTCTACTGCCGGGCAGCGGAGGTCTACTGCCGGGGAGCGGAGGTCTACTGATGGGCAGCGGAGGTCTACTGCCGGGGAGCGGAGGTCTACTGTGGGCAGCGGAGGTCTACTGATGGGCAGCGGAGGTCTACTGCCGGGGAGCGGAGGTCTACTGTGGGCAGCGGAGGTCTACTGTGGGCAGCGGAGGTCTACTGCCGGGGAGCGGAGGTCTACTGATGGGCAGCGGAGGTCTACTGCCGGGGAGCGGAGGTCTACTGATGGGCAGCGGAGGTCTACTGATGGGCAGCGGAGGTCTACTGTGGGCAGCGGAGGTCTACTGCCGGGGAGCGGAGGTCTACTGATGGGCAGTGGAGGTCTACTGCCGGGGAGCGGAGGTCTACTGTGGGCAGCGGAGGTCTACTGCCGGGCAGCGGAGGTCTACTGATGGGCAGTGGAGGTCTACTGCCGGGGAGCGGAGGTCTACTGTGGGCAGCGGAGGTCTACTGCCGGGCAGCGGAGGTCTACTGCCGGGGAGCGGAGGTCTACTGATGGGCAGCGGAGGTCTACTGATGGGCAGCGGAGGTCTACTGATGGGCAGTGGAGGTCTACTGTGGGCAGCGGAGGTCTACTGCCGGGCAGCGGAGGTCTACTGCCGGGGAGCGGAGGTCTACTGATGGGCAGCGGAGGTCTACTGATGGGCAGCGGAGGTCTACTGATGGGCAGCGGAGGTCTACTGTGGGCAGCGGAGGTCTACTGCCGGGCAGCGGAGGTCTACTGATGGGCAGCGGAGGTCTACTGATGGGCAGCGGAGGTCTACTGATGGGCAGCGGAGGTCTACTGCCGGGCAGCGGAGGTCTACTGCCGGGCAGCGGAGGTCTACTGCCGGGGAGCGGAGGTCTACTGATGGGCAGCGGAGGTCTACTGCCGGGGAGCGGAGGTCTACTGATGGGCAGCGGAGGTCTACTGTGGGCAGCGGAGGTCTACTGATGGGCAGCGGAGGTCTACTGCCGGGGAGCGGAGGTCTACTGATGGGCAGCGGAGGTCTACTGTGGGCAGCGGAGGTCTACTGCCGGGCAGCGGAGGTCTACTGTGGGCAGCGGAGGTCTACTGCCGGGGAGCGGAGGTCTACTGATGGGCAGCGGAGGTCTACTGTGGGCAGCGGAGGTCTACTGATGGGCAGCGGAGGTCTACTGATGGGCAGCGGAGGTCTACTGTGGGCAGCGGAGGTCTACTGATGGGCAGCGGAGGTCTACTGCCGGGCAGCGGAGGTCTACTGCCGGGGAGCGGAGGTCTACTGATGGGCAGCGGAGGTCTACTGCCGGGGAGCGGAGGTCTACTGTGGGCAGCGGAGGTCTACTGATGGGCAGCGGAGGTCTACTGCCGGGGAGCGGAGGTCTACTGTGGGCAGCGGAGGTCTACTGTGGGCAGCGGAGGTCTACTGCCGGGGAGCGGAGGTCTACTGATGGGCAGCGGAGGTCTACTGCCGGGGAGCGGAGGTCTACTGATGGGCAGCGGAGGTCTACTGATGGGCAGCGGAGGTCTACTGTGGGCAGCGGAGGTCTACTGATGGGCAGCGGAGGTCTACTGCCGGGCAGCGGAGGTCTACTGCCGGGGAGCGGAGGTCTACTGATGGGCAGCGGAGGTCTACTGCCGGGGAGCGGAGGTCTACTGATGGGCAGCGGAGGTCTACTGATGGGCAGCGGAGGTCTACTGCCGGGGAGCGGAGGTCTACTGATGGGCAGCGGAGGTCTACTGCCGGGCAGCGGAGGTCTACTGCCGGGCAGCGGAGGTCTACTGCCGGGGAGCGGAGGTCTACTGATGGGCAGCGGAGGTCTACTGCCGGGGAGCGGAGGTCTACTGATGGGCAGCGGAGGTCTACTGCCGGGCAGCGGAGGTCTACTGTGGGCAGCGGAGGTCTACTGCCGGGCAGCGGAGGTCTACTGCCGGGCAGCGGAGGTCTACTGCCGGGGAGCGGAGGTCTACTGATGGGCAGCGGAGGTCTACTGCCGGGCAGCGGAGGTCTACTGCCGGGGAGCGGAGGTCTACTGATGGGCAGCGGAGGTCTACTGATGGGCAGCGGAGGCCTCTCTTCCGTATTTTCTGCGAGACTGCTGGAATTTAAATGCCTCGGGCAGACGACGCTGAAGTCAGCTTCCGATTCGGCAGTTAAGGGGAAACTTAAGGGAAACCTAAGTGAAAGTTAACTTTCTTTCTTCGCGACCGATTCTCTGTTTTTTGCCCCTCTTGCTGCTGTGAAAGCTGTTACGCATTTTAGGCAAAGCCTTAACGCTGTCTGAAACACTTTTTTAGATTTGAAAAAACTTTATTTTATTTGTGAAAAAAGAAAAAAGGGCAATTTCACAGCTTTTTCTCCACATGCAGACCTGTGAGGAATAATATAGTTCGTACATTCTTTAAAAGGGCTAATGCGCACACACATGTACACACACGCACACAGACACAAACAAATGTAGGTTGTCCCTGGTAGAATTATTCCTGATGCTTTTCTTTCAGTTACTTATTTAAATTAATTATTATTCCAGCTCTCGTGGCTGTGCTGTGTTGCTTATTTATTGTGCGTGACTGTTTCTTGTTTTAATTTTCTCTTAGTTGTCTTACTATGTCAGCTGTTTATTGCTGCTGTTCGGCTGGTTGTCTTTTACTATTATTATTATTTTTATTGTTTGTTGTTGTTTTTCTCCTCCCCAAGCCCCCCTCTCTGTTCTATTGCAGGTTTGGTTGCTTTCTGCAATTGGTGTTTCCCACTGCTTTTCCCTGTTGTCCCCACCTTCCATCCCCCTTCTCTTGCAGGTCTTGTCCTTTCTCTGTGCTGTTCTGTTTGTGCCCCCCCATCCCCGTGTCTGCCCCCTGTCCGGCCCGCTGACAAATCAATGACAATGGAGTATATTAATACTCTCTTGTTAAAGTAAAATCTGTCTGGCACAACATGGTATCCAGCTCACCAAACTTTATACCAGACTGCTGGGCAGGACAAAAAAAAAAAGAAACAAACAAGAAAACACTTCAGCTTTCAGGGCTCCAGACTAACTGTTTATACTAGGAGCACTGTGGCCCCTAACTGAATATTTTAGGCAGAAAATTTAGGGGCGAACACCTTAAATTAACCTGCAACGCAACCTTTCACATTTTCCCTATTTTAACTGTATTACAGATAAATGCTTTGGTAATAAATACAAAACTAAAGGAGTTTAAGGACTTGACAACCCCCCGAGGCAATTTACCCTAACCATCGCATAAGTTAGTGCCTAAACCTAAGTCAGTAAATATATGCATGTCGACCGGCTAACCCTACAGCTGTGCACATCGGCCGTGAGCCCGTTAGCCTCCTTTGTGCTGGAGCGCTATTGCAAACTGTAGAGTATCATATACATGCAAATTGCTGTTTTGTGTTGTGATGGCAATTCGAGTTTTCAAATAATCTCATTTTCACTTTTGTCCTCAGAGTGTGGATATGTCTGCTGCCAGCTGTCTACTGACTGAAGATCAGTTTCTGTGCTCCATCTGTCTGGATGTGTTCACTGATCCAGTCAGCACACCATGTGGACACAACTTCTGTAAAACCTGCATCACTGAACACTGGAATACAAATGTCCCGTGTCAGTGTCCCAACTGTAAAGAGGTTTTCAACACAAAACCTGAGCTGCAGGTCAACACTTTCATCTCTGAGATGGCTGCTCAGTTCAGACAGTCAGCTCAACAGAAAGCCAGCAGCAGCAGCTCAGAGCAACAAGCTGCCAAACCAGGAGAAGTTCCCTGTGACGTCTGCACTGGAACCAAACTGAAGGCCCTGAAGTCCTGCCTGGTTTGTCTGGTCTCCTACTGTGAGACTCACCTGGAGCCTCATCTGACAATGGCAGGCCTGAAAAGACATCAGCTGATCGACCCTGTGGAGAACCTGGAAGGCAGGATGTGTACGAAGCACGATAAACTGCTGGAGCTGTTCTGTAAGACCGACCAGATGTGTGTCTGCATGCTCTGCTCTGTTTCAGACCACAAGACACATGATGTTGTTCCTCTGAAAGAAGAATATGAAGGAAAGAAGGCCGAGCTGGGGAAGACAGAGGCTGAAACTCAGCAGACGATCCAGAAGAGACGACTGAAGATTGAGGAGATCAAACGCTCAGTGGAGCTCAGTAAGGAAGATGCAGACAGAGAGATAGCAGGTGGTGTTCAGGTCTTCAGCGCTCTGAAGGAGTCTGTTGAGAGAAGCCAGGCCGAGCTCATCGACACGATCAAAGAGAAGCAGAGAGAGACAGAGAAACAGGCTGAAGGCTTCATCAAAGAGCTGGAACAGGAAATCTCTGAGCTGAAGAAGAGAAGCTCTGAGGTGGAGCAGCTCTCACGCTCTGAAGACCACCTCCACCTCCTCCAAAGCCTCCCGTCCCTGAACGCTGCTCCACCCACCAAGGACTGGACAGAAGTCAGCGTCCGTCCACCTTCATATGAGGGGACTGTGAGGAGAGCTGTGAATCAGCTGGAGGAGACGCTCAGTGAACAGATGAAGAAGCTGCTGGAGGCCGAGATGAAGAGGGTCCAGCAGTATGCAGTGGATGTGACCCTCGATCCTGATACAGCAAATCCCTGGCTCATTCTGTCTGATGATGGAAAACAAGTTAAACATGCTGATGTAAGGAAGAATCTCCCAGACAATCCAGAGAGATTTTTTCCTTCTGCTATTGTCTTAGCAAAGCAGAGTTTCTCTTCAGGAAGATTTTACTACGAGGTTCAGGTTAAAGGGAAGACTGAGTGGGGTTTAGGAGTGGCCAGAGAGTCGATCAACAGGAAGGGACAAATCACAAGGAGTCCTCAGGATGGTTACTGGACGATATGTTTGAGGATTGAAAATGAGTACTACGCTCTTGATGACCCTCCAGTCCGTCTCTCTCTGAAGTCTCGGCCTGAGAAGGTGGGGGTGTTTGTGGATTATGAGGAGGGTCTGGTCTCCTTTTATGACGTTGATGCTGCAGCTCTTATCTACTCCTTTACTGGCTGCCGCTTCACTGAGAAACTCTACCCATACTTTAATCCTGGTCTTAAATATGGTGGTAAAAACTCTGCCCCTCTGATCATCTCTCCTGTCAATCACACTGAGTAAAACAAACATTTGATTTCCTACATTTAATGTAATAAATGTATCTTTTATTTCTGATACATTGTTGATTTGTCAAATTTGTTTTTCTTTTTTTACTACAACACACTAATTTTACAGCTCTGATTGATTTTATCTACTGTCGTCTAATTTATTCTACTGACTGCATTACTTGCCCTCAAGACTGTTAAATAATCAGAGATAAGAATCTTTTGCATGTTCCTTAAATGTCTGGCTGCCAAATCCAAAACTTTTGTCTGATCATTGTTTCTATAAGAAGTGTTGCATACTGGCAGACTGCAACTGCAGACGACGAATGTTGCTCTTCACAGCATGAAATAAATACAACAGTTTTCCTCATAAGGACGTGTATTTAACCTTTTTTCTGCATCTTGTCATTATATAGCTGGATGCTGATGGTCAGTTTATGTAATTTACATGTTACAGCAAACTGGACTGTTTGTTTTCAGTCCTTCATTTCACTGCTGCCCTCTGACGTCCTCCTTAAAAACAAAGTGCAAAACCCGTCTGACCACACGTATCAGTCTACTAACAGACAAACCACTGACTGCACCATCACTGCTTTCTGTATACAGTATATAAACATGCTAATGTATTTAGTTTTTATTCACATAATGTGGAAAATATCTGCTGACTTTCTAAATTACTCTTTCACACACACACGTCCCATTTCTAGTCTCACAGCTGGTCATGTTTCACCAGCTGGTGTCAAGTGAACGTTCAAATAAAGACTTGGTGTCCATGTGAGCCAAAGTGTATCTGCACTAGCATCGAATCCAAACCTTCCTGGTTAGATAAAGACCCAGGGTCGAGCCTTCAGGTTCCTGCAGCAGTGTCTTTGTGGAAGAAGCTGTGGATTTGCTGAGCTGCAGCCTGACCCACGATGGGCTCCAGCTCAGCAGGGGCCGCGTTGCAGAGCTGCCGGATGCTGGAGAAGTGCCGCAGCAGGGCCAGAGCTTTGACCCTGCCGACCCCGGGGACCTGCTGGACCAGAGCCGGGACCAGCGGGTCCAACAGCCGAGATGAAGTCCTCCTCCTGAAGGGGTTCTCTCGGCCCTCCCCGTGAACCTGGGGACGATCAGAGCAGGTTGGAAAATCAGACAACAAAGTCTACTGCTACGAGAGCTTCAGGCCAGACGGCTCAGTTTGACCCCTTCTGTGTTCGACTCTCTTAAACTAAAACAGACTCGGGTCACGTGGATGGTTTATCACTGTTTACACAGCCTTAACGCTGTCTGAAACACTTTTTTAGATTTGAAAAAACTTTATTTTATTTGTGAAAAAAGAAAAAAGGGCAATTTCACAGCTTTTTCTCCACATGCAGACCTGTGAGGAATAATATAGTCCCGATTTGAGAGCTCTAGGTATAGTGGTTTTGGATCTGGACCTGGTCTAATGTGGTCTGCATGTGGAGAAAAAGCATTGCCCTTTTTTTCATTTTCGCAAATAAAATAGTTTTTCAAATCTAAAAAAGAGTTTCAGACAGCATTAAGGCTTTGCCTAATATGCATAACAGCTTTCACAGCAGCAAGTAAGTTTTAAAACGGAATAATGAAAGAAAGAACCATACACAGATTTTTTAAATAAGCATATTTCTGTGTTTTTCTGCAATATCTTTTTGGTTTCATAAAAAAAAAACCCTTGGGGTTGCTTAGCAGTTGCTAGGCCAAATCTTGGTGTTGCTATAGCAAATACACCCTCTGGCGCCGCCCCTTACCTTGTGCCAAAAGAAGGTCGTAATCAGCTCAAATCTGAAGGCCAACAAAACCTCACCTGTAGAGCAGGAAGAGGCGGAGCAGCACTGGAAAAGCATGAGCGTTTTTCTCAAATGAAACTTAACATTCGTCTGTGTGTCAGCAGACCTGCAGTACAGAAGAGTCTCTGTTTCTCATGAAAGAAAGTTCAGCTGACTTAACAACACAGCAGAGTCTCTGAGGAACACTGGTGAGTACAGCTGATATTATTTACTGCGTTTCAACAAACAACATTAAGAAAACACTTCGCGGTGCATCTGGGAGTCATTTTTTTCTCTCCCCCCCTATTGGCTACTGGGGTTCTTGCCTGCCTGTTACAGTCGTGGCGTCCTACTCTCACTAACAACTACATTCTTTAACAGGCTTATGCGCACACACATGTACACACACGCACACAGACACAAACAAATGTAGGTTGTCCCTGGTAGAATTATTCCTGATGCTTTTCTTTCAGTTACTTATTTAAATTAATTATTATTCCAGCTCTCGTGGCTGTGCTGTGTTGCTTATCTATTGTGCGTGACTGTTTCTTGTTTTCATTTTTCTCTTAGTTGTCTTACTATGTCAGCTGTTTATTGCTGCTGGTTGTCTTTTACTATTATTATTATTTTTATTGTTTGTGTTTGTTTGTGTTTGTTGTTGTTTTTCTCCTCCCCAAGCCCCCTCTCTGTTCTATTGCAGGTTTGGTTGCTTTCTGCAATTGGTGTTTCCCACTGCTTTTCCCTGTTGTCCCCACCTTCCATCCCCCTTCTCTTGCAGGTCTTGTCCTTTCTCTGTGCTGTTCTGTTTGTGCCCCCCCATCCCCGTGTCTGCCCCCCTGTCCGGCCCGCTGACAAATCAATGACAATGGAGTATATTAATACTCTCTTGTTAAAGTAAAATCTGTCTGGCACAACATGGTATCCAGCTCACCAAACTTTATACCAGACTGCTGGGCAGGACAAAAAAAAAAAGAAACAAACAAGAAAACACTTCAGCTTTCAGGGCTCCAGACTAACTGTTTATACTAGGAGCACTGTGGCCCCTAACTGAATATTTTAGGCAGAAAATTTAGGGGCGAACACCTTAAATTAACCTGCAACGCAACCTTTCACATTTTCCCTATTTTAACTGTATTACAGATAAATGCTTTGGTAATAAATACAAAACTAAAGGAGTTTAAGGACTTGACAACCCCCCGAGGCAATTTACCCTAACCATCGCATAAGTTAGTGCCTAAACCTAAGTCAGTAAATATATGCATGTCGACCGGCTAACCCTACAGCTGTGCACATCGGCCGTGAGCCCGTTAGCCTCCTTTGTGCTGGAGCGCTATTGCAAACTGTAGAGTATCATATACATGCAAAATTGCTGTTTTGTGTTGTGATGGCAATTCGAGTTTTCAAATAAATCTCATTTTCACTTTTGTCCTCAGAGTGTGGATATGTCTGCTGCCAGCTGTCTACTGACTGAAGATCAGTTTCTGTGCTCCATCTGTCTGGATGTGTTCACTGATCCAGTCAGCACACCATGTGGACACAACTTCTGTAAAACCTGCATCACTGAACACTGGAATACAAATGTCCCGTGTCAGTGTCCCAACTGTAAAGAGGTTTTCAACACAAAACCTGAGCTGCAGGTCAACACTTTCATCTCTGAGATGGCTGCTCAGTTCAGACAGTCAGCTCAACAGAAAGCCAGCAGCAGCAGCACCAAACTGAAGGCCCTTAAGTTCTGCCTGGGGGTCTGATGTGTGTCTTCATGCTCTGGATGGTTTTAGACTCCAAGACAGAGGAGGCTGTTCCTCTGAAAGAAGAAGGCGTTGAAATCCTGAAGAGACGACTGAGGATTCAGGAGATCAAACGCTCAGTGGAGCTCAGTAAGGAAGATGCAGACAGAGAGATAGCAGGTGGTGTTCAGGTCTTCAGCGCTCTGAAGGAGTCTGTTGAGAGAAGCCAGGCCGAGCTCATCTACACGATCAAAGAGAAGCAGAGAAAAGACAGAGAAACAGGCTGAAGGCTTCATCAAAGAGCTGGAACAGGAAATCTCTGAGCTGAAGAAGAGAAGCTCTGCTCCACCCACCAAGGACTGGACAGAAGTCAGCGTCCGTCCACCTTCATATGAGGGGACTGTGAGGAGAGCTGTGAATCAGCTGGAGGAGACGCTCAGTGAACAGATGAAGAAGCTGCTGGAGGCCGAGATGAAGAGGGTCCAGCAGTATGCAGTGGATGTGACCCTCGATCCTGATACAGCAAATCCCTGGCTCATCCTGACTGATGATGGAAAACAAGTTAAACTTGGTGATGTAAGGAAGAATCTCCCAGACAATCCAGAGAGATTTTTTCCTTCTGCTATTGTCTTAGCAAAGCAGAGTTTCTCTTCAGGAAGATTTTACTACGAGGTTCAGGTTAAAGGGAAGACTGAGTGGGATTTAGGAGTGGCCAGAGAGTCGATCAACAGGAAGGGACAAATCACAAGGAGTCCTCAGGATGGTTACTGGACATGTTTGAGGATTGAAAATGAGTACTACGCTCTTGATGACCCTCCAGTCCGTCTCTCTCTGAAGTCTCAGCCTGAGAAGGTGGGGGTGTTTGTGGATTTTTGAGGAGGGTCTGGTCTCCTTTTATGACGTTGATGCTGCAGCTCTTATCTACTCCTTTACTGGCTGCCGCTTCACTGAGAAACTCTACCCATACTTTAATCCTGGTCTTAAATATGGTGGTAAAAACTCTGCCCCTCTGATCATCTCTCCTGTCAATCAAACTGAGTAAAACAAACATTTGATTCCTACATTTAATGTAATAAATGTATCTTTATTTCTGATACATTGTTGATTTGTCAAATTTTTCAATATTTGTTTTTCTTTTTTTACTACAACACACTAATTTTACAGCTCTGATTGATTTTATCTACTGTCGTCTAATTTATTCTACTGACTGCATTACTTGCCCTCAAGACTGTTAAATAATCAGAGATAAGAAACTTTTGCATGTTCCTTAAATGTCTGGCTGCCAAATCCAAAACTTTTGTCTGATCATTGTTTCTATAAGAAGTGTTGCATACTGGCAGACTGCAACTGCAGACGACGAATGTTGCTCCTCACAGCATGAAATAAATACACAACAGCTTTCCTCATAAGGACGTGTATTTAACCTTTTTTCTGCATCTTGTCATTATATAGCTGGATGCTGATGGTCAGTTTATGTAATCTACATGTCACAGCAAAATGGACTGTTTGTTTTCAGTCCTTCATTTCACTGCTGCCCTCTGACGTCCTCCTTAAAAACAAAGTGCAAAACCCGTCTGACCACACGTATCAGTCTACTAACAGACAAACCACTGACTGCACCATCATGCTTTCTGTATACAGTATATAAACATGCTAATGTATTTAGTTTTTATTCACAATGTGGAAAATATCTGCTGACTTTCTAAATTACTCTTTCACACACACACGTCCCATTTCTAGTCTCACAGCTGGTCATGTTTCACCAGCTGGTGTCAAGTGAACGTTCAAATAAAGACTTGGTGTCCATGTGAGCCAAAGTGTATCTGCATTAGCATCAAATCCAAACCTTCCTGGTTAGATAAAGACCCAGGGTCGAGCCTTCAGGTTCCTGCAGCAGTGTCTTGCCAGGAATGTGTGGTTGCATGGATTTGATTGGCCAACTCAATCCCTTGCTGGATGGGATTTCTTGCAGCTCTGTTGTTTTGTCTTCACTACTTACGATCTGAGCAATGAGCTGCGAGGCCTCAGTCTGCCCGCTGACCGGCAGTAGAGTCAGGCCGAGGTCAAACACCACAAACTTCTGCACAGCAGAGAAGTACTGCTCACTGAGTCTGGTGTTCTCCACCAGCACCAGCTCCTGGAAACTACTGCTGCCCTTTAAAACAGGACAGACAGAGTTCATATCAGACACAGCAGCACACAGGAGCTTTTAGCATTTTCTTCACACTGAGACTGTAAAATTCCTAACGTTTGAGTAAAGATGAAGCCGAGAACACGCCGTTCTTCAATCTGCTGTGACAGTTTGCATTTTAAATGTGACAGACTTATAAAAAACAGCACATAGTAGAGGCTTCATCAAACACATTAAATAATGTCAAGTGCACGCTGCAGGAGTCACCGGAAGAACTACATCACACTTTAATATTGATTTTGAGCGTAGCCAACTACACACATGTAACAAAGGTGTAGGGCAGCGACTAAGGATTTTTTTTTTTACTTTAACAGAGTATTAATACTCCTTTGTCATTGATTTGTCAGCGGGCCGGACAGGGGGCAGACACGGGGATGGGGGGCACAAACAGAACAGCACAGAGAAAGGACAAGACCTGCAAGAGAAGGGGGATGGAAGGTGGGGACAACAGGGAAAGCAGGGGAAACACCAATTGCAGAAAGCAACCAAACCTGCAATAGAACAGAGAGGGGGGCTTGGGGAGGAGAAAACAACAACAAACAAACACAAACAAAAACAAACAATAAAAAATAATAATAGTAAAAGACAACCAGCCGAACAGCAGCAATAAACAGCTGACATAGTAAGACAACTAAGAGAAAAATGAAAACAAGAAACAGTCACGCACAATAGATAAGCAACACAGCACAGCCACGAGCTGGAATAATAATTAATTTAAATAAGTAACTGAAAGAAAAGCATCAGGAATAATTCTACCAGGGACAACCTACATTTGTTTGTCTATGTGTGAGACTGTGTGTGTCTGTATGTGTACTGTGTTGCGCATAAGCCTGTTAGAATGTAGTTGTTAGTGAGAGTAGGACCCACGACTGTGCCACACCGACCCCAGCAACAGGCAGGCAAGAACCCCAGTAGCCAATAGGGGGGGGGGGGGA
>NW_024044570.1:920413-945841 GCF_014851395.1 Micropterus salmoides | reverse complement strand
CGTGAACTTGTCTTTACATTCGCACCAACATCCACCTCGTAGTAGTTTAATCAGTGTAGGCAGAGTTGTCTGATAACCGAAGTTAATCTGAGCAGCTTGACCTTGCTCTTAGGCAGGCGGTTTCAGTGAATTGATTAATGTTCAGCTCCTGGGCATTTTTTCGTGTTACATAAAGCGTTTTATTTGTATTTTGTTTATAAAAATATGTTTTGTGTTGGTTAAAGGTCATCCATATCAATTAAGTGTGAAAAATGTCATATCTTGCCTGGTACGTTGGTGAACTGAGGACGGCAACGTCTCTGTCAGTTATTACAGATCTGCTGTGATAAACGGTTTATTTATCCTGTTAATAAAAAAAGGTTTATTTTCCCTTCTAATGAGTTGAACGAGGTATGATGAGCAGGTGAGTTATTGTCATATTTGTGTATGAATCTGTGTTTTTTGATATAGCCCACACGTTAGTAATTTAGTAACTTAGTTGAAAATTAGTGATGTGCAAAAAAATACTTTATTGATTGACAGTATTTACCCTCATTTATACCTAAGGACATTCTTGGCTTTTGCAATTTTGATTTTATTGCCATTTGAGTGTGTTTATGCAATGGGCATGATTTTTGGTGAATCTTTTTTTCTAAATTTTTTAAAAGTTTTGAATTTTTATAGTGTGGAAAATACACGCTGTAAACGCCATTACTACAACTACCCCTGAGGACAAAAATGTCCTCATTGAAACTCATTATAACATTAAAAATATTTAGCTTAAGTTACCACACAAAAATATTTTTTACAGTATCACCCTTCTGTCTGTTAAAAAAAAGGATGGAATATGGGGATTTCACTCCTTCCCAGCAGATGGCACTGCTACCTTTGTGGCATGTGGTTGAATCAGAGTGATGGGAGAACCAGAGACCGGCTGTTCCCGGAAATGCTGGCGCCTACAAGCGCTCCTCCGCCGGGTCGACATGGCGGGCGGCTTGTCGAGTCCACTGCTAAGCTTAGGCGGTTCTCTGTGGCTCCGTGTGGAACGTGGACGTACCGCCTGTAACGTCTGCAGAGCTGCCCGCCTAGACGAACGAGCGTGCGCGGCGTTCTAATGGGCTGGAGCCCGGGTGCACGGCGGAGCTCCGGCTGAAAAAAATATCCTGCTTCGTGTTTATTTTTCCTCCAGTCTGTCTGTCCATCGCTGACTTTCCAACAATGTAGACTCCGACCAGACAAATGGCAAATAGTGTCAACTCTCACCAAACAGCAGCGGAACCAGAAAACCTCGCGGACAAGTATCAGCTGCTCTGCCGCGGTTATAGGACTGTAGCCCCGGGTGCACGGCGGAGCTCCGGCTGAAATGATATCTTGCTTCTGGCATATTTCTCCTGCAGTCTATCTCTCCCTCGCATATTCTTCATACAATATACCTGCCTGGAGGGAAGGGTAACGTTAACCCTGCTCTTTAGCGGTAGCAACCGCGGACAGCTAACGTTAGGCTGAAGGCAACCTCTCTCGCCATAAACGTTACGGTTCACTCACGGCGGGTTGCGAGCATCTGTTCGGCCCAGCGTTCGGCTGGATGATCCACTGTGATTCTGCAGTACGATCCACGCTGACGAAGGAGCTACGAGATCGATCAATTTACACTAGTTATGATAAAAAAGATCGCTCCGAAGACACTGTGTTTACTTCCATACGCCTTGAAACGGTGGAGCAGGGGTCTCTGGGTAATGTAGTGCCCTTCTATTGAAATAACCAGGGTGATATAGGACAGAGGACTACACGGTTAAACATCCATGGGGCTTGTGGGTAATGTAGTGCCCTTCTATTGAAATAACATGGGTGATATAGGACTGAGGCCTACATTACCCAAAGTCCACCGTTTCAAGGCGTATTGAAGTGAACACAGTGTCTTCGGAGCGATCTTTTTATCATAACTAGTGTAAATTGATCGATCTCATGGAAGAAGCGAGAAATAATTTTTGTCGGAGCTCCGCTGTGACACTACGGTCCATGTGGACCCGGCGGAGGAGCTCTTGTAGGCGGCCAGCATTTCCGTGAACAGCCGTTCTCTGGTTCTCCCATCACTCTGATTCAACCACATGCCACACAAAGGTAAGCAGTGCCATCTGCTGGGCGAAACTGATAATCCTAACTTACATCTTTATTTAACAGACAGAAGGGGTGAAACACTTTCAAAAATGATTTTGTGTGGTAATTTAAGCTAAATATTTGAAATATTTTATAATGGATTTAAATGAGGACAAATTTGTCTTGGGTTGGCTTCGTAACAGCTATTAAAGGGATACATGAGGGTTAAATAAATTCCGGCAAGACCCAACGCAGCAAGTTTCCTGTGTTGATTAATTTCTCCTGTTTTACAGGTTTTATTATCTGTCCACTTGCCCTGTAACATGTATTATTCCCTTTTCTTTGATGTGTCACGTTGCTACTTACAGCACACCAAATCTAATGTCGTCTAATTTACTCTAACTGTATTACAATAACGGTCCTCAGAAATAAGAAGCATTTGCACGTTCCTTAAATGTCTGGGGGCCAAATCCAAAACCTTTTATTGTCTGATCATTGTTTCTATAAGAAGTGTTGCATACAGGTTACTGAAGAGCAGATTATAAATGAGACAAAACTATTTTGCTTTTTGTAACTTGATTAATCATTTCAGCTGCACTTATTTAAACCGGTGGGAGTCAGTTTATTTCAGAAGCTCTTGGTTGATGTATTTATAGAAAATGGGGGGGGTTTTTGCTTTTTGTGGATGATGGGGCAATTTGGAAGAGGGGAAGACATTTAGACTTCATTGTGTGTGATCAGATAAATATACATGGGCCTATATATGTTATTTATTTTAAAATAATATCTAAGTTGATAAGACAGAGACAGTGTTCCTCACAAGGAAATTCATTGGTAGTGAGGTAAAAACTAAAATTATGAAACACTACATTCAGAAAGTAGTGGATAAATGTAAAATACTACATACAGTGAGGTGTTTAGGTGGAAGTGAAGACCATATACAGTGGACTAATGAGACCAATATTAGATCTGTGGATCTGCAGCAAGCACATCTCTCTTAAAGTTCGAGAACATTCAAAATCAGGCTTTGATATTATGCACAGGTGCATTTAGAACAACTCGTTGTTGGGAAAAGGAGAGGGGGGAGACAAAAAACAACAGAACTTACAAACAGTACCATTACCAGCAAAAACACTTTGGATACTCCCTGACACCACAAAATTATTAGAAAGAAGAACAAGGACAGGGAGTTTATTTGAATTCACATACCATACCATACATATATTGAAAGTTACACAGTTAAGTCCAGATCTACACAGAAGCATCAAAGAGATTGTAGTTAATAAAATACGAGTAGCACGTATTGTTGCAGAGTTTCATCTCATAATAGGGAAAATGATCTGTGAGGAAGTGTACATGCAATTTTGTTAGCAGTGCAGCGGTCCTAAGACTTTTTCACATGAAGATTTTGTCCTAGGGATTTTTGCATTTAGACGCAGAATGTAAACCATGCAAAATGGTCATACATTCGGTTACTGATGGATGGAAACCTTTTATTAACGGTTAGTGTCATAGAAGGCTGATTTCTGTGGCAAAGTTACATCATTCAAAAGGTTATCATGTTAAATATTATGTAGATATATAGACTTTAAACCAGAATGTGCCACCTTATCAAGAGGAATCACCTTCTTCAGTCAACAAGGAAGGCAAACAATCCTGACGTTTCACTGTCAGCTCTCAGACAAGCTACAGGCTCCTGTGACATTATTAGGGTTTTTAAAAGAAACCAGTTTAGATAAAAAAAATTTAGAGAGCTAAATAGCTAAAATAAAAAACAACCAGGATGAACAATGTTATCAAGGCAATAATCAAAAAAGAAATGTTGAAGAAATGGCAGGACGGGTGGGACACGGAAAATAGATGGAATCATATCACGTCAGTGTGACTACAAGGCACAGACGACCAGGTCTGATCACAGAATCAGAAGGAGCTTTATTGCCACGTAGTATTTTACACGTACAAGGAATTTGGCTTTGGTGATAAGGTGCTACACGCAGACAGACATACAGTCGACATCAATAAATGCAGACATATAATATGGAATAAACAATAACAAAAGAACAGATAAATAATACACAACGTGCCAGATATTTATGTGCATTATTGCGGGTTTATGTGCAATATATAAATAAATATATAATAACAACAATTAACAAGAAATATGTGCAAAATGCCAGGTTTGTGCATGATATGAAATGAAACAGTATTTACACGTGCGGAGAGGGCAAATACAAACATTGTTTAAATTAAGTAAAAGTCAATCAGATGAATGTTTGGAATGTAAATCTAATAAATTAATAAGTTATATGTAGGAAATGTAGAGATTAGAGAATAAGGTTAGTAAGGTATTTAGAGATGGAGTAATGGACACAGAAAGCTCCTGTGCAGTATCTGAAGAAAACAAGTGTTTACATTATATTAGTATATTAATATATATATAAATTTATATTTGAATATTTCTGTTTATAGTGTGTATATTTGTGTTCTCTGTAGCCTGTGTCTGATTTTCTTATTGTGTGAGTCAGCACATCGTGAGAAACGTACAATCCAGTCCGCACGCCTGATTCTGATGGGAAATAACTCCTGTTACTTTGTCCTGAGCAGCAGGTGGCGGTTTGCATCCATGCAGGTCGAGGAGAAAAAGCGATCTGGTTTCCAGAGTGAAGCAAAGATGTTGGAGGAGCAGGAGTTTGTTTTCAGCTTAGTTCCGTTCATGTGTGCACGAGCTCAGTCCAGAGCATGTAAACACACCTGCGAGCTAAACGTCCTGCGCTGTGGACACGGCGAAGTCACGTGTCCGCTTGTCTTCAGGACTCGAGGGCGACCGCGTCAGAAAAGGGGCCGCAGTAAGTGACCGCACCGTGTGGCGTTTACTTCCGCAAGTTGCAGAAGCGATGTGGCGGATATCCGTTTGACGAAGTGCATGTCTGCTTACTTCCTGTTAGCTGTGCAGTGAGGTTGGCTTCAGCGCTGTTTCATCCTGTGTGTAGTTAGATTAGCTGCTGACTTGTGTGTGCTGTTACTGAGCGTAGCCAGTCTGAGATGAAGAAAAGCAGCTTCAAGCTGATGAGGAGGGACATCACCTCTACGGATTTCTGCTCAGTCCCTCTTTGCTCTTCATCGGCTAAGTTCTCCTCCATGAGCTTTCACGCGTTTCCGACCGATGCTGAGATAAGGGCGAAATGGGTGGTGAACATCAGAAGGGTGAACTTCACCATCACCAATCGGTCCAGGGTGTGCAGCAGGCATTTCCTAAAGGAAGACCTGATCGAAACGCCCAAAGGACTTCGTCGTCTGAGGAAGGGGGCGCTGCCGGTGTTGTTCGAGTGGAACGGATATAAAAGCCATCAGCATGCCAATCTTTTGGATAGAAGAGAAAGTCCAGCGGCTAACTGCACACGTCAGGCTGACGGGGACATGGGTGGCGAGGGCGGAGCAGAAGACTCACGGATTGAAGCCTTAACAAGGTGAGGACAACATGAACATAACCAGCTGATTATCAGAATACTCAAAATTTATGTATAGTAAAGTAAATACTATTAACAATGTGTACAAAGCTAACTGAAAAGTGAGGGTGAAACGTCACTCTGGAAGGGCCTCGGTGGGGAAGTTACGTAACTGTAGAGCTGACAGGAAATAAGCAGACTGTATAAAGGTCACACAGCCGGGAGCTGCAGTAACTGGAAACAGCAGGAGATCACTGAGTGCATGTACTCATGTACTGTTCATGATCTGAGGTAGGTGAGTGTTTCAGGTTTGTGCTACTTTATGCTGTATTTAGGAAGCCAATATTAAACTTTTTCTTAATTTGCAGATTCAGATGTATTAATGCAAAATGTATTTTGATGCATTATTATAGATTAAACTACGCAGCAGATAAAATGTATAAAGTAGTCACATTAAAGTGCTGCTTACATGATAATGCATCAGTAATCATTTTCAAATAAAATCATACGCATTATTCTGAAATTAGTACACGAGTACTTTTACTTTTGGCACGTTTAGATTTGTACTTTTACTCAAGTGAGATTTAGAGAAGTATTTCTACACTGTGGTAATACTACTTTTACTTAAGTAAAATATCTGAGTATGATTTTGGTAACAACTGACAGTGTTGGGCAAGTTATTTCCAAAATGTACTACACTATAGATGACTAGTTACTGCCATTTGAGAGTAATTAGTTATATTACAATATTACTGCTTTTAGTAGTACTGCTATTAGTGGACGCATTATTCAGATGGTAAGATGTGCTGCGTAGGAGGGTGTGCAGAGTTATATCCGTGGAAATTAACCTTCTGATTAACTGCTGGGCATTTACGCACGAGGTACTCATGCAATTGGTTTTCTGGTGCCGAAATGTTTCTCGGTGTTGGTGAATTCTAAAAAAACAGAACACCACTTAATTTTGGGTTAAAATGCGCTGAAACGCACGTTATTGAGATTTTAACTGTGATTTTTTTTATGTTATGTTACTGCGTTACGGCAAAAAGCAATACATTACTGTAACTGCGTTATAACTCGTTACTCCCAACACTAATAACTGATCAGGAGCATCTGCTACTGCACCTCTGAGTTACCAGGCCTGCAACTAACCATTATTTTCATTGCTGATTAATTATCAATGATCAATTATGTTATTGATTAATTGATAGTGTTTGGTCTATAAAATGTCAGAAAAATGTGAAAAAGGGTGATCAGTGTTTCCCAAAGCCCAACACGACATCCTTAATGTCTGTTTGTCCACAACCACAAGATAGTCAGTTTACTGTCATGAAGGAGCAAAGAAACCTGGAAACATAATATTCACCTTTAAGAAGTGGGAACATTTTTAAGTGGCTCAAACCGATAAACTGATTATAGTTGGCTAATAATTTAATAGTTGAAAACGAGTCGATCATTTAATAAATCGTTGCAGCCCTGTGAGTTACAAGGCAAGATAATGATGGTATGTTTGGTGCCAGTTCTTTTAAATATGGATGGAGTATTGTTGAACAATTTATCAGTCTGTCTATAAAAGCTTTTCGTAGCTGGGGTGGGCAGCGTTGGAGAACCAGCAATAGACAGATAAATTTCAAAAGTCCAAATGAAAAACTCCCTTCAGGCCTCCTCTCCGAAGCCCCTCCCCCAAAACACACGTTAGTGCACAGCGGCAGGTAGGCGGGCGATCACTTCACTGGAGTTAAATGATTGGCCGTGCTAATGACAGCCGAGCTACTGATACAGGATCAGAGCATTTGATTAATTGATTGCTGTCAGGATGCAAAGAGAATTTAAATAAATATAGCAAAACAAGCTTCTGAAATGAATTATCTACCGCAGCTTTCATCAAACTTCAGAGTCATGTGTGAATAGAAATCAGCAGCCGTCCAACACACAGTGTTTCTCTAAGGGCTAATCGGGGTTGTTGTTTTGGTGCCTGAGCAACTTTGGTACTTACTTTTCTGTTTCCTTCTCGCACACAGTCGGAACAAGTCTCTAGAGGTGCTGGGCGAACACGACTATTCGAAGAAGCCCCTCTCTGCGGGAGAGGAGCTGCAGGCTGCACAGATGGAGCTCGATCGTCTGGAAGAAGAAAGCAGAGAACTGAAAAGTGAGCGGTTCTTTCTGTGGCGTCTCCAGCTTGAGCCGGACTTGATCAAGTTTTTCACTGGATTTAAAGACTACAACACACTCAAAGTGTTCTTCTTAGCTCTGCAGCCTACAGCACAGACTGCCTGGGAATGGATTCATGCGCTGAAGGTGAATAAAACTGAAGAAAACACGGCGGACGCCGGCTGCCGTGCTCAACACCTGTGTCTGTTTGATCAGCTGTTCCTGTTCCTTTGCTTTGTCCGGCGCGGGTTTCTTCCTGTTGAAATGTCCGTGCAGTTCCACGTGTCAGAGGCCACGGTCCAGTCGACCTGCTTAACATGGTGCCACTACCTGTTCTTTACTCTGGGAACACTACCAATATGGCTGAGCAGACAGGCTGTAGATGAGCTAATGCCGCCGTTCTTTAAAACGACCTTCCCCAAAACACGGGTGGTGCTGGACTTGACTGAGATCCACATCCAGACGGCCACGTGCTCAGGGAACTCCTCCCATCATAAAGGCTCCACAACACTCAAGTCTGTGGTTGGCATCGCTCCTTCCGGCTCAGTCAGCTTCGTCAGCAGCGTCTACGCGGCCTCCGTGTCCGATAAGGACGTCATCAGGGAGTCGGGGGTTTTAAACCTCCTGGAGCCCGGCGACCAAGTGATGGCATACAGGAGCTTAGAGATCAAAGACCTCCTCGATGTGATCGGTGTAAACCTCGTCATCCCAACGTTCTTGGGGCCAAAGGGACAGAAACTCGAGGAAACGCCCTCACAACAGGTCGGCCACCTGAAAATCCACATTGAGAGGTCGATCGGCCGCATCAAAGAGTACCAGATCTTTGCTGACGTTGTTCCCTCTGCACTTTGTGCTTCGGTCAACCGGCTGTGGACGGTCTGTGCTCTGATGACAAACTTTCAAGGACCTTTGCTTTAAGCAATAACTGTGGATATACAGTTTCCAGAACTGGTGAGAGACCCCCGGTTCAACAGAATTCAAGGTTCCTTATGAACCTGGTTTGAAATGTTTGTTTATGTTCAGCATTCAAGGTAAACAAATTCATATGTTGGTCATTTTTAGATCAAACTCAAAAATCTAATATTGGTCGGCCCTAATGCTGTGGTGACATTTCTAGAAATATTAATCTTAGTCTTTCATCCTGTCCAACCAAACAGTGAGTCCATCATTACAAATGCACGTATGGCTGCAGCTATGTTTTCAGTATTGATTCATCTACTGATTATTGTCTTTGTTAGCTGTGTGTAGTTCAAAACTAATCTCCTGTAGACTCCAACATTTGCACAGAGAACAAATATATCAGGCTGAATATTTCCATTTGATGGAATGTTGCAGCCAAAAAAAAGGTGTGATGTTAACATCTTTTTATACATGTCAACTGCTGTGTCCTTATTTTTACAACGGGACAACAAACCTGTTGCCAAGCAGTACTTCCATCTTTACAAATGCATTTATGGCTGCAATAATATTTTAATTATTGGTTAATCTTCTGATTTTTGTTTTGTTTTGCTGCATATAGTTCAAAAACCACAGAGCTTTAAATTTACATTCTAGTGTACATCCTAGGCTGGGCAATAAAACAATAATGATAATTATCGCAATATAATTTTCCTCAATAACAAAATAACAAATGTTCAATATATCGTCAGTAAATATTTGATTTAATTTATTAGAATCACGAAAGAATTAGCACTTAATTTTTCCATTAAGAGGTTTATTTTGTTGAGGCAAAGAGATTTTTTGAATAAAGATTTTATCATAATAGTTTTGAATGTTCTACCTCAGATTTGTTAAGTGATCCACTGCTTGGCAGAAAGTGTTTGGCACGTTCTGACCATAAAGAATAGTTTAACCACACAATTAACCATCTAGCACTTCAATTTTCATTCGAGGGCAAAAATCAGCCTTGAAACTTGAACACTTGACATTTATTGTGAAAATGATCAATATCTCAGTGTGGACACTGAGTAACTTCAGAGCAGAATAATGACATGTTAAGGATAAAACTGATGTTTTTCTATAATATCCTTATTGTCAGCAGAGAAATAAGATGAATCAGGCTTTGGATCCACCAGTGTTATTCATTAAGGGGAAAACCAGGTTGTGATGTTAAGTAACATAGCAGAAGTTCAGGTTCTGCATTCTTGTGTAGATATGATGTCAAGTTTTTTACTGATTACATGACGGTCAATGTAAATGCATAAACCATGTTTACTAAATAAAAAGTTGAGCCACATTGATTTAATGCCTACTTTTTCATATAAAAACTTGCATTAGTAGTAGTATAGTTACTAAAGTAGTGAAGAATTTCAGTCGACATAGAAGCACAAGGAATATAAAAGAACAGCTGCAGTATTATAGAATCCAAAAAAGGTTAAAGTCAAGGGCAACTGGACTTTAACCTTCTTTGGATAACTATGACCTGGATGACTGAGAATCAGCTCCTGAGCTGGCTCAGCTCAGCATGGAGAGGATGAGAGGAGAAGTCCGTGATGGTTTTCAGCTTCCCTGTCATCCTCCTCTCAGTCACTTCCTCCACACTGTCCAGTTGACATAATTATGGATGGATATAAGCCAGATCAATTGTCTGCCATCACACAAAGCTCAAAGGGTTCCACACTTTAATGCGGCTTGTGTAGACACATTTTTAATTTATTACAATGTGCTGTATATATGTATTTATACGTACCATGTATAATGGGACAGGGACACAGAGAGATCCAGGCCTAAGTTGGCCTCTCTGACTCTAAGGCCCTGGTAGACGGACACTAACCAAAGTTAATACACGGGAAACCAGATGATCTTTTGTTATTGTTGTTAATGTCCACAATCAGGTACAGCCTGAGAATTACCTCTGTAAGGACAGACGGACGGTAAAAGACGAGCATTATCTCTGTAGGGACAGAGAGACAAATAAAGGAAGAGGGTCTTGTGTTGTGTGTCTGAAGGGAAAAGCAGCTGGAGCAGATTACAGCAGTTTGTGAGGAAACAAAAAAATAAGGTACATTCAGTAGAATTAAAATAATTAAATAAGAAATAACATACTAGAAACAGGGTAATATATTCTTTCAAATATTTTCAAATACATTTACAAATATAACGCCGCCCCACCACCACAGTGATATCCTGCTATTTATTTTTTGCTCTCTCCAGCACTCTCACCTGGAGCACTTTTTATTTTGATATGTGTATAAGTATCCTGTAGCCTGGTGAAGTTTTGGAAAAAATGTAAAAGTGATGGTCAATGTTTATTATGAACATACAGTTAAATGTACCCCAGAAAGAATAGCCAATGCTCATGCTGGTGCCAGGGGCCGGCCGAGGTGACATAGGCAGTTGCGTAGGGAGCAAAATGTCAGGGGGCGCCGCAAGAGAAAGTTTTCGCCTCAGCGAATCAACTCAGCCCAGCTGATGCCACAGCGGCGTAAGCTGTGATAGTAAACAAGTGCAGCTAACACTGTGAGTCCAGACAGTTGTGACGACTGGTAACGTAACTAGTAGAGTTTTGCAATGTAAACATAAAACCATCCTGAAACACAGATAACAAGTTACAGCCAATCAATCAACAAACTGCTTCATTAACACAGAGAGGAGGAGCAACAGTGTAAGAGAAGATCACAGATGCAAAGAAAACTTTCAGCAGAGCTGCAGTCGAGACAAGTCTCTCTGTTCCTCTCGAAATAAACATTAAACTTTTCTCAACAAAACAGCAGAATCTCTGCCAAACCCTGGTGAGTACACGGCCCTACAAAGCCAAAATGCACTGACTATATATTATATAAGCTGTACTTGTTTGGCAGAAACTCTGCTGTGTTGTTAAAACAGCTGCAGTCATAGTTTTTATTTGAGGAATATGACATTTAAACTGTTGTGCTTTTCCAGTGCTGCTCCTGAATGGGGTAAAGCACTGAAGGCTTGTAAGGGCACGTTGGGGTTACTGGATACTTTTTACAGAGTTTAATTTATATTTTTCCTGTATTGGAGGCTGCAGCATGCTGTGTCCCAGCTAGAAATGTTACATAGAACATTCTGAGAATATCCCTGCTGTGGCAAGGACGTTGCCTTGTAACATTCTCAGAACGTACCCAGACGGTCACAAGTGGTTTTAAAAAACACAGTGGTTCCCAAATTCAGTGTTAAAGACTCATCCAGGCCATGCTCGCATATATATTCAATAACTCAGTATGAATATAAAACACAAAGGGTCAATACAGTTTCAAATCAGACTGTGACAGTACTGTTCCTCCTTTTAACTTAAAACAAGACAAGGAGAGAGAAAAAGCCCTTCAATGCTCGAGTAATTAGAGAAAAGTAAAATCAAACATTGAAGAAATTACTGCAAATCATTAAATCATAAAATCAACATACATACTTCATCTATAAAATTCAATCTTGACAGATTATGTGCAGAACTGAAATATAGATAATATGATGGCAATAATAATATGAACAGAGGCTTCCCACATGTACAGCTTATTATATTGGAACTATATTTGCAGCTGTATCCTGTGACTTGTGATGTGCTGCTGACTAATGTTTAGGCCAGTTTTCCTGCTGTTACAGGGGAACTTGTGGTTGTTATTCATCTTCATTAATATAAAGGGAAGCACAAAATTGAGGTGGCAGGTGAGGATTCAAAGTATAATAGAATATAATGCAGTTAAGCTCTCAGGCCTTCTGTGATGCTTTTAGATATGTTTCTCCTGTAGGTTGCAGAAGCGGTAGCGTAGTAGCGGGCCAAGCACCGATCCTTGAGGCACGCCGTGTGAGACTGGCGCCAAGTCAGAGCAGGTGCCCTTAAGGGTGATGTATTGTTGCCTGTTGGTGAGATGAGATTGAAACCAGGAATACACAGTACCAGTGAGGCCAATGAGTTCGGAGAGGCGAGTGAGAAGAATGGAGTGGGAGAAGAAGAATTAAGATGCTGACATGGCCAGAGTCAGCTGCCATGAGAAGGTCATTTGTGATTTTGATGAGGGCAGTTTCTGTGCTATGATGTGTCCTGAAGCCAGATTGAAATGGCTCGTAGAGGTTGTGATGTAGCATATGATGGTTGAGTTGGGCAGCCACACCTCTTTCCACTAACTTGCATATAAAAGGTAGGTTGGAGTTTGGGCGGTAGTGGTTTGGATCATCTGGGTCCAGGCCAGGTTTTTTGAGTGTCACCGCCGCAGTTTTAAAGATGGTGGGGACCACCCCAGAAGACAGCGAGGTGTTGATGATGTTGACCAGTGTGGGACCCAGAGTTGGAAGACATGCCTTGACCAAGGCAGTTGGCATTGGATCCTGTTTGCTGGTCATGGCCTCAGCTTTTGACACTAGCTCAAGAACTTGAGCTGTTTTGAGAAGGGTTAGTTAGTTTTCCCACTGACAAAACATGGTTTGGAGACCAGCGTCGGGTGACAGAGTCCTTGTCAGATCATGTAGTGTGTGACCCCCTGTCACCGATCAGTCACGTAGTGTGAACGGCACACTGACTTCTAGACTCCCGTCACGAGACGGCAAGTTGTGTAGTGTGAACGGCACGGCCGTCGGCCGACGCTGACAGTCATGTAGTCTGCACGAGCCTTGAGGTGTTTTCCTGGCAAACATACTAATCCAGAAAACATGTCATCATAGTGTTTGAGGATGTCCTTGTCTTCTGACACCATAGATTTGCTTTACCAGGCCTAACTGAATGCATGTTGTTTTGCCCAGTATTGCTGGAACATGTTGCTGCACTATTTCAGACTCTTATCTTGTGTTTTGTCCTTTAAATGCTTTTTGCCCAGTGGCTCCGTCTTGTGGCCAAAATATGCAACAAGCTTGCGGGTGGATTTTTGCCAACACATTCTCACTCCCAACTCGTCACTGTCAGGGTTTGAATGAAGTGCAACAGGAAAGAGCCCAAACGCAAGATACTCCGACAGAAGATGAAGTTCAGGGACTTTAATCCAAACAACAGCCATAAACAACACTTACAGGTAGTAGATTAATCCAAAATCCAAAATAGCAGAAAAACACGCCGGACGCTTCACACGTAACACGTCAGAGTGTGAACACTACAATGACCAGACGCAGACTAAAGAGAAACACCAAACATATATACTCCAGAGATCAGGGCTAACGAGGCAGAGAGACAGAACGGGGGACAGAGAGACACTTACAGATGCAAAACACAAGACCATACATTAACTGGAACTCAAAGTGTTTAGTAGACATGCAAGCAGAGGAATTACTGGGGGAACAGACACAAGCAGACAGATCACGAATACACTAACAAGGAACACAGACTGAAGCAAAGATAAAGCAGAACTCAGATTAGACATGGGCAAAACACAGAAGTACACAGACCAGGAGTGAACACTTAAGACATGAACTAAGTTACAGGACTAAGAACTAAGACACCGAACTAGGAACTAAGATACGGGATAAGACAGATACTAAGTAACTTAAAGATGCGGATGAATAATAATAAGGGCTACGCAGAGACTAAAGCAGAATGACCAAAATCAGATTAATTAATGAAACTGGCAGAGAACATAAATTGACATCTAGCAAACTGACAGAACCCCAGCATGATGGTAGAGAAACTAATACATGAGACTGGAAAAGAACTGAGATCAGGAAAATACCAAAACACCACTGAACACCAGCTGACGGATAATAACCAGACAAACAACAACATAGACTACATAACAGATACAGAAGAGACTGAAATAACAAAACTAAGAACTAAACAAGGCAGGCAGGCGGACAGAGTGACAGTTACATATTGACGCTTGGTCAAGGCCCTTCGGCGTCGCCTTGTAATGTCCTGGATACCCCTTTTGTGTCATTTTTTGAGGGTTAGCAACGCTTAGCAACAACAAATATGCAACTTCCGGTAAAGTTTGGAAGTCCAATTTGGAAGATTCCAAGATGGCGCTGAGTATAGCTGCCTCGGTGTTCGGTGCGCTTTGTTTTGTTTTTGTGTGTTAATTCAGGTTTCAGTGGTAATCAGTGGAATTATTGGACCTTTTGGTGAAGGGCTCGCTCGCTGTCGTTCGCGCTATGAAGCGCCGCAGGAGAAGGAAAAGAGCCGGGTAGCTTGTGCGTCTACCGGCAATATTTCTCTCCAACATGCGCTCAATGTGCAACAAACTGGACGAACTTCAGCTTCTGGTGGGGAAAAACAGACTTTTATTCTTCTGTTCTGTGCTTCACAGAGACCTGGCTGTCTGAGCTGATACCGGACTCCGTGCTGCAGCTGGCTGGCTTCCAACTGTACAGAGCAGACCGCGACACAGAACTCTCCGGCAAAACAAAAGGTGGAGGTGTCCGATTTTATATGAACAATGTTGGTGTACCGACGTGACAGTGATTCAGCAGCACTGTTCTCCTGATCTGGAATTTCTTATCATGAACTGTAAACCGTTTTACTCCCCACGTGAGTTTGCTTCATTCACTCTGGTCGGTGTTTACATCTCGCCGCACGCAAACGTTCAGGACGCACAGAGCGTGCTGGCCGACCAGATACTGTGTGTGGAGCAGACAAACCCAGACTCCCTTGTTATTATTCTCGGTGACTTTAACGGGAAATCTCAGCCAAGAACTCCCCAAATACAGACAGTTTATAAAGTGTCCAACCAGAGAGGGGAACACTTGTGCCTATCAGGGCGTCACACGCGCTCCACTGGGACACTGATCACGTGATGGTCCATCTGATTCCTGCTTACAGGCAAAAACTAAAGCTCTGGAAACCTGTAGTGAGGACATCAAAGAAGTGGACCAGTGAAGCTGTTGAGGACCTCCAGGCGTGTTTGGACTGCACTGACTGGGATGTTTTCAAGAAGGCTACCAACAATCTGGATGAGTTTACAGAGGCTGTAACATCCTACATCAGCTTATGTGAGGACATGTATACCAACATGCACCAGGGTGAGTTATAACAATGACAAACCCTGGTTCACAGCTAAGCTCAGACAGCTGAGGTTGGAAAAGGAGGATGCATTTAGGAGTGGTGACAGGGCCCGGGTGCAGGGCGTTAAAGTACAGGTTTAGCAAGGCGGTGCGAGAAGCTAAACGACGCAGAGAGACTAAAGAACCAGTTCTCTGCAAACAACGCCACTTCTGTCTGGAGGGGGTTCAGACAGATCACAAACTATAAACCCAAATTCCTCCACTCCATAAACGATTCTCGGCTGGCAAATGAGCTGAACCAGTTCTACTGCCGCTTTGAAAGTCAATCGGACACCATCCCCTGTGACTCCTCCGCTCAGCTTCAGCCTCAGTCCACCACTTCTTCCCCTCCCTCCTCAGAGCTGGCCAGCTCCACCCCATCCCCTCCTCTCTCCATCACAGAGAGGGAAGTCAACGGTCTTTTCAGGAGGCAGAAACCCTGCAAAGCAGCTGGGCCGGACTCTGTCTCCCCATCCACCCTGAAGCACTGTGCTGATCAGCTGTCTCCGGTGTTCACTGACATTTTTAACACCTCACTGGAGACGTGCCATGTGCCAGCCTGCTACAAAGCCTCCACTATCATCCCTGTCCCCAAGAAACCAAGGACCACTGGACTAAACGACTACAGACCCGTCGCCCTGACCTCTGTGGTTATGAAGTCCTTTGAACGTCTTGTGTTGTCCCACCTAAAGTCCATTACAGACCCACTCCTGGACCCCCTGCAGTTCGCCTACAGAGCCAACAGGTCTGGGAAAACATGTCTCTGATTCCTGGACCATCAGCACCAGTTCCCCTCAAGGCTGCGTTCTTTCCCCCCTTCTCCTCTCCCTGTTCCAACTGCACCTCCAGTCAGTTGGTGGGGATGAGTCCACCTACAGGTGGGAGACCGACCATCTGATGAGCTGGTGCAGCCAGAACAGTCTGGAGCTCAACGCTCAGAAGACAGTGCAGATGGTTGTGGATTTTAGAAAGAGTTGACTGTATGTTTGTCTACGTGTAGCACCTTATCACCACAGCAAATTCCCCGTATGTGCAAAACACTACTTGGCAATAAAGCTCCTTCTGATTCTCAGAGTGCTCACGATCCGGTGGACTTCAATACAGTATCTCACAAAAGTGAGGACACCCCTAAAACTTTTGTAAATATTTGATTATATCTTTTCATGTGACAAAACTTAAGAAATTACCTTTTGCTCCAATGTAAAGTAGTGAATGTACAGCTTGTATAAGAGGAAGTGAAATTTGCCCCGCGACCCTGTACGCAGGAAAAGCATTTGACGATGGATCGATGGACTGACTTTTTGTTTTGTTGTTTGACTGTTAGAGAATGCTTTAGACTCAAATATAAGAAAAGTTGTAAGTGCCCTTACTGTTATGGCCTGTATGGTTGACCCAAGCATGGACGCAGAGCACAGAAGGCATAGTAAAAAGTTAGCAGGCTTTATTACTCATTAAAGGTGCAAAGATGATCAAGGCAGGTGAGGCTGGGAGAGAACAAGAGGCAGGCAGTTTGGAGCAGAAGGGGTTCCAGATTCCAGAAAAAACACAAAAGTTTAAATGTCACATTCCTTAAATGAAACTAAACATTCGTCTGAGTGACAGCAGACCTGCAATCGAGACAAGTCTCTCGTGAAAAGTCAAGCCAATTTAACAAAACAGCACTGTGTCTCTACTAAACAGCAATAGCTGATGTGAATGAATGTTTTGCTTATTTGTAAAATAACAAAATAATGCAAAATGACTTCCTGATACTGCAATGAACCTTCTATATTATATTGTCATATATTACTGATCACAGATTTTACACTTGAACTTGTCATAGAGTATGGATATGTCTGCTGCCAGCTTTCTGACTGAAGATCAGTTTCTGTGCTCCATCTGTCTGGATGTGTTCACTGATCCAGTCAGCACACCATGTGGACACAACTTCTGTAAAACCTGCATTACTACAAACTGGACTATTAATGTCCCGTGTGAGTGTCCCATCTGTCAAAAGCTTTTCAACTCAAAACCTGAGCTGCAGGTCAACACTTTCATCTCTGAGATGGCTGCTCAGTTCAGACAGTCAGCTCAACAGAAAGCCAGCAGCAGCAGCTCAGAGCAACAAGCTGCCAAACCAGGAGAAGTTCCCTGTGACGTCTGCACTGGAACCAAACTGAAGGCCCTGAAGTCCTGCCTGGTGTGTCTGGTCTCCTACTGTGAGATTCACCTGGAGCCTCATCTGACAGCTTCACGCCTGATAAAACATCAGCTGATCGACCCTGTGGAGAACCTGGAAGGCAGGATGTGTACGAAGCACGAAAAATTTCTGGAGCTGGTTCTGGTGGCCCTCCATGGACAAGGACTGTTGGGCCTTCATAGTGCCTGCAAGGTGTGTGCCCGCCAAATGCCTTCCCATGAGCAGCATACCGTAGCCCCACCACCTGGAGCTCCCACATCCCTTGGATTGAATATGCACACAATTCCCAGATCTGTGCAGCCACTGGTATGTCTCCATTCATGTGTCCCCTGAGAAACCAGCCCCTCCTGTTCCCATCCCTGGAGGGAGGAGGTAACGGTCCCGTCGGTGCAGGCCCACCTCCGACGCTGCCGCGGAGTCTGGAGGGAGGCCAGGGCCGCTCTGCAGCGCACCGCAGCCCGCAGCCCGCAACCCGCAACCGCCAGCTGGCAGACCACCACCGGGCCCCTGCGCCCGCCTACCAACTGGGGCAGCAGGTTTGGCTTTAATCCAAGGACCTCCCTCTACAGACCACATCAAAGAAACTTACCCCCCAGTTCATCAGCCCTTACCACACTGAGGCCGTCATCAACCCCTCCGCTGTACGCCTGACCCTCCTGCCTCACCCGAAGGTCCACCCCGTCTTCCACGTCTCCCGGATCAAGCCCGTTTCCACCAGCACCCTCTCCGTACCAGTTGACGTGTGATGTAGAGGTCGGGGTTACCGGTACCTGGTGGACTGGGCCGGTTACGGTCCGGAGGAGAGTTCTTGGATCCCCACCAGTCAAATCCTGGACAAATCTCTCCTGACTGACTTTTACCGAGCCCACTCTGACAAGCAGGGCGGTCCGCTGGAGGCATCCGTTGAGGGGGGGCCCTATTGTGGTGGCAGCCCGGCTGACTATCCACACCTGCGCCTCATCAACCTCCACCTCTGCCTGCCACACCTGCCAGCAATCAACCTCATCTCAACAAGTATTTCAACCCCGGCTCTCCACTCAATCTTCGCTTGATCATCGTCGCTTCTGACTTGGTGCCACTGCAATATTCAAGCCTTTTTTATCTTGTCTTGTATCTTGTTCCTCCGTCTCCTGCTTCCCTGTATTAAACCTACCTGTCTATCTGTCTTCCCCTCCAGGTCCAATCATCTCCGTCTCCCGCTCGGTCAGCTGGGCTTGCCTACCTGCCTTCTCCCCCTCGCATCACCTCCACGGCGCTCCCTCGGCTCCCCTTCGCTCCTCGCCTGTCTGCCGGCCACCACACTCCTTCCCTCCTCGGCCTCCTGTCTCCCTCGGTCCTCTCGCCCCGCCTGCTCCTCGGTCCTCCACGCCGGCGTCTCTCGGTGTCCACCTCTCCTCCTTCAGTACTTGGAGTTGAACTGAGCTTTTACTTGTTATTAGCAAACATGTAAGAAGCCTCGCTAATAAGCAGAGCTATGTTAACGTTAGATCACAGCTGGATTATCCAGCATGCTGTACATCACTGGAAGTCAATATCACAAGTCATTCTATTGGAAGCACTGCACTCTTGTGAAAAAGAAGCGCTTGTAGAGGTGGGCCTGGGCGGCACGGTTAAGTGTACTGTGCCCAGTCACTGGTCAAACTAACCGGACTTTGACGTTGCTCGGGCAGATTGCCTAGTGTGAGTACACCCTTACACTGGAGACTATGTCAGATGTGATGGAGCTTCTCAGCTTGAGTTAGGACTGAGAACAGCTGATGTCAGCTCTTTTTCAGCTTAGATTTTAATCAAAAACAAAAAACTGAATCGGACACATTAACACTTTAATTTTCTTTTCTTTATTTAGAAAGATGTTACAACCTGGCTTGTCTTGGAGAGCAGTAACATATAATTGGGATTAGAAATGAGGTGGAATGCGACAACTGGAAGGTTCTGTTTAAAGTCAGGAGTTTAATTAACCAAGGAATGCGCTTGCACAAGGGAATACAACAGAAAGGGCCTATACAGCTGCTGCCAAACAACCATTAAGTAACTAGTTACTTAAGTTACTAGCTCTTGACTCAAAAATACACTAAAGAACGAAAAGAGGTCAGCACCCTTAAGCTTACAAATTACAAAGGAAGAAAACAATAGGATCACCACAATTAATATACACTAAATGGCTGCCAGCGATGGCTGTAACCAAGAACACTAAAGAAAAGCAAAAGACTTTTGTCACATTTATAAACTGCTCTTCAGTAATTTGTGCCAGTATGCAACACTTCTCATAGAAACAATGATCTGTCAGTTGAAGGTTTAGAATTTGACACCCAGACATTTAAAGAAAGTGCAAATTCTTTTAATTTCTGACGACATTGTGTTCTGATGATTTAACAGTGTTGAAGGCATGTAATGCAGTTATTAGAATAAATTAGACAACATTAAATAAAATCAATCAGAGCAGTGAAATTTGGTGTGTTGTAGTAGAAAGTTGCAACATGACACACCAAAGAAACATTTACAGAAAAAAACACATTGATAAGAATCTGAAAAACAATGTATATACATAAATATACATTTATTACATTAAATGTAGGAAATCAAATGTTTGTTCTACTCAGTGTGATTGACAGGAGAGATGATCAGAGGGGCAGAGTTTTTACCACCATCATTAAGACCAGGATTAAAGTATGGGTAGAGTTTCTCAGTGAAGCAGCAGCCAGTAAAGGAGTAGATAAGAGCTGCAGCATCAACATCATAAAAGGAGACCAGACCCTCCTCAAAATCCACAAACACCCCCACCTTCTCAGGCCGAGACTTCAGAGAGAGACGGACTGGAGGGTCAGTCCAAGCTTTGTACTTATTTTCATTCCTCAAACATATCATCCAGTGACCATCCTGAGGACTCCTTGTGATTTGTCCCTTCCTGTTGATCGACTCTCTGGCCACTCCTAAATCCCACTCAGTCTTCCCTTTAACCTGAACCTCGTAGTAAAATCTTCCTGAGGAGAAACTCTGCTTTGCTAAGACATGAACACAAATATCAAATCTCTCTGGATTGTCTGGGAGATTCTTCCATACATCAGCATGTTTAACTTGTTTTCCATCATCAGTCAGGATGAGAGCAGGATGTGCTGTATCAGGATCGAGGGTCACATCCACTGCATACTGCTGGACCCTCTTGGGCTGGGCGTCAAACAGCTTCTTCATCTGTTCACTGAGCGTCTCCTCCAGCTGATTCACAGCTCTCCTCACAGTCCCCTCATATGAAGGTGGACGGACCCTGACTTCTGTCCAGTCCTTGGTGGGTGGAGCAGCGTTCAGGGACGGGAGGCTTTGGAGGAGGTGGAGGTGGTCTTCAGAGCGTGAGAGCTGCTCCACCTCAGAGCTTCTCTTCTTCAGCTCAGAGATTTCCTGTTCCAGCTCTTTGATGAAGCCTTCAGCCTGTTTCTCTGTCTCTCTCTGCTTCTCTTTGATCGTGTCGATGAGCTCGGCCTGGCTTCTCTCAACAGACTCCTTCAGAGCGCTGAAGACCTGAACACCACCTGCTATCTCTCTGTCTGCATCTTCCTTACTGAGCTCCACTGAGCGTTTGATCTCCTCAATCTTCAGTCGTCTCTTCTGGATCATCTGCTGAGTTTCAGCCTCTGTCTTCCCCAGCTCGGCCTTCTTTCCTTCATATTCTTCTTTCAGAGGAAAAACATCATGTGTCTTGTGGTCTGAAACAGAGCAGAGCATGCAGACACACATCTGGTCGGTCTTACAGAACAGCTCCAGCAGTTTATCGTGCTTCGTACACATCCTGCCTTCCAGGTTCTCCACAGGTCGATCAGCTGATGTCTTTTCAGGCCTGCCATTGTCAGATGAGGCTCAGGTGAGTCTCACAGTAGGAGACCAGACAAACCAGGCAGGACTTCAGGGCCTTCAGTTTGGTTCCAGTGCAGACATCACAGGGAACTTCTCCTGGTTTGGCAGCTTGTTGCTCTGAGCTGCTGCTGCTGGCTTTCTGTTGAGCTGACTGTCTGAACTGAGCAGCCATCTCAGAGATGAAAGTGTTGACCTGCAGCTCAGGTTTTGAGTTGAAAAGCTTTTTACAGTTGGGACACTGACACAGGACGTTAATATTCCAGTGTTCAGTGATGCAGGTTTTACAGAAGTTGTGTCCACATGGTGTGCTGACTGGATCAGTGAACACATCCAGACAGATGGAGCACAGAAATTGATCTTCAGTCAGCAGACAGCTGGCAGCAGACATATCCATACTCTGAGGACAAAAAAGTTTGTGAAAAAAATTGTAGTTGCATATCTTTTGATTAAGAAAATCAAATGTGCAGTTCAGTGGTTGTATATCTATGAGATTAACAAGCTCAGAAAATAAGAGATCTTCATTCCAAAACATTTACTAGGAGGAAAACATTAATACTCTGAATATTACTCAAAATATATTAAAATGTTGAGCCTAAATCTAATTATTAAAATATTAGCAAATAATCTTCCAGGAAGGTTGGAAGAGATAACATAAGTGTGAGTGAGTCTGCGTCTTAAACGTGATAAATATGGTGTTTGTGCAGGTTTGCAAAGTATATGAACATGTAGGGTGCAGCATTTTCCTCAGGGGTTGATTGGACTCGCCTTATTTTCTCCAGCTGAATTCCAACAGAACAGAATTCTCTATTATTGGACCCCAACATCTCACAAAAGAAATACTGCCACCTACTGGTCACCTGTCACCTGCCTGTTTCATCACCTCAGACATGTTGCTAAAATAAAAACTTTATAAAATTTTAGATATGCAGAAACTTTTGTACATGTTTTTAATTCCTCGCACCTTTATCATTGCAAAAGTCTCTTGTCTTAATCAAAAAAACTTGAAACGACTGCAGAGTGAGCAGAAATCAGCTGCTGCTCAGCTTTTAACCAGAACCGAGAGCTTCGATCACACCACACCTGTTTTTGCCTCTTTACACTGACTCCCTGTTTGTTGTAGGTTTGTTTTAAAGATCTTATTGATCACTTTTAAGGCTCTCCATGACCTGGCTCCAGATTATATTTTGGATCTTGTAACTCCTTACAAGCCTTTGTGCAGTCTGAGATCTTCAGGCAGGGGTCTCCTGTCTTTTGGCCCTCAGGGCCCCTAGGCTGTGGAACGACTTGACCGAGAAAGTCTCTTCTACAAATGCACATTTAACAGAAAGCATATCCTGATTTTATCTGAGTTGACTGTTTATATTTTTTGATTCCCGTTTTATTTTTTATTTTATCCTGCTTTTTATAAAATGTTTTTTCTTACTATTTCTTATTTTAGTTTGATTTTATTTTGCCCCTTCTGTCATTCACTGTGGTATTTTATTTCATCTTTCTCTCTGTGTCTCCTGTGAAGCACTTTGTTTTGATAACCGCTCTATAATATACAGTTTATTATTACTCATTAGTTGTCGTGGTAACTAGTGTTTCACTGTTGAAGTTGATCAAAACCTTTCATATGTAGTTTTACATCCCGTTTGAAGGCGACCTCTGGCTCATCGCTGCCTGCTGCCGCTCACTGATATGAATGGAGTTTATTAGTAAAAATAATAAAACAACAACACACTAATCTGATGTCTTAAGCACTGCAGTGATAACATCCCAGACCCTCTGGTTCTAATGTGATCCCTCCATAACGGTCACATCACACATGAAATAATTTAATAATTCTGCTGATTATATTGTTATTGGAGTGAAAATATTTTTAAAGTCGGCTAAACATTTATTATCAATATTTAACATTTATTACAATTTACTGTGATACATTGAGCCAGTATAAATCTTTTATTATTAGTTGAAACGTCAGAGAGTGAGCTTGGACAAAGAGGAGGAGGCACAGAGAGAGAGGATGATGATACAGAGAATCATACACGTTAAATGTGCAGAAGAAAAGATGGAAGCTGCTCTGGGCTGCAGGAAACTGTAACAGCTCATCTTCACAACCCCAACAGCCGCTGATGGAGATCAGTTTAAAAAGGCTTCCGCACTGAGAGGAACTTCCTGTCTGAGTTGTGTTAATACCGGCAACAGGTCGGAAACAGGACGTAAATCTTTTAAAGCTTAAGCTAGAACAGACTGCATCCTGTCTAAGTTGAGCTAGTCGGAGTGCTGTGGTTTGGTTTTCACCTCTGTTTTGTATTTTCAGCTGAATTTACACGTTTTTATCCACACATTTCTGTGACATCATATCTTTATCTGGTAAAACAGATGTAAAACAGTCAGATTCTCGTTTGAACTGAATTTTGACCAAATACTGAGTCAGTGCATTTTGGCTTTGTAGGGCCGTGTACTCACCAGGGTTTGGCAGAGATTCTGCTGTTTTGTTGAGAAAAGTTGAATGTTTCTTTAGAGACAAACTGAGAGACTTGTCTCGACCGCAGCTCTGCTGACACTCAGACTAACTTTGACTTGAGGAAATGTGACGTTGCAGCTCTCCTCTGTCACTGTTGCTCCTCCTCTCAGTGCAGCTCTGAAGTCAGGTTTTATTGCCTCCTCGGGAAATACCTTGACACAGCTTTGGAACAAGATGAGTTTATACTTTTTGTGTCTTTTTCTACAATATAAAGCAGCAGCAGAATTACAAAGAGACACATAACAGTGCAAAATATTCAAGAACGTACTGTTTCTTTTGATCAACAGGCAACAACGCTCCCTTTACAGTCCCACAAACGCTCCAGTGAAACTCACTGTTCTTCCTTGACACCTCTTTCAAACCATCCATCTTCTCTGTCTAAAATGTGCACCTGGTGGTCCTCAAACGAGTGTCCTCTGTCCTTCAGATGTAAGTAGACTGCAGAGTCTTGACCTGAGGAGTTGGCCCTTCTGTGTTGAGCCATGCGTTTGTGTAGTGGTTGTTTAGTCTCCCCAATATACAGGTCTGTGCATTCCTCACCCCTTCAACCTCACCATCCAAGAAAGGAAGGCTGTGACATCTCTGAGCAAGGATCAAAACATCACCATCCTACCTGCTGACAAAGGAAGATGCACGGTAGTCCTTCACACAGTGGACTATCAAAACAAGGTCAACACACTACTAATGGACATGTGGGGTTTTGTTCCTTGGCTGGGTTTCCCTCAATGATAGACCAGACACAGAAATCATTAAGTCTGTATCTTTAGATTTTTCAATAATTTACATAAGAAAAAGGTACAAAATATGAAAATGAAATACAGATTACATAAAGTTATAATTAAGGAAAATAATAAAAATAATAGAAAATAATTGCACTTGAGATCACTTTAGCCTCCTCAAGGAATCTCCTACCAATATCCTAAAGATCACTCAAAACCCACAATTCACTCAGATTAACCTTCTAAATCATTGGACATTAACTTTACATTACAGTATTAATATAGATGATCAATGATTTAATCCTAATTCCTAGAGATTACGACCCAATTTGCCAGAGACTCATCCTCCACCGTCTGGAAAAAGTCTACCAGCCACTCCTTGTTAACTCAAATGTAAACCCCCCAAAATTACAGCCACGTACGCAACATGGCGGACTTACATTTTCTCCGGTTTTTCTCCATTCCCAGAAACACAAACTTTTTAAACCCTTGATGACAATCATGGTGTTCACAAGAATTCAAAGGTGAAACAGAGTTTAGGCAAAACAATGTCTTTTGTTGGTCTCTTTACATGTGTAGCCCGTG